>NC_139245.1:13927227-14527227 GCF_977018435.1 Lepisma saccharinum
AATTATTTCCGTCCCGAACGTCGGTATTTAAAAAAATTCACCTTCCGATTTCATCCCGCAAACCAATTAATTTTAACAAATAGACAGTAAGTTAAGCCACAGTTTCTGACTTGAGGTTGTAACAGTTCTTCACTGATATGTCTCTAATGGTTTACATTTGTACACCACGTCAATAAACTGTTTATTGTTGCCTAAAAGCAGCAAGAAGTCAAGTATACAGAGACAAGGTACTACCGAATCGGTGGTCGGTGAAAGACCATCATATACGCCATAGTAATTCGATGTCAGTGTGACCGCTCTTCAGATTGACTAAAGTTTTTTTGAAACAGATTTCTACTAAATTGAACGCCAATCCGCCTAATTGAACGTGAAACGGCTTTACATTGTAAAATTTTGAATTTTGAATCAAATTTTTCATTTTCACGAATGACTGGTTCTAGATTTGCAAATGTGATTAACACTTCGAAAGTGCAAAAAGTCCATACACTCTCAAATTACTTGAAATTACGGGAAAAAAAGATCAGGTGCCCATCTTGCACCTGATCCAAACACATATGGTAATTCATACGTGCAAGATTCATCTACTGCCAAGGATGAACGAGGTTCCCTCTAGCTATACTCAAACTCTTCCTCACGAAACTAACGGTCTTCCACGATTGCGCAGTGCAAACGCTGTCGCCTTGTAAACAAGGGGTTTCGGGTTCGATCCCGATGGTCACATGCGCATTAGTCTGGACCGCATCTTAAACTGTCGGTCCAGTCCCTGTTAGTCTGTCTGAGCACAAGGTGGACGAAAGTAACGAAATAATCGTCCAAGTATATCAATTAAAAATAAGCTTCCTTAGCACTTTTTTAATATTAAATTGACTAATACTACTCCACAATTTCTGTGTTGATCCAGCACCGTGAGGACAAAATTGGGAAGCAACAATAGCGGACTCTGCTCTCGCAAGCAAGAAAGCACTAGCATCACCAAATGAAAGCTGATTCGCAGGGCTTGACCCTCAAAAAGCTGTTCCGCAACGGCTTTTAGTTTTTGTTGTTGTTTAATATACACAGTTCATGTACTTAATAATACTCTTAATCTACAGAATTTTAACATTTCCAAACCGATAGTGTTACATGAAAACGTAAACAGTTTTGTATGTTAAGTTGCATAGAACGAGCAGTGGTTATGATAACCGACATGTATTCAGGATGTCATGGGTTCAATCGCACGACCTAGGCTTCTCAAGGCAATTGTTCGAACGGTACCTTTAAGAGCCGTGGATGCCTGCCTCATTCCTTGTCCACTGTCTTCTCAATTCCTCCCTGCGGTTACAATACCCTAACGGTAAAAAATAAGCGATAGCAAATAATGTCAACACCTAATGGCAATAACATGAACTTCTACGCGAACGAAGAAGTTCGTGTGATCACTGACGTACGCAGAGGAGAGGTTAATGAGGCTACAGCACCTTCCGAAATTTTGAAAAAAAAATCAAATTTTCACATGAAAGTAAAAAGTCGTAACTAAAACCCTGCCTTAAAATGACCTCCGATTGCAATTTTTGCCTTTGAACAACCTTTAAGACGAAGTTACAAATGGCAATTGAAATATTTTATAGTGTACCCCGCCCACTCTAGAACGCAACTATGTAATATCCACCTTCACAATTCCAACCCCCTCCCCCGAAAAAGAATCATGTGTACGCCAGTGCATGTGATGACCGATCACTATTACAAAGTCTGAGACGGATAAAACTCAAATTCTCTACGTTAGCCACGACGATGTGAATGAACCGATGAATCACATGCGAGAAAACAAAACAAACAAACCACAAGCTGGATAAAATAACGGCTCACGAGAACAGAGCTTACAGGAATTGCGCTAACCGATGCTACACCACAGGGCTACCCTGAGAACGTAGTCGCCTTGTATGTAATAAAGGGGTTCCGGGTTCGAAACCCGGTGGATACACATTGCACTGTGATTTGATTCTAGTTTAAACTATAGGTGTATATAGTTTATGTCTATGCATAAAGTGAACTTAAAAACAAAAACAGTTTAGCCATAAAAAGTTTACAAAATGAGCACCAGACTTTCTCCACCTCCATAAGACTGCAACTTTAATTTGTGATATTCATAGAAAAAAAAATAAACAGCTTTGTACGTTAGACGAAAAAGTTACAAAGAGTCAAAAATAAGATTCTTCTCCAAATTTAAGGCCACACTTCTTGTTTTCCTTCTTCCAAGGATGACACTATTTTCACTAGGTTGTTATTCGGACAGTATGCTCCAATACCCCGAAGAAAACAGCTAAAAATTCCATAGATTTGCCCGAGGTTCTGAATCTTAAGAGTGAATTAGTGAGCTAAATATACGAAAAATATAAGCTGCAGCACTGCTCGACATTATAAACAATATTTAAGAAAGCACAAAAAAAAATCGGTCAATCCACACTTGCCAGTCTTGCAATTATGCACAGCAAGGTGCACTGTTTCTCATTCATTTTCAATAACAAGCCTACGTCGCTTTGGGACAAGGTTAGATGGGTCCAAGGATAAGTAAGTCATCATGTCAATACAAGCACTGGTCAGCCTTGAAAGGATCGAGGGGATTAATCTGAAAGAAAACATCCAGAAATTATTCAAAATAAGGGAAGTTGAGACGAGAAAGTTTGCCTTCCGAATGCAGGAAAGGAAATTTCTTGCAAACAAATACTCGTATATCTGAGATATTTATAGCACTCAAGTTCGGGCAGATGACAAAATAACCGATTGGAATGCTTCGCTAATTTATACATGAGGTAGGATACCATTGTGAGCGAAAACTACATTTCTAATTTATTACCAAGCCTTTAATATCCTAAGCAGGTTAATACCTAAGGTTGATATATGTTCCATATTTTCCGGAACGGCAATAGAATTAATTATACATGTGTCCCGGAGGAAATTGACAAGTACCCAGAAAGGTATAGAAATATTTAAAAGTTAAATTAGAAAATGGTACATTCGCTAGACCGGAATCTAATTTTTAACAAGAAAAGTACATATGGTTTCATACTTGTAAACAGTAAAGGGTCCAGATATTCAAATACTTTACATCTACAGCACCGATGGGACTTGCGAGTTAATTTTTCGAATGTGGATGAATTTCTTACCGCCTTCTCCTCGCATTTCTCTATTGTTCTGTTTCTCTCTGTTATTCAATCTGTATCTCTCATTTTTCTTTTCATTCTCCTCCTTGGATAATTCTTTTCTCTCTCCCCCCCCTTATACTCTGTAGGTGTCCAACTATGGTATTTCATTTTAAAATAACAATGAGGAAGAGAGAGAGCACGAGAGATAAATAGCTCAACTACATAGGAATTCACAATAATTACTTCAAAATGATATATTTTTTAAAAAATATTTGCAAACACATTTGACGATGTCTCTGTCAGCATTCCATCAAGCCGAAGGTCAAATGAGTAATCAACGAGAGAAAAATTGCACATGTTCGCTCATTACGAGATCGTAACCTTGAATGCAGATTCACAGGCATGAATCGAAGCCAACTGAAGCCAAGACGAAGAACGTAAGTGCAACAGATACGTTACCACCGGGCCACTTAGCAATAGGACAATATCTTCGCCTCATGGGACGGGCTTGAAAAACTTAGAAACTTTGAAGCGCTTGTTCTCGGAAATGACTGGCTAATGCGCGCTAGCAGCTTGGCATATCATTTACTTACCACTACGCGAAATCCCGTCCCAAACATAATTTCCCAAGCCGTAGCCTCTCCTTGTAAGATTTTCTTTCTATTGTAGATCTGCGATTAAACTCATTACCGGTAATCTTAACTCGATAGTTCGAACCCCTACCCACATTACTGAACCACATCTACATCTACTGCCCTGCAACCAGTGTTCGAATCAAAGAGAAGGGGGAGGGGGGAATTTCGGGACCCTTCTTCACGTTTTTCGTTTTCATTCTAAAAATCAGGCTAGAATTTGGGAGATTTTAGGGAATGTCCCAGGCTTTCATCTGCAAAGAGGTTTACACTGGGGAAAATCTATCAAAAGGGGCAAAAAAATGTAAAATGAGATATCTGAAATGTAGTAAGGACATAAAAAATATACCATCTGGTATAACTTGGCCTAACAATTGTATATAAGGGAGCTTCACAATGTTATTAACCCCACACATATAAATCCAGGTCTGCCACAAATTGCTGACAAACAATGCAACGCAACTGTGAAAGTACGTACATCTATTCTCAGAGAGGAGGATTGATTGATTGAGTTGGTTTTAAGTCCACATTATGCACAGTAAGGCTAATCGGGACCACCTACAGTTTAAAGTGGGATCCGAACCACTATGTGCCTCCACCGGGTATCGAACCGGGACCCCTTCATTACAAGGCGAAGACGCTACCACTGCGCCATCGGTGAGTCACTCAGAGAGGAGGAATTCCCCTTCCCACATTCATTACGAACACTGCCTGCAGCATTGCTTCGAAACAAAAACGTAAGACAAGAGCGACACCATTTCATAATTCCAACTGTATAAGAGACGCTGTTTTCCTATTGTAGAACAACCAACAACTGCCTCGTGGGCATTCAATACTCTGTACTGCATTTACACGCACACGCACGAACTACAAGCAGGAACACTAGTACATAAAATGCTGACATCAAAAAGTATTCAACATTTATCGCAACGCTAGTGGCCGAAACAGGTATAAAAGTTGTACAAGGAAACTGCAACGTCTAACATCTTTATCGGTGGAAGGAAAACCACCGCAGCTTCGAGCACCAAAAGGTTACACAACCATTATGTAATAATAAAACGGACCAGTCACGCTATTTCACCTAGCGTATGATTATGAACGAACGAATTAACATTCTCTTCCAACCTCGCTTTGGTTCATGTGAACGCAGCCACGTGAAAATGTTTTTATTTCTGACATCAGAGAGCATTAGCGGCATCTGGTGAAAGTGCTACCAGCAATCTTGCAAAACGTAGAATCCTTGCACAGAAGCTACGTCAATGGAGTGAAGTCGCCCAGGAAATGTTCTGGATTAAATTAATTTATGCATCTGTTAGCGAGATATGGTGGTAGCAGAGTTACGACAATCGCTTTTCCCTTCATAATTAATGATGAGCAAATGGGCAGAAGCGCGAGAACCATACAAGATAGATCTACGCAGCATAGTGTTGGAAGCTAAAACACTATTAACTACACAAAGCCAATGAATTAAAAGAAGAAAGTTGAAGAATAATATGTCGGACGAAAAATGCCAAAAAAAAAATTCTGATTTTTTTATACTTTAAGATGACACGTTTCAGCGAAAAATGCAGGCTCGTTCTTAGCACATCTTCATAGTACACTTCTGTTCAGTTCATATAAGTGGCACATTTTATAAGGTTTGACAGTTGAAGTATGTGCCACTTTATCTGAATAAGAGTGTACATCTCCTGTGTGTTCCAAATCGTAAAGTAATTTACAACTCTACGTTGGGACAAACTAGGCATTGTTGATTAGTAGTGTTTCAAAGACAACAGATTTCTATGCAGTAGCACTGGTAGAGACAATTTCACAGCTATAGGGAAAACTCATGCACAGCTAAGGCTAGCTTGGCACCTCAGTTGATATAGCAGTGGCATGGCAAGTCAGAGACCCGGGTTCTAGTCGTTGTTGAGCCTGTATTTCTCGCTAAAACTTCTGCAATGTTCTGATTAGTTGAAAACGTTCAGTTAAATAGTATGATTCATTCTCTATAAGAAATACATTAGAGTCTCTAAACACATTATTTTACTTAGCTTATCTGTCACCTTCGGCTAATAGCGAAGATAACGAGAATAATGGTAAGATGGATGGACAATCGCAAACACACGAGGCACATGTAAAAAAAAAAGGGGCCGATAATTTTTTACTTGGGACTGGCAACAATGACGAAGCTGCGCGTGCACGGAAGCATGCTTTAGTATTCTGTGCCTGCAACAGAGGTATATTTCTCAGTGTGGAGGTGCGTACGTGCGAGTAGCAGGAAGTTGAAATGGCTGCTGTAATAGAAAATCCCGCAAAATCATGGCAACGGTGTTTTGGACCAAAAAGGTGTAATCCTTGTGGAATTCACCGGGACCATCACAGTCATGTATTGCCAAACACTGTCTAATCTGCGATGTGCCATCCAAAACCGGCGAAGAGGAATGTTACGGTCTGGAATTCTGCTTCTTCATGACAACGCCTGCCCACACATAGCTGACTGTACTGTTGCGACAATTAAAAAATTCCGATGCGAACGTTTTAATTACCCACCATACTGTCCCGATTTTGCCCCAAGTGATTACTTTCTGTTCCTTCACCTCAAAAAGTGGCTTGCTTCGTAACGTTTTGATGATAGTGAAGTTCTCAAGACATCAGTTCTCGACTGGCTGAGATCCCAGGTGGCAGATTTCTAAGCAGAGGGTCTACGTAAACTTGTTCCACGGTACCAAAAATGCTTGGAGCGGCATGGTGACTATGTAGACAAATAGCCAGGGTATGCACTTGTATAGCATCAAAATAAAAATTTTCTCGCTTGATTTTATTCTCCGAAATAAACAATCGGGCATTTTTTTTGGATCCAAAACACCGTTGTCATGATTTTCTATTACAGCAGCCATTTCAATTTGATGCTACTCGCACGTACGCACCTCCGCACTGAGAAATATACCTCTGTTGCAGGCACAGAATACTAAAGCATTCTTCCGTGCACGCGTAGCTTCGTCAGTGTTGTCAGTCCCAAGTAAAATATTATCGGCCCTTTTTTTTTTTTTACATGTGCCTCGTATGTTTGCGATTGTCCATCCATCTTATCATTATTCTCCTTATCTTCGCTATTAGCCGAAGGTGACAGAAAAGCTCAAAGGAACGACTAGGCCAGGATTCAAAACTAGAGTAGTTTTCACGTTCAGAAGACACAATGGGCTCTTATGGGCAATGCTTTTCTTATGGGAAATACGAGCGCGCTGTTGTGAAATTTCTGGATTTACAAATTTAGCTTAAGTAAAATCGGTACCTGCAGTTTTGCAGGAAATTTTGTAGAGAATACGATGGTGAACACAAAAAACTGGTAACTTGCTTACATAATTTTAGATAAATTAAAAACGCAAATTTTCTGTGAAAACACAATTTTTACATTGTTTTCATTCCTAACGTTGAAACATGCCGTAAAATTGAAGCATTCATTATTAAAAAAATTGACACTGTTTTTTAATTGTCATAGGTGACGGTGGTACTCAGAATTTATCAATACTTTAAAGCATATTTGCATTAAAAAATATTCAAATAAAGTATGTGGAGATTTTTTATATTCGTGCAGTAGAAAATGTCGTCGCTGGCCATTTTTTGTTCTGTAATTCCAAGTAAAAACTTCCAGCGACAAAGTTGTAGAGAAAATAATGAAGTTATTTTTTATAACCACTCAAAGGTTCCCAGAAATATTACTTCCATGCATTTGGAGTTTCTTTTTAACCCGAACCGCGCGCGAAGTAAGGAGACGTTGTCTGGCCATCTTGAGCTGGCTCACCGCAGCATTCCGGCTAATCACCACCAAGTTTTCGAGTTGTTATTTTATTTCCATTCAGTAAAAATATGAACTTCATGCAGTTTGTTATAATAGAATTGAAATTACTTAAATTTAATAATTGACAATTATTTCCAAGGCTGCTGTTGTGAGCAACATTAGTGCTGTCGCAAATACACGTTGTTCTTGTTTACATTACTGTCGACATTAATACTGAAATGAAGATCACCTTTCAGTTTCCAACGTACACATAAATTCATAGACACCATATTAACCTTTGAAAGGCTTTCCAACACGTGACAAAATATGGGGCTTCAATATAGAAATATGACATGCCTTGCTTGAGTCATTCACGTCTTATCAGTTCACGTAGGCCATAACTCATTTGTTTGTTTGGGTTGCAACTTGAATCTAACCCATGTGCCAGGTTCCCCTTACTTGAGTGAGAGATCTGCTTCGGTCTATTTAGACTTTTTTCCTCTATCGAAAAAGTGTTTTCAGTTGTGTGAGCGCTCAGTGATTTTTACTTTTTTTAAGTGATTTCTGAAGTGTCATATTCGTGCATTACACTCGCGTGTGTAGTTATCGCAATGGATCATAGTAAAAAGGGTAACTGTAACGTTCACAGTATAATATTAATATTTACATATAATTATCATTATATATACAAAATACGTAACTCCTTCATTGTGAAGGATGGTCATCATTTCCCGGCGACATGAGCTAGTGCTGTATTGGCAACACTGTGCGGTTTCTCCATAAGCGCCGTTGTGTCCTCTGAACGTGAAAACGACTTTAGAATGTAAGGTGGCGAGTTTGTTAGGTACCAGGGTGCGAAATCCTGGGGGGACAGGGGGGATTTCCCCCACCAATAATCTTGGCCTCAAAAATCCCCCCACCAAAAATTCCCGGGGGGAGAAAGTTTCTGTTACAACAAACAAAAGATAAGCAATTACTTTTAATTTAAAATATACTGTACTAAGAATAATATTGAAAACATACACAAATTAGTGTAGTTGTGAGTGTTCAATGCTTTTTCTCTCTCAAGAGATCATTAACACATCTACAAAATGTAAAAATAATCGAAAACGACCGATATTAATGTGGAATCCATAGTTTTCGGGGTCGTTAAGATGAATAGTGACACTACGAATGCCATTCAACTTCATCACCTATCGGCATTGGGGGGAAGGGGGTAAGAGGGGATGAGAGAGAAACTTGCTTTCTCGATCACGATCAACAATTCACAGGGGCAGTCTATTAAGTAATGCAGAGTGGTTTTAAGATGGTCATGTTTCTCCCACGGACAACTTTAATAGAAGATTGGGATAAATAAATACCCGCGGAACGGCGGGCAATCAGCTAGCTACCTTGCTTACCCTGACCAACATTACTATTGTATAGAGCAATAACAAGCACTTTAATAGCATATGCCTGTAGCATGTGGACTCAAGGTCCCAGCAGCTGGGAGCGTAAAACCTTCATAACCCGTGCGTTCGTTGCCATAGCCTGAAGGTTAATATTATGTCGCCTCTGCGGAACTCCCATGACATATCCCGGCGAGGTAGCTTACTGATCTCCGACAAAAAGAGTAAACAATATTAGAGGTATCCTTGGATTTTTAATGCCAGTTCCTCCTTCCCGTAGCCTTCAATTGAGGTCACAACACTCGCCTTTTCATCTTAATAGTTGCTTCTCGTAGCTTTTCGGTAACCGTGTAAAGCCTAGTTTCCATTCTGACAAGTCCGAGACTCATGACGGCACTGTTTCCAATTCAAAACTGCTTGTGCAAAATACGCTCGCAACAACACTGGAGTGCAGGACCGCGGTGTAGCGTTCTGTTGTATTGTAATAATTTGGTGGTGATTTAACTTGTGTAAAGATGGACAATACAGCAATGGCGAGTTTTGTGGTTATGGCAGGCGCATACTGGTGACATTTCACAACACTGACTCCTGTTCATATTGCTCTATAAGTTTTACTACTTTATCTTTCGACCACTCCATATCGTCCACAAAACGAACACTCACGTACAACTACACTCAAACAACAGGACGTTGTGTCGTGACGCCGCTTCAGTCCGAACAGCGAGCACGTGGTTGTCGTCGCGTCCTCTGTTTCTACTCTAGTGCGCATGCCCGTGCCCCAGGTACTTGCTGCAGGCTGTTTCCATTGTCCGCGGCGCATGTTGTGCGTCAAAATCGTCTGGGGCAATTTTGTCCCCGGCACTCGCGCCGCGGCATGTTGCAGACAGTTTCCATTTCAACAAATGCTTGGCACATGCCGCGCGTCATGTTGCGCGGCAAATTTGTGGTAATGGAAACGGGGCTTTAGTACTCGTTTCTAAGTTATCAAACCACTGTGCCTATATCAGGGTTCGAATCCGGTATCTTTTGATGAGAGGTGACAGATTGAACGCTTATTATTTTCTTATCTATTTAACTTGATTCTTGTTAATTAAAGCGTAGCTTTTCTTACAATTTTGGCTAATCGTGAAGATTAGTGACGATAGGATGAAATTGATGAAGGGACACTCACAAAGAACACCTATGTCCAGGCCGGGATTCAAACCGGGACCTCTGGCGTTGTAGAGTGCTGTGCTTACCAACCCGCCACGGAGGTCTGCAACTTTCTTAACATGTCGCATTCCACTGCAATACGTATTAGAGAAGAATACTTTGCTTCTGATTTATATACTTTGAAATTGATTTATATAATATCTGGTGAAATTTCAAGATGACATCTGAGGTAGAGAAGTAATTAATGCAAACAACTTTCCATAATCGTCTTTTTTTGTCTTTGACATCTAGTTTTGACACCGGCATCGCGGTACGACCACAGGGATCTCCTGTTCGAATCCCGGCCTGGACATGGGTGTTTTTTGTGAATACCCCTTCATCAATTAAATTATATCATAATTCATTGCCGTGTTCGCAATTAGCCAAAAATAGCAGAAAAGCGAAGTGAAATAAACCAAATCAAACTAGAATTGACGTGACGAACTCTCGAAAAAAAACTCAATATCCTGAACGTAGGCAATCGTGGGCACAGGTTCGCATCCACAAATGGATTACCTTTGTAATTACGATAAACAAAATATATGACCTATCTATAAATAAATCATGAGGGTCATATGCATCCGCTTTCTGTGTCGGAATAAGTTGCATAATGAATTACTTTTACTTTACTTTAAATTACTTTTTACTTTTAAGTAGAATTTGTAAGTATCATACATTATAGGTCACCAAAGTCTCGACGGATCAGGTCTCGTTGTCCGTAGCATCCCTATTCAGATAAGAAACTGTATTAAATTGATTTCAGTAAATATGAAAAATAAGATCCAAAAATAAACAAAGAAATAAGCATTATTTCTTTCACTTTATTTTTGGACCGCAACTGATCATGAAAATATGATAGGGAAATGACGAAGCACATAGAGGAGCAAGCAAGGCATGTGGTGTGATCAGCACCGTGCTCCAGCTGTCTGTATTCCTACTCCAGTGACTGGGTAAGGCATCTCGGGTTCGACCCCTGGTGGAAGCACGTTGCACAGTGGTTCTGATCCTACTCTAAATTGTAGGTTCAGTCCCGATTAGCCCGTCGGAGCATAAAGTGGACGAACCAAACTTTTGAGGAGCAGGATAAGCTACTTTCGGACGAGTATATCACGCGTTGTGCGCCTTGCCGACTACACCACACAGAGATATGTATGCACGTATATCGTAATATGCCACTTTATTAGCCTATAGGTTGGGCGAATTTGTTAACCTTCATATTGATCGAATGTTAATTGTGAAACAGTGCCTAGCAAAATAATGCAGATGCAAAAATGGCCTTCGAAGGTGCATAACGGTTCTTTTCACGTTTTCCTGTTATTCTATAATTTCCATCTTGACCATGACTCACTTCCAGGTTGTAAAGTTGCGTGAATACGAAAATAACGAAATTATATAGTCACGTTTCTTACAATAAATTGCACATAATTATGACGTGTATATTTCGAATTCCAACCTTGCCAACACTATTAACTCTAGTGCACTTAAATGTAATATTAACACTGCTTGTAATGTCACTTCTTAAAAGTAATTGAGTTATAGTTACTTTGCATAAAAAGTAACTAAGTAACTTTTACAATTATTTCATTTATCTGTTAACTCACAGAACGTGTTACAGGTTTCATTTCTGTACTGATGATCATCTAAAATTAACACTAATTCTCTGTAATACTTATAATACATACCATATGTTTAAATATGAAAATATATGGCAAGAAAATTCAAAGCAAACCTTACACTTGAAAACTTGAAAAAATACATGACCCAACAAATGTGTGTGTAGTGTGTGTGTTTTACACATAAGTCTACTCATTTCTGTTAAAACGTACAGAAGAGTAATTGATTTTGTTTCTCGTTACCTGGACTGAGTTACAATTGCTAATTTCAAAAAGTAACTAGTTACAGTTTCTCGAAAAAAAAAAAAGTAGATATTGCTTGTAACTACCAGTAATTCGTTACTTCAATAACGAACACTGAATATTAATTTCCTTGTGCCGCTTGAGAATGGGTGCATCATTACCTACTGAAGAAATAGTTCAACTTAATGAACCAAATATTATACTGTTTTGAATATGAGAATAATTAACATATCGAAGTTGTAGTTCAACGAAAAATTAGATATGTAAACAGAATGCTTTTCAAAAAATGTATGAAATTTGGCATTAGAGTTGAATCAATTTAACTCAAACCAATGTCCGACCATGCATCTACAAGAGTAAACACACAACAGTTGGGGGCAAATCTAATATTCACAGACTTTCCTCTGGCCATTGTTCTCACCTGAGATTTGAATACAATGCAACAAATTATTTCAGTCATGTTACCTTGCAATACTATTACAGAGCCAATTAACACCTAACATTATCACGTCACAGAGCAATGGATACCAAGTATTTCGTTAACTTTCTATGCTATCGGGGCAAGGTACTCTCGTTCATTGTAAACTGTGAAGTTCTTCCTCATTTATAGTATTTAGGCTATTTTATTTTACGTCTACCTGAATAGCGATGGTGAGAATTATGTATTACGCACATAAGATTGATTGATTTTTGGCTAATTCGCGAAGATGGGGATGAGTGACGACATGATGAAATTGATGAATGGACACTCACAAACATCCATGCCCAGGCCGGGATTCGAGCGCGGGACCCCTGGCGTCGTAGCGCGATGTGCTACCCACTACCCCACGGGGATCGGCTACGCATATAAGAAACTGCATGGCTGTACCCAGATTAGAAACAAGAACCTCTATATCCTGATCACTCCTCCATGAAGGCTGGTTTCCTTATTATTTTTGGAACGCTTATGAGATAACTTACAAGATTATTATCATCTAGTAATTTGCTCTGCAAGGTAAAGGATCACGGATAAAAACCCGGATATCGCCCACACACAGATATGTCTGTTGTCTCATTCATCGTCACAATAACTTTCGATGGAGAGTGATAGGGACAAAAATAATTGCAATACACAACCTTCATTTATTGAATTAGGTTATTTTGCGTTGCTTTCCTGCCATTTTGGCTAATCGTGAAGCTGGAAATGGGTGAAAATATGATGAAATTGATGAAGGGACACTTACACAGAACAGCCATGCCCAAGCTTGGGATTTGAACCCGAGCCGTGCTAACCATTCCGTCACGGAGGTCGGAAATAATAAATTAAAAGTAACAGTAATCCCTAACACACAAAAAAATTGACAACAAATTCTGTGGTGCCAGAATTTAAAAGTTTAGGGTGGACGATTGCACGATTTTCGAAAATTACGTTCGGCCATATCTCCAAATGAAACGATATGTTTCAGTTAATACGGTATGCAAAAAATAATTTATAATCCATTAATGTTGTTACGCGCTGAAAAAAATTATTAACTCAACTGAAATAAGCAACGCAACAACGCAGAATCGCTCCACGTGACACCTGTCACGCAGATTTAACATTACATGAATTATAATACGGTCAGGATAAGTGCCTACAGTCGGAGTTACCGAGAATAAACCTAGGAGGATTTGATTTTAAGTACCTGAAATGACTTTACATAATACTACGGTGGTTCTGAATATACACATATATTAAAGCACAGATAAATACACAGTACATCTTGCCCACTTTCACTCGATCTCTCATTCATACACTCATTCCATGGCATATTGCGACAATATGACAATTACAAAGGTTAGATTAATTAATACTTTGACTATACTCATGCTATTTCTTGGCTACATTGCCGTTTACAATTTACCGTTTAGGATTTTAAGTATAAAGTGAATAATTGTTCCTTGTGCGAACCCCTTTTATCTTTTCTGAAGGTATAAATATATTTCAATGAACTATTGTTTGCTGTTAACATAAACTCTGATCTGTAACATTGATTGTCCGTCGGAATATCGATGTCTAGTTATGCCCTAGCACTGATTTAAGTTATGTAATGATTTGATTTACGCAGATTCGCGGTAGATTGGCGTCATCTCTCTCACACACGCACATGGTTGGATCTTACCTTCACTGCATTCCCTCTGACCTGGGTAGGGTGAAAGTGGTCCTACAGTTTTGGAAGACGTCTGCACTCCATTGTTGTACTTTGCGGTTATCCTGGTTGGCGAAAATGGATCTCCCGGCAGTTCCGTATGGCATCATCGGATCCTGGCTTCACTCGTTCTCTTCACAGGGACGTCCATGACACTGTCGACTCCATACGACAACTAGCGCAGTAGTAGGTCAGTCCTTCGCGGTTTCACATGGACACACATGGCTATTAAATGTTATTAACTTCTGCTAACTTAGGACGTTGTTTCGGACGATTGACACAGGTGGACGTGTCTGGCGTTATTCTCATATACCACGCGTATGTGCACGAATGCGTTGACGGCGAGGAGGAAACGACCCCCCTGGGTCTACTCTGCTCTACTCCATGGCTCTAAACACTCACGCGAGTAAAAAACAAATCCAGACCACGGGTCCCATCGCGACTCTGAGCTAGGTCGCACGTAGCTCACACTCCGGTGGCGATTGTAGGCAAACTGTTTTCTCGCTATTCCGAATCATCCCTTTTATTCCAGATTTGAACGAGGTGACGCTCTAGCCTCTGTGTTTAGGTATTCATTTATTGTTTCTGGTGCTTTGACCGTTGTCCTCCTATCCTGGTCAACGCTCAGTCCGGTCCTTAACCTCTGGTAGCAGCCCCTCGTGCAGAGATTAGGCTAAATCCTTCGCTATTGTGTCAGTCACGGACAGAGAGCGCTATCTCAGTAGGGTATCGTCTTCATTGTATCCAGCGATAGATCTTTAATAATTCATAACTCCCGTAGTTCTGTTCTGATTAGGCTCAAATCTCGGAATCAGTACTTTTATGATGTGGTCTTCCGCTGGTTAAAATCTCATCCAATTCGGTCCATAGGTTTAGAAGTTGCTCTTTTCCTGCTATTCCCCATAAGAATGCATGTAAATCCGAATTCGGGCGAAAAACGGTGGTTGAGCAAGCTAGTGCAGTGATGCCAAAAGCAGGGAAATTTCCCTCGGCACAGGGAAATTTGAGGGTGAAAAGGGAAAAGGGAAATTTAATGAAAAATAGCTAAAAACCAGGGAAATTTAAACTCACATTTTCGTTTCATTCTTTTAAAAAGTTCGAAAATATTTTTTTTCAGCGTGTACTTTTTCCAAATGAATATTTAGCAACAGTGACACTTTTCAGTAAGCTTTCTTTCTCCCTGTTATAGATAACCTTGACCGGTCAGTCTTATATTTGTCGCGTTTCCTAGAAAGGCCTCAAGGCACGAGCCGCGCTGCACCTGGAAAGAATTTGGGACGGGATTTTCAGTTTTTTTTCTTGTTCCGTCCATCATTTCAGAACGTGTCTTAGTGGCTGTGTGTGTGACTTTGTGTGTCCTGTGTTGTTGCAAGGAGAATGGAAGAGGTGACTGACAGGAAGCTACATGCAACTCCCAAAAAAGTTAGAAAACGTCGTGGGGATTTATCTGCGGATGAAAAGATATCTGGGAAACATGTGAAAAAAAATCGTATTGAGTGGCTGCCCATTACTTCACACTTTTATGATATTCATAAATAATTAATAATAATAATAATAATAAACAAGTTTGTTCCTCAGGCAAAACAGGCGTCAAAAGAAAAATATTAACAACAGGACCCTAGCTAAGCTTTGACAATGGATAGGTTTCAAAGTCCGACAAACATTGCGCCGCAGACGAAATTTTTTTTTGTTTTGGGATTTTTTTAATACATTAGTGTTTTATTTTAAAATTCAAATGTTTATTTTAGGATAATTATATTATGAAACTATGATCAGTTTCTAGTATTTTATTCAACCCACAAAACCGCCTTATATACGGTCCTGATTAACAGTTATAGTAATGCAAAGATACAGCTTGAGATGTGTTTTGAAAATCGAGGGAAATTTAGCTTGAAAAGGGGAAATTTTTCACTGGTAAAAGGGAAATCCTGCATTCGGAGATTGGCAACACTGAGCTAGTGTTGGCTAAGGCAGTCGCTAGACACCTGTTACGCAATATTTGACCGTTATAATGTGAAGATTAAATATTGGAACAAAAACAAATTATGCATTAATTGAAAAGGTTTTAAATTATAACAAGAAGAATATATATGTTCAAATGTTTCCTCGTCTACGCATGGACAGAACTAACTAATGTTTTCCCGATCAAACCACCTGTAAAATAACCATTAAAATGAAGTGTGAAGGAAGAAAATATTGAGATAAGAAGAATTCTTCATTCAAAGCATCCATAATGTATAGGATAATGTCAAAGAGCAACTTATTACTAGACCTCTGATTTTAGGTTTTCGACCTATTCTTTTCATTTACAGATGTAAGAAATAATAAGTAATGTCAGGGTTTCGTTAAAAAAATGCAACAACTGATGGAGTTCTATAGTGCCTAAAAAAAACTATTTTGCTTGTTAGAACCTATTTTAGGTTTATGCGCCTACATCAAGCCTTTTTGGAGGTTTTTTATATACTTTTAAAGGTTTTACAGGATTTTTATGTCACACAGAGGCATTCGCTTTGTTTGGTCACGAAAAATCAATGACGAACGTGTTTGAAACATACTCTCTGTCGATTTCCCTTCCTCCAAGTCCATGGTGATTTTTCAAAGCTCTAGACAAAGTAAAATGTCTGGTGCCACTGTTACCTGTACAATGCAAAGTGGTCTGGTGAAATTACGTGTGGTCTTCCTCACTTTCGCGTCACTTCGGTGCTTTGTGGCATTCACACCTTGCAAACTAGCATTGAAGTTTGCACCACTGACTATGTTTTTGTTGAAAGATTATTTTCAGCATATAAAGGTGCGTATACATGTGCGAACCCAACCGTTTGGGAGCCGCTTGTGAACCGTTCGCTGAAATTATTCTTACCAGCGAACTTCCAACAATCCATGGGAAACCGCGAACAACAGGCAATCATTTGTTCAGTGTTCATCTTGTCATCATGTCTTCGCGTGCGGAAAAGTATGCGATTTTGGTGACGAGTGGTGCGGCTTTAGTGATGGCTAGTTTGTGCAAGAAGAAGAGGAAACCACGACGTTGGTGGCACACCAACCTGTATAAGAAACGCACTGGTACGGAGCTCATGATGGATTTGAAGTCACATTTGTCCGCACAAATATTCATCTCGGCACCTACTTCCCTCCAGGCATCTCTTTTTTTACCAATAAGCTTAGTGCATTTTCCTCTGACCACTCTATAATTACATCAAAAGCTGCAACAAAACCAATAGAAAATCTGGAGGTTCGCGATCAGACAAGCAACGAACCACGCACCACGCCGTCCCAGTGTGAACTGCGAACGCCTTTGTGTTCGTCAGAAAACCGACAGGAGATGGATCGCCACGAGCGGTTCGCGAACGATTCGGTTCGCACATGTATACGCACCTTAAGATGATCCTCAAAATTGTTGACTGTGGATAACATGAAAAAAAATTCTTGCCCAACAATCAAATTTCTAATGGTAAATTCTGCCATTGCCGTAGGGTTAGGCAACACACATAACATTATGCAAGGTAGTCCGTATTTCAGGATATAAGTGTCCCATTTTCCTGGCCGGTGACTATACCTAATCAGCATTTTTCAGGAATTTTGAACTATTTTAATTTTTTTTAATCTACTTCAAGATTTTTCGAGCCTAACTTAAGGTTTTTAGAACCTATTTTAGGATTTTTTAGAGCCTATTTTAGGAACCTAAAAATCCGAGGTCTACTTATTACACTGCAGACCTCCACAATCCAAGGGTTAATACGGCGCGTTCCGAAACTAGATCCTGCATTCGAATCTTCCCAAGTAGGTCTGGTCAACCCGCCTTATTTGTAAAAGAGCGGAGTGTGTGTGTGTCCATTTCAACAGAAATGAAGAGAATTATGTGTAAAAGCACACACTCCCTCGGTCGTGTTCATGTAACTAGCAGGCACAGCTGAAGCCCCACCCCGAAATTTTACAAATATATAATTTAAAATAGTGTATAGTGGTACCCAACTTAATTTTACTTCCTAAGCAAAATTTAAACAGCTTGTAAAATAAGGTGTAATACGAGGGTCACTATTTATATTTTGAGCCTAACAATGAAAAAACAGGAATTTGGCATTGAAAACTGCTTTATTGTTTTTCGAAGTATTCTCCTTTATGGTCAATACACTTTTGCATTCGTTCGAACCATTTGTCAAAGCAGTTTTTCCAATCTTCTTGAGACACCTCCAGAATATGGTTTTTGAACGCATCAACGGCGTCTTCCGCCGACGAAATTCGTTGTCCACGCAATTTATTCTTGACATTCTGGAACAAGAAGAAGTCCTTGGGTGCCAAATCAGGACTGTATGGCGGATGACCCATCAATTCGATTTTTTGACTGTTCATAAAGTCGGTTGTTAGACGAGATGTGTGACAGCTGGCATTGTCTTGATGAAGAATGATCCGACGGCGTTTGTTTGTTTTCCGTATTTGACCGAAGACCTCTGGCAAACAAATTGTTGTGTACCATTCAGAGTTGGCCGTTCTACGTTCCTCTAGAGGCACAGTTGCCACATGACCAGTTTTCCCGAAAAAACAGGCGACCATTTGTTTCGATGTGCTTCGAGCGCGAACAACTTTTGTTGGATTGGGTTCACCTTGAAACATCCATACAGTCGACTGCTGTTTACGTTCTGGCTCGTATGCATATATCCATGATTCGTCACCTGTTACAATCTTATATACGTCTTTTGAAGCACCACGATTGTATTTATTGAGCATTTGTTTGCACCAATTGACGCGAGAGTCTTTTTGAGTTTTTGTCAAATTGTGTGGGATCCAACGAGAACATACCTTTCTCACAGCTAAATGATCATGTAATATTTTATATATGCTGGTGGAACTAATGCCTATGGTTGCCTCAATCTCACAACATGTCACATGACGATCTTGCAGTATTAGGTTTTGCACAGCATCAATGTTTTCTTGAACAGCAACTGATTTTGGACGACCTTCGCGAATCTCGTCGGTAAGCGAATGGCGGCCACGATTAAATTCGTTATACCAGCGTTTCACAGTGGAAAAGGATGGGGCTTCATCGCCAAATGTGGAAGTAAGTTGATCGATGCACTCTTGTCTTGATAATCCACGTCGAAAATCGTAAAAAATCATCGCACGAAAATGTTCACGAGTTAATTCCATTTTATTGTTGTCCCGCAATCTCCAAGGCAACATAAACAACACAAATCAAGCTATTGACAAAACATTTGAAGTACGTTATGGTCAATAATGGCAGACGATTCCGTGCAAACGTCAAATCGCGCCTAACTTCAATCAGTGTTGCCAAGGCTGAAAATAAAAATAGTGACCCTCGTATACTGAGAAAATGTTCAGAGCTTCTATCCCACAGTTTTTCACCTTTAGATGGCTGATAAGTAGGGCTCGGAAGTTGAAACCCTATAAATTGCCAAAAAAAGAACTATAAAAAGACCTAAAAATATCAAAAAAAGGACGTATAAATGTGATCCAAAATAATTAATTACTTCAGTTTTAATTACACATTTATTGAATAAAAAAATACAAAATTCAGTGCGAAAAAAATGAAAGCTTCAAAACAAGAGAAAGTTGCCACTTACAGCGCGACCTTCCAGACAAGTTACGGTTAAAGGACCTTGTACCGTACCTGCTTCAGTCGTCCAAAAATGTTTTTCTCTCGTTTCAGGGATGGTTCATATATATATATTTTTATTTTATTTCTTTACTACAGAAAGGATGTTTAAGAGGTGATGAACTGATGATGATTCGAATTGAGAATGGGCAGTAAAAACGTAGTCGAAAGAAGGTGAAGTTGCAAAAAAAAGCCGTTAAGACCTAAAAAAGGCTAAGAAAGGACCAATAAGCCAGAAAACGCCGAAAAAGGACAAATAAAACCCACCTTTTTCTGGCCTACAATGACCCAAAATTAACATATATTATGTTTGGCCTCGTCTTCGGACACTAGTAGGAAAAAAAAGGATTTTTCCTCAACTTCCGAGCCCTACTGATAAGGGATGAGCCCCCCCCCCCAAATAAAACTCTGGCTACGGGCCTGTCGCTCAACAATAAGCGCCCGCTGTACTGCGAGTTACTCAAGTGTGTTGTAATGTTTCTAATCATATTCCTGTTTATCTATAAACTACCATTTATTTTTATAAAAGAAAATCCCGAATATATTTTGACAGGGTGGACCATGGCATATTGTCTGTCTTTTGAGGTTTGCCGACAAGATTACGCGGGGAACTCACTATTTGCGCTCCTTGCGATATGAATGGGAGAATTGGAATTTGGATACAAACGACCCTGCGTACACGCACGTAGTAGAGAGATAAGGAGTCTGAAGACATGCTCCAGTACCCACT
Source organism: Lepisma saccharinum (assembly GCF_977018435.1). Taxonomy (NCBI): domain Eukaryota; kingdom Metazoa; phylum Arthropoda; class Insecta; order Zygentoma; family Lepismatidae; genus Lepisma; species Lepisma saccharinum. Next base: position 13,947,686 of record NC_139245.1, read on the forward strand.
GGAACAAACGGACCCGCTACGCAGTCAACACGTTATCGCTAAGCTTGTTCTAGTGAAGTTGAGACGTTCGACAAGGCTAAGAGATCGTTCGCGTGTTTCATAACATTTGTTCCGGGATCGCATGGTCACTGACCGAGCAGCACGAAAAACCAAGGTACCTTGGCACCAATCTGGAATTCACTGATTAGATATCACCGACACGCACTACTTCAGAAATACTCTCTCCGTTTGGGCAATTTGTACCAATACTGAGGAGTTCCAGTCAGGAAATGCGTTCAGTCTAGGTTAAGTGACTGCTAAAACAACTTTGGACTTCCCTACGCACGTTGCAAGTTCAACATACTGTTGGCGTGCCACTTACAGTTGCAAATATTGACCACTGACCTACGAGAAGAGAAATTTCAAGGTACCTGTCTTGCTGATTCTGAACTGCAGTTCTCGGCTTTAACAAGGCAACTTCCGTAACAACTTTCAAGGTCAGTCTGTATGCAAATCGAAATCAGTGGAGGATTACGACTGTTAGGATGGAGGTTGACATTGTTTTTGGCTACACACTCCTGTTCACATAAAGTGGCACATTTTATAAGGCTGGACAGTTGAAATATGTGCCATTTTATCTGAACAGGAGTGTACACACAAGTTTTCCATGTCTATATTTTTGTTATTTTAAGTCACTTTCCTACCTATTGGGTTATTGGTGACGATAAAGTTTAAGTAATCGGGACTGGACCTACAGTTTAAAGTGGGATCCTATTCACTATGTGCGTCCACCGGGAATTGAAACTGGGACCCCTTGATTAGAAGGCGCCGTTACCACTACGCCGTCGGGGAGGCCCGTGTGACGATAAACATGAATGACGAAAAGGTGCAATGGATGACGGGACAAGCACAACGATATACCCATGGCTTACTCAAGGCTCGAATCTGTGAACTCTTGGTTTGTGTAGTGCGTTACACCGACCAATCCGGCCGGTAGAACCTCTTAATACGCCCAATAATGCAGATAACTTCCTTTGTAAAAAAAAATCCATTTTTCCACAACGTACAAATGGCTGAGTGAAAGAAAAGGGTTGTGCATTAACTCCATCATTATAAACAAGGCATTAAGTTTAACGTAAGCAAGATTGACCACAGATTTGAGTTGACTCATAGATTCATTGGTTTGTTTTATTTTACTTCACTTTTCTGCCACTTTTGGCTAATTGCGAAGATGACAATGAATGGCGAGAAAATGAAATTGAGGAAAGGACAAACACAAATGGACAGATCGAAAGTTCCAGAGGATCATATTGTCCGTGGGCCCAGACGCCAGAGCCTCGTTAGTCTGCAGTCCAAGGTGTACTACGTGGAACAGAGGTTGACAGGTGGGTGTCTTCAAAAAGGCTCACCCCTTACACCCCGCATTTGTTTTGAAACAACATACCAGATATTCAAACCTTTCAACTGGCCAAGCTGAGGCCAAAAAACCTACAGGAAGATCTTATTTAGTTATTGGTTGCAGAATTTTACACAAAACAGGATATGCAACTGATTGATTACTCATTTTAGTTTATTAACAAAGATGGGTCCCGATGTGGAATAAGACGACATGCCATCTATAGCTTTCACAACCCCCTATACGCCTTCATGGCGTGGTGCATAGCACAGGAGAGCGCTTTACCTTTTTTTTATTTTACATAATTTCGACGGCTATACATATGGTGATGCGATGAACACCACACCTGAAATACCTGTGAATCTCAAGCAACATCAAGCAGTGTGCTTTGCACAGAACGACGCGCTACTTCTCACGTCCCCAGCTAGTAAAACTGGGACTATAAACTCATCTTACTGTACCTGACTTACAAGTCAATGACTTGTATTAAATTCTGTGGAGGAAAGCGGAACGAGGGGGAAAAAAATTCTTCGGCAACTTCAAACAGAAGCATTTGTTGTTTGTACATCACAACAGTCTATCCTTATAATTTTTATGACAAATTTCACCATTTGGAACATGGTTTCTTAACATGCATTCATTTTCACTGAACATGCTACGGTTAACTCTTGACTTCTAACGTAATGTCTTATCAAGAAAAATTGATACGCACGCATTGCGAATTCAAAGATTCGAAAAACTACACGTTTCAGTGAAATCAGTTGGTCATGGTAAGCAGAACATTCCAAACAACAAAATGCAATTACGATCTGATATAATCGTAAAGATGTAATCGGATCGAGTAAAATTTTATGATTTCTCCACGGTGATTGAAGTCTAGCGAGACAAAACTCATTTTCAAAACTTTCGAAAAACATTTCTTGCCACTGTAATAATATGTTAAGTATTCATGAGTCTACATTTAATATACTGGGCTTGTGATTAATTTCAGTATTCGAATCTCGGCCTGGGCATGGGTGTTCTTTGCGAGTGCTCCTTCATCAATTACATCATATCATTACGCATGCTCATCGTCGTATTAAGCTAAAATTGGCAGAAAAGGGACGCTATATAACAAACATTTTCAGAATTGGATTTTTAATGTAATGACTAGGGCTCGGAAGTTGAAGACCAATAAATTGCCTAAAAAGACATAAAAATATATAAAGAGGACCTAAAAACTGAAAAAAGGACGTATAAATGTGATCCAAATTAATTAATAACTTCAGTTTTAATTAAATATTTAATGAATAAAAAAAATACAAAATTCTGGTGGTATGGAAACCACAGTGCGAAAAAACTGAAAGCTTCAAAACAAGATAAAGTTGTCACTTACAGCGCGACCTTCCAGACAAGTTACGGTTAAAGGACCTTGTACAATCAACAGCAAATGAATTAGGAGAAAAAAGATTTTCTCGACGAAAAATGAGTTGGCAATGCTGCGAACACCGAGGCATTTGCGATAAGACGCTTGAGGAGCTTCAAGCAAAGTTTTCTCAACGCACAACTTCAGTACCGAAGGTCATGTCGATTGGCAACTTTCGGGAGTATGTTGTCTGTCTACCTCTACACAGTTCTCCCCAAATGCCTGCTTGAAAATGATCTGGTGTTCACTTTTTTTTTTGCCAACGTAGTTCTGACATTGCAGTAATGTTACAATATTTTTTTTCTTATTTTGCTTTGTTTTTACCATGACACATTTATAATTTGTCGCAACTATGAGGATGGATGATAATTACATTAAATTGATAAGGAAACACTGCATAGATAGAACTCCATGCTGAGACCAGGAAATGACAATTTTTCCATCCCATGAATAAGCTATAGCGTCCCTGGGCTAGTGTGCTGCATAATTTCTACATTTAATTTGAGAAATCATTTTAAAAGATCTATATTTTTGTTCCTCAGGTCCCAGGAGCTTAATAAAAATATCCTTAACTAGTAAATGTTAACAAACCTGAAACTTTTGGGGCCACGTGTTTCTCTTTCAGATGCCAGAATTTGAACCCTAAAATAATAATTCTGAATTTACGAATAGTAGCGTGTTGAATGGCAGTCGGTAATTAGAGGTGCTGTGCGTATTATTGCTTTACGAATTCATTTTCGTTCTGAAGAAAGTTGCCATTCCGATACAGACAGAATATTTCGAAAAGTCTTTAATCATTCTGAGTCTGAGTTTTATGCACAAATAGGCAAACCGGGACGAGATCTACAGATTAAACTAGAATCCGAATCACTATGTGCCTCCACCGGGCATCGAACCGAGAACTCCTTAATTACAATGCAGCGACGATTTCCTTGCGCCATCGTGGAGGCTCTCTTAATCAGTTGCATATGCATAAATTAGTATAAATTAATTTAAAGTATATTTCTCATACTACATAGAATTCATTAGCACCACAATCGGGGAAAATAGTTTTAGAGAAAATTGAAAATAGAGGAATATCTATAGCTCTTCTCGTTTTACTATTTCTTATAAAATCAGAAGCATTTCACATCACTGTCACAATCTAGAGCCGCTATTGAATGCAGAAACAGCAATACTTCAAACTTTGAAATCGACACTGAGGGTGATATCTTTGTTATTTCACGTCACTGTTCTACCAGTCTCGGATAATCGCAATGATGAAGGTTGAAGATGTGATAGATGGAAGTGGGATGCAGACAATGACACATCCTCACCTTACTTCGAAGCGCGTGCGCTAACCAATTAGCCACGGGGTTGGCTTTTTTTGTGTTTATCAGTTCACCAAATTAATGTATTCGTCATTCAAGATCCAGAGGTAGAAAAGCAACGTAAAATAACGAAAACAGAAAAAATACCATTCACTTATCATCACCCAACAATTTCATGCTGACCAAATCCACACACGAACCTCTTTTTTCATTCGTTTTGCAGAATGGCCTTGGGGATTAAACATCGCCCATTTACTGGTTCAGCTCGAGACAATCCAGGTGACCATCTTATCGAAGCTTATCGTCAATCCTTCACACAACTTCGCTATTTGCTTCTTACAGGTTTGACATCTTAACACAACTTCTATCGAACATCGCTCATAGAGTATATTTTACCTATCAGCTCTTAATTAACCTTCTAATTTTCACATATTTTTTTTTTTTATTTAGCGTCGCTTTTCTTCCACTTTCGGGCAATCGCGACGATGAAGATGAGTGAAGATAAAATAAATAGAACATTCAGAAACAACACCAATGCCCAGACCGGTATTCGAACCTAGGATCCTTGACGTAAAACCGTCTAGTGCTACCACTCAGTCAATTTTCACATAGAAACTTACACTTACACACCTCTTCCTTACATATGTGTTTTGCTTTACCTGCTGCACTTCTCTTATGGTGAATTCTAACCCCTCATTTCAGGTTTATCTCATGTTTATAGCTATTGCTTTGTAGTGAATGATAATCCTATTACGCCATGTGAATCTTACTCCAACAAAAAACCTGTTAGAGGATGGAAACGTTACGTGTGTAATGTTGTTAAAAGTCTGCTTTGGTTAGCTTTTTTAGTGTATTGAATGAATATTGCATTTCCATTTCGTGTTGAGGCATATTTTCGTCACCTAGATTTTGCATTTAAAATATGTAGGTCCAGTATATATTAGTCATTGTGAATTCGAGTCAATTAAAACATTTTGCGTTGTTGCGAGATTACCCGTATCTATGAGGCATAATGAATAAGTAGAGAAAATGCAAATTGTATATCAAAATTGCTATGTCCAACTGATCTCCGAAAGTATTGTTTAGCACGTCACATTTCAAGTATAGTCCATGATTGTATCTAGTATATGAACGAGATGTGTCCCTCCTCTCAAACAATACGTGGCTTGTCCCCACCGAACGAAGTGTGTCACTTATAAATTAAGTGTCCGAAAGTAGGTATTAGTCATGAACAGAACAAAAAATACTCCTGAGAAATTACAAATTTTATACTTCAGTTCATGGCCGGGAGTTATTGACGGTCACCCCACCTTATCCGCTTTAGGTTCCGGGTTCGAGTTCTGGTCTGGCAATCTCTTTTTTAAGTGTCTCTTCATCAATTTAATCTCATTATCATCCATCTTCATAGTTTCGATTAATTGTAAAGGTGACATAAAAGCAAAGCAAAATAGGAACAAATACAAATAATTGTAAAATGACTACAACGTCAGAACTACATTTGAAAAATAAAATGCGAGCAGTCAGGAAAGTTAGCTCGACGCTCCTCAAGCCTCTTATCAAGATTGCCTCGGTGTTCGCAGCATTGCCAACTCAATTTTCGTCGAGAAAATCTTTTTTCTCCTAATTCATTTGCTGTTGATTGTACCATACTTGCTTCAGTCGTCCAAAAATGTTTTTCTCTCGTTTCAGGGATGGTTCATATATATATATTTTTATTTTATTTCTTTACTACAGAAAGGATGTTTAAGAGGTGATGAACTGATGATGATTCGAATTGAGAATGGGTAGTTGCAAAAAGAAGCCATAAATACCTAAAAAAGGCTAAATAAGGACCAATAAGCCAAAAAAACCCGAAAAAGGCAAAAAAGGACAAATAAAACCCACCTTTTTGTGGCCTACAATGACCCAAAATGAACATATATTATGTTGGGCCTCGTCTTCGAACACTGGGGAAAAAAGGATTTTCCTCAAATTCCGAGCCCTAGTAATCACAGTAATCTACTTAGATTCATATATTGATTAAGATTAACTCTTTGAGTATGAACAGTTCACATCAAACCACCCACAATGCATTTCATTTCAATAAAAGAAGCAAAAGTTATTATATTCGCATTTGTACTTAAGTCTCTAAATAGTGTCATCATTCATGAAGTGTTAGTTGTATATTCATTGAAACTATTTGATTACTGTTATCAGTAGATCGTATTATTAGTAAAAACGTGAAAATAAAAGCCGCAACTGGAGAAGGTCCATTGAAAGCCATAGGTGACAAAGTTGAAGAAGAATACAAACCACTTATGATCGGTTGGATCAGCGTGGCAAGCTCTCTACCGTACCTAGAATTTTAAAAGTCGGCATTGCGGTATTCACGCGAGACATAATTTGATATTAAAATTCCATGCCCTTTCTTAGCGCAAGTTATTAAAATGGTGCTCTCCTTAATGCAGACCGAAGCACTTGAAAACTCCACCAACTAATGTGCATTTGGATGCCTGATGACGTCATTCAAGGCAAGTGTTCGACACGCTGGTTGCGTGCTAATTTCGACCTACTTCTGCACAACGTTCTTAATAACATCTTCCCCTGTTCTACCGTCCACACACTATCATTTGAATATGTAAGTGAATGCGATTAAGTTCTCTGTTACTTTAGAAACACTCAATACCATTCCTTATCTAGCCATCAATTTATGATATTTCTATTCATTTGATACGTTCCATTTGCTATCGAGCTGTATTAATTCACAAAAATGCGTTTCTTTTAAGTCCGCGTTATTCAGATAGACTGATCGTGACTAGGCCTACAATTAAAACTTTTTTATTAGAATCATCATCGAAGTCAACATTTTCATTGTCATAAAATTTCCAATCTTATTTTATTTCATTTTTAATTTGAATTGAAAATACCCGTCAACAACAGGTATTAAACGTCAAACGCGTGGTGTAAATTCAGCTGCATAATTTATGATTATCAACTCCATTTAGTGACATATCTAGGGTGTTCAGGGAAAAGCACAAGTCACGAACTGCGATTTTCTGTTGCTATCATCTAAGTCACAATCAATTGAAGAAAATATTATCCATATAAGTTTATATTGGGCACGTGTAAACATTCAAAACAGTGATAACCCAACATGTACGTTATGCTTGCTTTTAAAAGAATAAACATATGAATTGTCTTCTGTAAAATTGAATTTTCTGCACTCAAGTACCTTTTCCCGGACAGTCTAGAAATGTCCTTGCAAATAAAGTCAATAACCAGGTTATTAGGTTAACGAGATATGTTCACTGTGAAGACGAAGAACTTCAAATATTGTTTCACAAGCCATTTTAGTCCGTGTAATAAAGGATGCTTTGTTTGTTGTTTTGAACTGTCTGGTTATGAACTTATTGGATCTATACGATCAAGATAAAAAACAGATAGACTCAGAGCATCCAAAGACGTTTAAGTGGCAAAAGTTCACATAGAAGTTGGTGGAGCCTGTTATCCTAGACGTTGGTTATTACTTTGAAAATGGTCGGACTAGCACTGCAAACTAAACCATATAATACTTTTGATCATACTCAACCAGCAACTGATGCCCAAACGTTAAGGCAAGCCTCCTTGTTTCTTCAAGACACTACATTAACTCACACACCAAAACTTGGTAAAACTACAATTATATTTGTCCAAACAACCAGTACATTCACTTCACTTGTCCCCTTCTGACTATCTCCTGTTCCCTAAAACAAGGAAACAAACGACAGGAAGGTATTTTCTAGCTTTTCGAAGGATGTTCCCTGGATACGTTGAGGAAGGAAAACAACTAGTTTCATTGTACTGTGTTGGTTGAGATTGTGTGTGTGGGGAGGGGGCTGTTAAATACATTATGAATGTTGAACTGTACCATCTTCTTTCACTTACGAAGTCAATGACTTGTCACCCTGCTGCTCATACAGTATGTGAAAATAAGGAAACCTGAAGTAGCTACAATGAGAAATGGATATGGGACCCTTTTCGATTTCTTTCATATGTAGGTGTTCCTGACGATTCTTAAAACAACGTTGAAAGCAAACTGAACTCAAGCATGTAAAGGATAGAGTAACACAAACATATAATCGAGCATCTTTGTAGTACGAGGTGTGTTGTGAAAATTCAAGAAATCAAGTATAGATTTATTTAAAAGTTTTTTTTTCAACGTGGCAGGCATAAAACCGCAACTATTGACGATTTCTAAACGTATTCACATAGCAACCATTGTATTATAGCTTTTACAACAGCATTTTGTAGAAATCGAAGATGGAGCAAATAAAGAAGCTTCTCTACCCTATTCCTATTTCCGGAACCTGCATTTTCATTTTATCCGTATCGATTCGGGAACGCGTTATGCCGATCAAAAAGCAAACTTTCTGAAGTTTGAGATAAGACAAGTATTGATACGAAGCGAGGGGGGAAAGAACATGGCTTAGAAAGAAAGACGTAATCGATAGATACAAGGGCTTGTTTCTGCGAATCACAAACACGGTCGTTTTGATGCAGTAAGTTGCTTGACTCCAGCATGACGCGCTCAGTTGAAAAGTTGCCAATGGGTAAAATGACACTGCAATATCGCAAAGTGCTTGGGACTATCTACTTCGGTCCAACCGCTTATTTAAATTCTAATTGAATAAGTGAACGAGAGCTTGAAGTGTATAACTGCCGCCATGCAGAAGGCGATAGAATATAAATAGGATGGCCATTTTTGATAGTGTCAACCCCGGACACATTCTTACTAGAAAAAACTCGGGGAGACGCAATTTTTTTTACATATTGTTCTTTTTACTTCGTCACAAAACATTTCCGATAATTTAATTATCTTTCAATTATAGTGTGAGATTCTGGTCTTTATCTTACGTAATGAGCACATTCACACTGGTTAGGTATTTCAATTACTGTTTGTTGTTCCAAAATATCATCGAAATAGTATAATTCCACATCAATTTGATACAAATTGCTTCTTTTGTGCAACATATTTGTGGTACGGCAGTTATAGGAAACCAATAAATCTGGATACAATAATTCAATATTATCGGATAATATCAGGACGGTGTGTGCATTTGTAGTCTGGTAAAACAATTCTACGCATGATCAAAAGCTGATTATTTGGAATAACAAGTATAGGTATTTATGGAAGTTGTTTGTTTGGCTTAGATTAAATAGTTATCAGATTAAGTGGATGAAAATTATAGGTTGAAACAGTTGCCTTAGATAATAAATATCGAGGGAAATGGGTTTGGTGTTGCCCTGCTCTGACAACTGTTGACTTAGTTACACAAAGTACAATGAAAATTTGTCAAGGTTCCATGACTAGATTAAGAAAGCATATTATTTTCCAACTACCTTCGAAAGGAATGATTGACGGATGCAACGATACCTAGAAAACTTAAGAATTAGAAAATGGACGCTTGAAATGGTATAAGGTAGGATTGAAAATCTGCACAACTTATGTTCGGAGAACGAACAATATCTTGGACCATGAAGAAAATAAAATTTTATGGAAAAATCACCGCAAAAGTAGACTATATTAACATAGAAATATCAATGGAAATGTTTTCGTACTCCACAATTCTTCCTTCTTTGGAAAAGCAAAAAAAGTGTGAACTGCTCGACACCTACAATACAACGAGGCAAGTTATAATAATATCCAGGATATGGTTACTGTCATCTGTATCGAAATGGAACATCCCACACGTGCAATGATAAATACATGAAGAGCCGTACAGATAAGCATTGACGTCGGGCCAAGATTTACTTTCCGAAAAGTAAAAACCAGTGACGTGCACTGAGGAGTAGATGTCAATCAATCTCACATCTCTAATTATTTCAAATCACAATATTTATTATCTTGAAGCCTCAGTTCATATGCAACATTTCTTTCCACACGCTTCTCGTCCCTCGATGTGATCAGCTGCCAAGGTTGAATACCCTAGCTGGCTCTTCTTCCGCCTTACCAGATCCAGGTATAGACAACCCCTCGAAGGGGAAGGGAAGATTTCTGCCTGTACCTCCCTTGTCCCCTCGCCCCCGCTCCCATGGTTGAAAGCCCATGGTTTTAGGTCCTCCAATCTATCTCATATAGGACAGATAGGGGATTGGTTTCCCTTAGATTCCTTTGTAAATCCTCTAAAGAACTCAGGGGAAAATTTTCTGCAGTACTTACGTTATCTGTATTTACACAACCTTTTAAACGTTGTACAATATGTATGTATAATGTGGGATGTAGATTTATTTGTATATGAATGGGAACGTACTTGTATTATGTGCAGACAAAAATGTTACGGTTTCTTTGTTTCAAATATGGAATATATAATGATTAAATAACAAATATTTGCTCACGCTCTCTCTCGCTCTCGTTTTAGTAGTGTTTTATTTAAATATTCTAATAATTTGGCCTCCAATAAAAAAATGGGTAAGTGAAACAGTCAAGAATACGGATGTATTAATTTTATGTACATAAAGTGGACTTTAACCCCAAATCAACCAACCGCGGGATAGTGGTTATATCACTGCACGCTATATGACACCAGGAGTTCCGGGTTCGAACCCCGACCTCGGCATGGGTGTTTTTTTGTGTTTGTCTCTTCATTAATTGTATTGTACCATCTTCGCGATTAACCAAATGTGACAGCGACGCTAAGTAGCATAAATCAAATCATTGATTGATTGTTTGATTTACTTCGCTTTTCCTACACTTTTGGCTAATCGTCAAGATGGTACGATAAAATTGATGAAGGGACAAACACAAATAACACCCATGCCCAGGCCGGGGTTCGAACCCGGGATCTCTGGCTTAATAGTCAAATCAACATGTTTTGGATTTTCGAAAGAGGGTGGGATTAACACGTGCTTCTTTTCAGTAGTCCTTCCTCATTTTGCAATCCTTTCCTTTCTTTGACATTCTATTTTTAGGAATACTGGGCCCTAAAGGGGGGAGGGGCATTATGACCCACACTAACCTCCCTTGGGCAAGCCACTGATTGCTACCCAAGTGTCGACATCACCGCACACTGAGTAAAACAGACAATCATGTCGAGAGATTAGAAATTTTAAAAGAGCCAGTTCAAGTGTAGAGACCATCGTTCTCGGCATCTTTAATACGCACCTCTAAATGGTGTTGTTTTCCGTGCAATCGGAATTTCGTATAATATCGATTACTGGCACGAGGGGACAACGCACATACCATTGGAGACATAAGCCAGACACGAGACGGCCTTCACACGTTCATTTAGGGCTAGGAAGTTGATGAGAAAAAGTATTTTTTTCTGAGCCTTTAAAACAATGCTAAACCTGATATCAGGTTCCTTTCAGTTAGAACAAGAAACATAGTTCTTATTTTCCATTTTCGGCCTTTTTTTGCTTTTAAGTCATTTTTTAGTATTTTTTAAAAGTTTTTGTTGCATTTCTCTTCATTTTCAGATTTATTTTTCTCTTCCACTGTTTAAATGCATTTTCTGGCATAACTTACATATTTAAATTTCCTGACATGGTCCTTGAGCAAGTTCGCCATTAATCAAATTCGTCCCGCCCCCCCTTTTGCTTGAGGAGTTGGAACCATCGAACAATGGGTTTTATCGAATTATTGAACTACTCTTCTAATGTGAAAAAATTAAGCTTTAATTTCAAGACCGAAAATTATTTTTAGGTCATCAACTTCCGAGACCTAATAGACGTATTAATGCTGGTCCATTCAAACCATAAAACGGGATCTTAGTGATTGCTAGGTGGGTATTTTTAAAACATTAAACAAGGAAATGATTCTATACATGAACGTTCAGAATGGGGGAAAAGTAAGGTGTAAAAATGTTTTTGCACGAAGTAAAGAAGAAAACGACATTCATAAAACACGTATGTTTTTTTTTTTCTTCTCGAAATTACGACGTATACAGGTACATTGGTCGTGTCAGAAAGACATCTGGCTATGTTAATCAATCAATGCCCAGGTGAAAGAATAAGATTTGAAATTCATCATACAAAAAGACTAACTTGCATACACATACGATACATGTCAGCTCTTTTCTGCGTATTTCAGCTTGCTACCACTTATAATATTTCACCACTCAGTCTGCCTCTCCTTCACATTTACTACTTTCAATCACCAGCCTCTTTTCTCCATTTATTTCAAGTTCAACACACACACACAAAATATGAAGGTAGCTTTATAATCATATCTACCGCGTTCTAACTGATCGGGCCCCCAAAACAGAATGACCGATCATTCACGGCATTGACATTTAAAGTAGTTATGGAATAACGTGTAAAAGCACGCAGGTTAGAGTGAGATTATATCCGTAACAGCTCTGGCCTTTCTGCGCTTGCACCTTGGGAGCGAGTCATAACTCCCGACGTCTCCAATCAAGCAGTGAACCGCTGACGTAATCTCTACTCTGCGCCTATAGCTAACTCTAGTGCTCACGCTGTACACTGCTCGTAGGCTCGCTGGCTAGACGCGCGCAGTCCGCTGGAGATGTTCCGAATGCACGTGGACTCTATCATACTGTTAACCCGAACAATTAATTCAAATCCAGGTCTGGATGTTCCTCGAGAGCCTCCCTTAAATTTTATCACGCATCCTCATCGTCGCGATGAAGTGGCAGGAAAGTGACGCTACATAACAAATATACAAATCCAAATATTAATTCCACTCATCGTTACTCCCAAGAGAAACTAGTTCATTTCCTGATAGTTGTTATGCTTTTAATAAGTACTGATAACTAGTACCTTGTAGACCTTCTCTTCGACTTGTGACCCATTTTGTTCGAGATAGAAAAGAAAAATGTAAACCGTCTCATTGTGAAGATAAGAAACTATGCATATAAAGGTTAATAAAAAAATATATGGAACTAGACCACAGCGATAATCTCACATTGCGTTACAAAATCAGTTCAAAAATTACTTCCGCATGCACTAAGAATAGATCTAAACCTCAACGTCCAGCATAGAGTGATGGAAAATGGGGCCGATCCGGCCGGCCGGCCCCTCCTGGAAATTGGTTTCATTCATTTCAAATTTCATTTCCTTTATAAGTAAAATGCTTATTGTTTTGATTGTCGTTAAAAGCTGAGAAAGGAAATTTTGAGTCAGCTCAAAAATTTGGGTGAACTGTAGAACAAATATGAGAACAACACGTTTTCATATCGCATCAAGACTCCACGAGTTTTCAAATTTCAAAAAAAACGAGATGTTGAATATTCATTCCATCTAAAGTACCGAGCAGCAGTCCCACCAAGGACATAACTATAATATTGGCAAAATAAGGTAAAGTTCCCCGCGTATATACTCTATGTGATCAAAAGTATCCGGACACGCCGTGAAACTGTGTTTATCATAGACGTCGACACAGTACTGCCATCTACTGCATGGAACACATAGTCAGCGAACTCAGTACTCTACAGACAGCAGTATGGGATGGTCTGACGAACTCCCAGACTTTTAACGTGGTCAGTTGGTTGGGTGCCACTTGTGTAGGATGTCTGTGTGTGAGATTTCCACCCTCCTAAACATCCCTCTGTCCACTGTTTCCGCTGTTATAGTGAAGGGATGTGTACATACAACCCAAAAGATTGCAGGCCAACCTCCCATGTTGACCTCCAGAGACCATCGAGTGTTGAAGAGGGCCGTACAGCATTATCGTCAATCATCCATCGCCACCATCACACAGGAATTCCGAACTGCATCAGGATCTACTCCAAGCACCATTACTGTTTGGCACAAGGTGCGGCAACTTGGTTTCCATGGCCGAGCAGCTGCCCATAAGTCAAACATCACACAGACAAATTCCAAACGCCGCCTCGTGTGGCGCAAGGAGCGTCGAAACTGGACCACAGAACAGTGGAAAACCGTTGTGTGGAGTGATGAATCACAGTACACAATGTGGCGATACGATGGTAGGGTGTGGGTGTGGCGAATGCCTGGTGAACGACATCTACCATCATGTATAGTGCCGACAGTGAAATTCGGAGGGGGCTTGGCCCCCTTGTTGCTTTACATGGCAATGTCACGGCACAAGCCTACGTTGACATTTTAACAGCTTTCATGCTGCCTACCGTCGGAGACCAGTTCGGGGATGACCAATGTGTCTTTCAACACGACCGAGCACCCGTCCATACTGCAGGGCCTGTGGGGGAGTGGTTTGACAACAACGTCCCACTAATGGACTGGCCTGTGTAGAGTCCTGATTTGAATCCTATAGAACATCTCTGGGATGTTTTGAAATGCCGACTTCGTGCTAGACCACACCGATCCACATCAAAACCTCTTAACATTTTGGCGCTCTAAGAGGAATGGGCTGCCATTCCTCAGGAAATCTTCAAGGCACCTGATTGAAAGTATGCCTGTGAGAGTGAACGCTGTCATCAAGGCTAAGGGTGGGCCTACACTGTATTGACTGCCAGTGTTCCCGATGAAGGGTTGCCCAAACTTGTACTTTATTTTAAGGTGGTGTCCGGATACTTCTGATCACATAGAGTATATAGATAGCACCGTGCCATAATAATAACACTGGGGAACAAAAAAAAGATTTTATTTTGCGGCATGAAGTTTAATAACAGTTTAAGCACACAAAACAGCTGTGATTGCCAATTGTATGATTGGTTCCGTTGAATTGACTCCAGTTATAAAAATAAACACACCATGGAAAATGTAGGAGGTAAAATTACTCTACGCTTTTCTCTGTAATATCAAAATTTGATAATGGGCTGAAATTCCCATTAAGAAACTTATTTATTTACTTGTACATTGTTGCTAGGCAACTTATGAAGCATTGCTAAGCAATATATCGGACACTCAACAAAGCTTAAGGAAGAATACCAAAACATAAAAATGGTTTTAGAAAAAAAAAATTGAATATGCTGAACATAAGTGGCTCGTGTGTGTGGATTTGAAGATGGTGATTTTTTTACTAGGACAGCAAAGTGGGTACACAAAGTATCCCTGTTTCCTATGTTTGTGGGATAGTCGTGCTAGAGAAAAGCATTGGACGATAAAAGTTTGGCCCCCAAGGGAAAATATTAGTGGGAAAAGCTAATATCATTCATGAACCGCTGATAGATAGGGACAAAATCATCCTTCTGCAACTGCATATTAAACTTGGGTTGATAAAACAGTTTGTCAAGGCCTTACATACAAGTGGTGATTGTTTCAAATACATATGCCACACTTTTCCAGGACTAAGTATTGTAAAATTGAATGCAGGAATCTTTGACGGACCACCACACATTCGTACACTTATAAATGATGCCAATTTTACAACTTACATGTCTTACATCGAATCTGAGGCCTGGCTGAGCTTTGTGTCCGTCGTCAAAAACTTTTTGGGGAATCACAGAGCAGAAAAGTACCCCGATATAGTTGGAAATATGTTGAAAAATTTTGAAAAATTGGGAGCTAATATGAGTGTGAAGATACATTTTCTACATAGCCACATTGACAGATTCCCTGAGAACCTTGGTGATTATAGTGAAGAACGGGGGAAAATGTTCCATCAGGATATAAGGATAATGGAAGAAAGGTACCAGGGACGGTGGGATCGCCACATAATGACCGACCACTGTTGGAGCTTACAGAGGGATTGTCCTAAAAAGCAATACAGCAGGAAAGTGTATAGAAAACGTTTTACATAGTTTGTTACTTCATTGTGTACATATTTTCTTAATTATTATGATCATAGGCCTATATAAATTTATTTTTATAATAATGATTGTAATCACAAAAAGAAATATTAAATTGTTGTTGGAAGTTCATTTATATGTATGTCTTATGTTTCCGCCATTTTGGTTTAGTTGCATTTATTTCATAAATTAGAGCCAATTCAGGAAATATATTATTATATCATTATTCAGCAGCATGAAATTGCCCTAAATTAGCTCTCAAACACTGTGCCGCAATTTCACTGTTCCCCAGTGTAATCCGTGGCTCGACAGCCCGTAAGGACCTTGGCCTATCTCCCGACTGTGTGGAGTTCTTCAACCGGCAATGGGGTGACGTGGGGTCAGCACGTCGAATTCCCAGCCGCTGTAGATTTCCGAGACCGGGTTACGCTACTCACTCGTGGCTCCCCAATGTCCTCCTATACACAGGCAGACTCGAACCCATGCCGCCCCGCAGTCAGAGCCTAAAGCACAGCGCCTTAGACCGCACCGTGCCATGAAGCCACATTTAGGGGGTGTGGGGGTAGGGTCCCACGCATTCTCGATCTCGGCCACTTTCAGAGGTGGTGATCAGCACCACGCTCAAGCCACCTTCACCCCACCCCCCTCAGGTACCCATTCATTTGAGGTTGGGTGAGTACCAGGTCGGAAAAATTTCGATCTTAGATCACCCACCCTGGGAATCGAACACGTGTCTCCCGCGTGGCAGTCAGACGCCATACCAACTAGACCACCGCGGCTCTATTGGCAATATAAATCAGTTTATTATTATTATTTAATTCTACATCAATAGCCAGACCCCTTCTACAAAAATTTCTGGGAAAGTCCAGGTGTACAACTGTAAGAAAGAGAATTTCAGAGGCAGTCAAAAATGTGAATAAAGCTGTTGTTACTTTCCAATCTAGCAAGCAATATTGGAACAATGTTGATTATCCACACATGATATTTGTCTCGTCTTTTGCAGCACAGTTGTGTAATTGCGTATACAGGGTAAAATGAGACAATGATGGTTTAACAACTTTCAATGACAGAACAGAATGAAATCCGATGTTTCTCCAACCATGCGTTGGGGGGGGGGGGGGGGGCTCAATACATTACATATTATGATAGCTTATAAATCATGACAATGACATCAAAGATTCGGTCAGTACGCTGATTATAGGGAACTTTATAGCGCTATAACAGGATGACTGTGCAATAAATATGAAGCAGATCGATACACCATGTCAAGAGGAGGAGTTTGCTCTCATTAGGATATTCCCTTTCGCGATGGTGTCAGAAACTACGACTAATTCGATGAGAAGAGTTCATTCAAACGGAACCAATGATTCATCCCAAGACACTGGCAGCATCTGTGCTATTTCTTCTAGAAACAATTATAACCGTGGCGCAACAACCCTTGAGAGCCAGGGCCTTCGTCCCGAGCTACCGAATTGTCGATTTTAAACACGCCTCTGTGCCTTGCTACATTTCTGTTCTTTCTTTCTCGAAGTGCTAAAGAAAAATTATTCAAAAAACAAAATAAATTATAACGGCAAATACAATAAATTGTCTCCCTTCGTCCTGGTGTGTGTGTTGTCGTTTAAGAAAATAACCTGTAATGAGTCTGTAGGTGTAAAAAAATCAACCACGCGTTAATAATGAACTACGTATTGTTTTACGCAACTGTACATTATTCACGATCCTTCCCTTCGCCGTCAAGTTTCAGATCTAACATTTCTTTTCAAAATCATGAATGGACAAATTTTCAGTAACGAACTCTTGCCACATCTTCACATCCGGATCCCACGTACCAACAGCAAATGCAACAACTTCTTTTACACAAAAGCATCAAGGTTATTTCTCTATAGGCTACAAACAAGGTACAATACACTAAATGATCCTCCAGGCTTCCATCTATCTAAGCAGGCTTTCAGAAATGCGTGCATCAAGCAGCTGAAGAGAAACTAACATTTGTTATAAAAAAGGTAAAAGGTAAAGTGTTCCCCTGTGCATAGCACCACGCCATGAAGGCGTATAGGGGGTGTGGGGGTAACGCCCCACACTTTCTTGATCCGGTCGTGAGTGGGGGTGATGTGATCAGCATCACGCCCCTGACCGCCTTTACCCCCCAGGGTTTCCCCCAGGTACCCATGTTATTCGACGCTGGGTGGGCGCCGGGGCCGCTTCCACCGTTAGAAAAGTTCCCGGATTTGAACCGGCCGGGGATCGAACCCGGGACCTTGAGCATGGTAGTCAGACGCGTTACCGACTGAGCCACCGCGTACGCTTGTTATTGTTTTATTATTATTTTATTTTATTATTTTTGTTACATAGGTGTGCGTGCTTCTCAATTGTTAATTTCTATTTTTCTCTCTGTTGATATCCTGATATAAAATGGATTCTCTCCGTATTCAGGATTTCTCAAATAAGTAAAGAAAAAAAATCAAATTTCACGCACTAACTATATAATCACAATTAAAAAAGAGACACTTTCCTACTCTTCGCCAATGCAGTTAATCCGGGTGAAAGGCCACTGCAAATTAACAAGCGTAAACTAAATGCCAACATGGAACAAGTGATATGGATGAACTCAAGGGGGGGTTGATGGGGATCATAACCCCCCTTTTTCGGTCAGTATTCCTAAAAAAAGAACGTCAAAGGTAGGAAAATATGACAAAATGAGGGCTGACTACCAAGAAAAATTATACATAGTCCCTCCCTTTTGAAAATCCTGGGCACGCCACTGGATGAACTGCGAATAATATTGAACAATAAAAGAAAGGAGACGTGATTGTTACAAGGAAAATCATTAAAGAAACAATAGGAATCACGTTAATTACGACCATATCTAAGGTAATAGAATTTTTTACAGGCTGATAAAATATTAACAACCCATCGTTAAAAAGGCCATACATACAAAAAGTATATCTCGTGTAAAAAGGTCAACTGTCGATAAATGTTACAAAAAAAGGCTCCAAACGAATATTATATCCCGCTTATTAAACAATATGTTATAGTTTGGTCCTGTCGGCATTTCTGTTAGCATCATCTCGCTTCCAGAGAGCACTACGTCATGATATCCGAGAGGAAAATGAAATATCAGTGACAAAATGAATCTGTAGTGCATCGCTGCATACAAACACGATAAAAGTTGTTTTTCGAGAGCTTGTATTTCCTAAACATGGCCTCAGCCAGCGAAAAAAGGTTATCAAGAAAAGTTGTTTGCCTTGATGTGATTTTGTTGATGGTTAACGGCGAAACACTTGTGTTAGGTGTAAAACTTTAACGAGAAATAAAGTTGCCCACATGTACCGTACACTCTTCATGCTATAAGGGCATTGTTGAGCACAGATGCCTGTCTCGTTCTCGGCCTGCCAATTTAGGCAACGATGAATAATATCAGATGAAAGTCATGAAAAAACCTACCACATAAGAGCATCCATCCCAAGGCCGGAGATCGAACCTAGAAATTCGATAGCGAAACCGTGAGTCGACAACTCAATGCGCTCGCCTACTGAAGGTGAGAGGCTACGGAAACGGTATCCCTAGCTACTAGCATTGTAGCCTTTGGCAGGGGAATCGCATTTTTTAGCACTGAGCCAGCCAGTGGATGAGAAATTACCTACTTTTGAGGTAACGAGTACAAAATCCTGGGACACAGATGGAATTCCGTCCCATCAAAAAAATGTCCTAAAAATTCCCCAACAAAAAACTTCCGGCGGAGAGGGGGTTGATAAGAAACTACTTCAAACATACTTCAGCAAGGATGATATCGAAAATATGTACAAAGGAAAGAAGGATAACATCTGTCTGTGTGTGTTTGATTAATGCTTTCTCTCTCTCTCTCTCTCTCAAAGACCATTACTACACCAATAACATTATATACATATGTAGATATATATTTGCTTCCTATTTGGTCCACTTTATGCACAGTAAGGCTAATCGGGACTGGACACAGTTTAAAGTGGGATCCGCACCACTATGTACCTCCACCGAGTATCGAACCCGGGACCCCTTGATTACAAGGCGGCGACGCAACTACCTCTGCGCCATCGGTGAGGCCACCCCTCTTCTATCCTTGATAAGGAGCCACTGTATTGGGGCAGTTGTAGTTTTCCACGCGAGTTTCCCCTTTCATAAAGACTGTTGTGTCATTATGGAAAACGTGATTTGCCACTTGTGGAGCTTCCTCTCCTACTCGCCACAGCAGGCGTTCGAAACAGCCAATCAGAATTGCTTATTCTTGGAATATTTCAGTGCTCTTATGCTGTTGAGAGACCGGAAATAACATTAGTTGTGTTTTAACAAAATAACAACTGAATGATTTTGTTAGTAGTTAGGATTCCGTCCCAAAACAGCCTGCATCTTTATTCGGTATGTTCCAGATATGGTCCTTTAATCGCCTGGAAAGTACAGCATTCAACAACGTAGAGCACCTCAACCAGTCAGTGTCACACCACCTTTCTCCAATTTCACCCCTTGATACCCCTTGTTGTTGCATTGCATCTTTTGCCACTCAGATTCGTTCAAGGTTCAGAAACCTTTGTGGTAGAAATGAAGGGTTGCTCTTAGTTGAAAGTTATGTAAACTTACGCAAAAGTTTTTAAAAAAGGGTTTAGGCAAGAGATTTAGAGCCTGTAGAATTTCAGCAGAGGGATGCTGTGTACATGAAACGCAAAGATCCATAAGTAGCATCTAACAGTTGGGCTGAAAAGTTCGTAGGCTGACTCATAGATGGCGTTACTAGAATTAAATCCATGTGATTTTTACTTAGTACTAACCTTCAAAAGATACGTGTATAAATTTCACAGCTGCCGGATAATTAGTTCGTGAGATATAGCATTGTGAGTGAAGCAGCTTTTGTTATTGTGAAAAAATGGATAAAAAATAATTTCGTGTGTTAATAAAGCATTGCTTTTTGGCGAAAAAAAATACTGTTGAAGCCAAGGCTTGGCTTGATAAACATTATTCGGACTCTGCACCAGGAAAATCAACCGTTGAGAAGTGGTTTGCTAAATTTAAACGAGGCGAAATGAGCATCGAAGACGATGCACGCAGTGGACGCCCCAAAGAGGCTGTTACCGACGAAAACATCAAAAAAGTCCACAAAATAATTTTAAATGATGGTACAGTGAAGTTGATCGAGGTAGCTGAGATTATTACATAGCGTTGTTGGAGCGTTTAAAGGATGAAATCACGAAAAAAACGGCCCCATTTGAAGAAGAAAAAAGTGCTGTTTCATCAAGACAATGCACCGTGTCACAAATCAATGAAAACGATGGCAAAATTATATGAATTAGACTACGAATTGCTTCCCCATCCACCATATTCTCCAGATCTGGCCCCCAGTGACTTTTTCCTGTTTGCAGACCTTAAAAGAATGCTCGCTGGAAAGAAATTTAGCACTGATGAAGAGGTAATC
The DNA here is from genome assembly GCF_977018435.1 of Lepisma saccharinum. Lineage (NCBI taxonomy): Eukaryota > Metazoa > Arthropoda > Insecta > Zygentoma > Lepismatidae > Lepisma > Lepisma saccharinum. Next base: position 13,968,843 of record NC_139245.1, read on the forward strand.
GCCGAAACTGAGGCCTATTTTGAGGCTAAAGAGAAATCGTACTATAAAAATGGCATCGAAAAATTGTATGACCGCTATAATCGTTGTATCGCCCTCAAAGGCAACTATATTGAATAATAAAATCGAATTTTGTCAAAAAAATATTTTTTACTATGTTAGCCTACGAACTTTTCAGCCCAACTGTTATGTAGGACAAAGCAAAAAAAGGAACTTGAAATCCTTTTCCTAATAACATAATATACTTTCATAATAATATTACTGATAAACCGTGCCATAACAGCCCATGGCTACATACCCAGATAGCATGTAAGTTAACTGCAAGTTAAATTGAATGTCGATTTAACTTGCAGTTAACTTACATGCTATCTGGGTACCAACTGTCAGCGCCACTCCCACCAGAGGTGGGACATCATCTAACCAGTTACGGGCTATATCATATAATAATTCATATGTCTTTGTGTGCATGTGTAAATTAAGATCTTCCTCCCACCCCCGCCCTGAACACTCATCCTTGTCAAAGAAATTTGCAGATGTGTGGCCTTCTTCATTGGTGATACTTTCCTGGAGAATCAGTCTTACTGGTAAAAGTTTATAGATAAGAAACAGCAGTGGCATGCCCAAGGGAGGTTGACGAGGGGTCATAACGCCCCCTCCCCCTTTTGCCCAGTATTCCCCCCCAAAAAAAAAGAATGCCGAAGGCAGAAAAAGATGGCAAAATTATGAAATGACTACTAAAAAAAGTACATAACCACCTCCTTTCAAAAATCTAGAGCTCGCCACTGTGAAACAACAAAGATGACATATCAGATCTCTGATTTGGCAGAACTAGTGTGTACAGTGTTCAGTCAATTGCGTAGCCATGCATCTGTATTGCTAACAATGGAAAATATGATGAGCACATCCCACAAAGCGGTTGAGAAGAATACAAAATGCCAACAGTAGAAGGGTGGTATGATAAAAACAAATTTAAATTTAGAAAAAGATGGGAATAGAAAATCTTGTATCTAATTTTGTCAAGAAAATTGTCCTTTAAAAAGAAGAAAATTAAACGACTCAGCTGACATTCAAGAAAAGTGGACCTCTCCGATTTTGAAATGCATTTCATTCAACTTCAGCATTTCTTACATGCGTACTCCCAGGAGGGTGGTATTTGAATGGGGGATGAGGGGGCAATACCTCCCTATGGTTTCTGCTTATTGCCCTCTGCTTGTAAATTTCTGGCACTTGGGGGAGGGATGTTATGTATAATTTATATAATATATCAATGCTTTAAGAACAGTCACTATAAATTAATGAAATACCACACTGTGGGCAACAGAGCGAAGACCTCCAAGTAAAGCATAATTAGAATTAAGATCTACCCACTAATGCAATGGGCCACACCAAGTAACGTTTAGTTACACTGGAACAGGTACATGTTTATAAACTCCATTCTTTCATTAAGTCAAGCTAACTCAACTTGGAACATCTCATCATTAGCTTCAACAATCTGGGTGTTACGTAGCAAGTTCAACATCTGTGAGCAATACAGCTAACGATAAGCAAACAGAGTACACATTAATACCTTATTCCTAAGTGCACGTCATGAATTCTGAGAAAGAAGTTAACTTTAAATCATGCATGATATAACATACATATATTTTTAGCCTTCTTTCGATTGCATTCTTCACATTTTATAAATATAGTCTAGCTTCATGCAAATTCAAGGCTATTCAAAGACATGATATTCAATCATAAAATAACCTGCAAATAACATCCAAATAAATTTCATGAATGTCAGTTCGGGTTTCATAAATCAAAATAAACATAAAACATGTACAAATATAGTGAAAAAATTCACAAGATTGTTCTTCATATATAGATTAATAGATTTCTCTCTTTTTCATCTCAAGTGTCTCATTAAAAATCTGAGCACAGGATTGATGATTCCACGTGTAATCTTCCACAGTTTGAGCAAAATATTATTTAATAAAAAAATACCAAACACCAATTTCAAAATAAATTATGTGACAACATATGGAAATATATTTTACTAGGGGAAAAACAAGGACATCAAAATCTAAATATTGTCATACAAGATTTGCACTGCAATAGAATAAAAAAAGTTCTCAAAAACTGCACCTGCACATAAAAGCAAACATTGCCACTGAATACTAACACATCCTCAAGCCCATACAGGCAAAATTAAATCAACACACAGAAAAAAATCACGCCAAACAATCATTTCTTTCAATAATATTTTGCACTGCTGAAACTGTGGAAGACTGCATGTGAAATCAAATACAATAAAATTTTATCTCAAAATGAATCATAAGACATTACTTCTATAGACATCATGGGTTCAAATCTCATCCTGGACTTAGGCGTTATTTGCCCATGTAAATTGTTCCTTTCAAATACTATTCCTGAAACTATCACTGAAAACATCATAATTGCAACTGTCAAGAGTTCTTAATTTTTGTCTAATTATAGCACTATGGGGCTATTCTGAATGCATTGCAGTAAATGTCCTTGAATTGTGGTGGCACCTGATAGCAGTTCTGTAGCTCATGATGCCACCTCCGATGTACCATAAGTTGTTAGACTCGTGTTTTGTTTGTTGGTCCAGAAAATATTCTCAAACCTCTGTTCAGAATTACATTCATTTGGGGGCTATTTTGAATGTATGCTCTGTTGTACTTCACCTAGGGACTATTCGGAACATTCCATCTTACTGATGGGGCTTTTCTGAACATGCTGATATTTTCTGGAAAATGTGAAAGCAACTGTTCCTAGGTTTCTATTTTTTATTACTTCCGTTTTGTGACCACATGGAAATTATTGCACTCAGAGTGAACTAATATGATCCCAAAATAACATAGCAATTTATTTCCAGGTGGTTTTCAAGATTAGTTCAGTAAGTATAAAACAGGAAAACATTTTAGAACACACTGTTCAGAATAGCCCCACATTACGGTACTTCAGTATTATATGGACTACCTGGTTAGGTTAGGAGTATTAGCTTCAGTTTCAGGATCGACAAAATCATGTTTGCGAGGGGAATATAATTTAACGTAACCTGGTAGTCTGTATAATAATAAAGTACCAAGTTTCATTCAAACAGCATGTTAACACAAGGTTAGAAAAATACACTAGCATCTACAATATTTAAAGTAAAATGATGTAAGAAATGCCATTTTGGACTCCAACAAGTGTGATCCAATGTGCACATGCACAATAAAAATTCTGCATTATATAGCAAAAAGTTAGTCACAGCAATGGAGTCTACTGACCCCTATATATTACTGCAGATACCATGTTGGGGAACTCAAATTCTGTACTAAAGCAATGAGGAACAATTACACTATGTGCATTATATAATACGCAAATATCTGTGGTGCAGTACTTAAGATTAATTGCTACCCTTGACCCTCTGTACCTCTTGAGAAAGTGAAATATCTTGCATGGTCTATGAAGATGTTGTTGTTTATGAACATTCTCAGTTGATTTTAGCTCTTGGAAATGTGTTATTGTGAAACAAAGTATGTCTGTTACCTTACTGTGAAGCAGAACAGCCCAAAGGCTTCGTGCAAGTTAATAAAACACCCAAAACAGTAAGGGTTCTCATTGTTTTATGCTTATTTTTTTTCAAATTCTCCTAGCAGAAAAACTAATTATCATAGAATTTTGGAAATCATTGTCACACGAAATTCGAACCTTCCTTAAAGTAATGAGCACCGTTTGGATTAAAAAAAAATATTGAGAAAAAAAAAACAGCATGTGCGCTTCCCATGGACAAGTCTCCGTTGACAAGTGACAGTAAATATTGTAGACTAGTGGGAAAGAACATAGAAGTACATTGGAACCTTAGTAGAATGCATTTAGGGACTTTATTTTTATGCTAAGAGAACCAAACCTGACCGACCTACCTAACCTAACCACGAAAGCATACAATGAACAAAATCTTAAGTAATCTCTGAAATTCCGCAGTATTTATTAACAGACTTAAATTGAAGCATGTAAAAATTCCATTCATAGCATGATGAAATCGCAATAAAACAAATGCCCCCCCCCCAACAGCAACTATAATTTTATCTACCTAGTTAGGTTAGGATTGCTAGGTTTGGTACTGATAGTTATTTTCAGTGTGTTCTTTCCCTATTTTAGTGTACATACATTTTCTCTACCAACAAAAAGCAGCAAAAGTACTCCGAAATCACAGGTTTTAACTTTCGTGGGCCATTCTTTGGGATCAAATATCTCAGTTATTTGTGCTTTCCTAATGCTGGACCACTTTTACATTACGTAAAACATTGAAATCTGTTGATTAAAATGATGTAATTTTCGAGGGGGTACAGTGGGTAAGTGACCCCGATTAAATATTACTTTTTCTCATTATGCTGAGATGGCATTAGTGCTATAATAAAAATTAATTATAAACATGTGGTCATAATGCAAATAATGTTACAGAGCATTAGATTCCCCTCTCAGGACTAGAAAGGCAAATACATAGTAGCCCCGTCTAGTTCGCTGCACTTTTTGACTTGCTTTGACTCCCTTTGCACCGAAGCGTCTAGTTGGTTACACGGTGCAACACCGAGTCATCTACTTTATTGATTTCGAATTAAGTAGTGTATTTGGTGTCTGCACACGGTGGCTCAGTCGGTAACGCGTCTGACTACCATGCTCAAGGTCCCGGGTTCGATCCCCGGCCGGTTCAAATCCGGGAACTTTTCTAACGGTGAAAGCGGCCCCGGCGCCCACCCAGCGTCGAATAACATGGGTACCTGGGGGAAACCCTGGGGGGTAAAGGTGGTTAGGGGCGTGATGCTGATCACATCACTCCCACTCACGACCGGATTAAGAAAGTGTGGGGCGTTACCCCCACACCCCCTATACGCCTTCATGGCGTGGTGCTATGGTGCACAGGGGAACACTTTACTTTTTTTTTTTTTTTTTTTTACAGTCTGTACTACCTTCCGAACTGGTGTATAGTCACGTGGTGCATGCTAACTAATCAAATGACCGCTTAAAGCAGCAGACAGGCATTTGTTGAATCTTCTGAAATTGAACACCGCTTTCCGTCTAGTTGGTGTATCGTAATTACCTTGCACCACTCTGACACTGCACCGAGTGTCAAAAAGTGCAGCCAACTAGACAGGGCTAGAGCAATCCCTCCCTTCCGAATATTTCATACCACTCTCTGGTTGCAAAGTCATTAATGTTGCCAAATAAACTGAGGGTTAGAAAAAATTACCGGAATGTTCATCTAATGAAAAATTTCGAAATACCTAGTGCACATAATTTGAGCTGAAATCTAATTAATTCTTATACACAGTCATCCATCATGAGTTATAGTTATGCGTAACCTCAGATATTTTTTTTACGACAATATGTCTGCGCAAAGCAGCAAAGTATAATATTATTAATGTTACGAGGATGCAGCCTATAGATAAATTGCTCTACTTAAGGCAGGGAGTGTTATCCTGATTTTAACATTCTTCTCCTCTGCTCTATCAGCAAAATTAAAGAATATCAATAGCTAGTAGTATGAAGTATGTGTAACCTGTAGTTTCTGAATTTTGATTAGACTTCATACAAAGATCAAGCTCTTCAATAGCTTGCCTAAAAGCTAATCAATATTTAGCATTTTAAGTGAGGAAACTTCAAGTAGTATGGTACAGCATAACATTGGAATGAAATTAATTGACCTCAGGGTAAGAAAAATATCAGAAGGCTACAAGCTCCTATTGATAGGCAACAAAAGCTGAGATAAGTCAATCACAAGGATTTGGATTAATTTCTAATAACATGGAAAAAGGCAGTACTGGAAGTGCAAATACCTAAATGGTGGGTGAAGGTGCTTATGCAAATTAACCATGCTGGTGCCAGTGAAGTGGAAATCCGTAGCTCTGGTGGATGTTTATGTAAATTATGCTAGCTGGGGGAATCTTCATGAGAATTTTCTTAACTGGAGGACAGTATCCCCCGCTTCGAATTTGCAGGGGGAAGTCTTTGCAAATTATCCCAGCTGGAAGGATGGCATCCTCCCTCCTCAATCACACGGTATAAACGAACGGAAACCAAATCATTCATTTCTTACCCAGGTTTCAAACCTGAGAACGCATCGTTATGGTCTGTAATGTTTCACATTAAATCCAACTTCTTAATGTACAAGGGCTGAATTAACTGCTTAATTATATATTCCTCTTGCTATCTGTGATAAGAGTCGACACATTTGGAGCGGCATAATTTAATTGAATATGAATTGAAAAATGTGAAGATAGATGATGCTCTCTAGTGGAGATGTAACATAATTACACCAACTCGTGATATTACTACACTTAACAATGTTTTTTTTCTCTCCTCACAAAGAACTAAAGCAATTTATGTCACAATATGTTACCCGAAGCAAAGGGTAAACTTACCCATATGCAAAGTGGTTCCTGTATCATGAATGTCAAAACTTCGCCTGGGTGAAAACTGACAGCCACATCTTCTGTAACAACAGATTCTGTAGTTGATACAACTTCCGAATCATTTTTATCTACACCTTCCTTCAGTTGTGGTGGCACAATTGATGTATTGTTCAGTTTCCAATTTGGATCGCTGGTAACTTGCACTGCATAGTAGACTGAACATGATAATAACACTACACTGATCACTGTGTATGCTTGTAGGCTCGGCAAAGGCAGTCTATCAAGTAAAATTACAGGCATTTTGTACAGCAACGTATGTAATGTAGTACACAATAAACATTCAGCTCAAGCCATACGACCGTAGCGACATGTCAACCTCGGTCCTGCTCTACATTTAATCACCGGTAACATACACTGAACAGGACTGCAGCCATTCCCAAACGTACATCACGCCCAGTTTACCCTAGCAGACGGAATATTTCGCCACAACGAGAAAGTAGTCCGAATGTTTTCATCACTTCCTAGAAAACAAATGCGCGTGAAATATATTTATAAACATAGAAATATTTATATATGTTACGTTAATGTAATTATATAGGTATTCATTGGTAATTATTTTTCATATTTTATACAAAAGTGCGCATTGATACACTGGATATACAAAGACGTATATAGCAGATGACAGATGTTTCGTCACATCCTTTAACCAAATGTTGCTAAATACATGTAAATTATATACGTGTTTGAAACAGCGGGTAAAATTTCAATGAAAATATTAACTAAAACATTTTCTGAATAGGACTGCGACTCATAAACGTCACAACAGCGACGTATCGGCCTCTCCGTCAAATTCAGCGATGCCGGGAGTGGGGGGCTAGGTGTGCGGTTGCCCCCGCAATGTTCTCGCTGTACTCCCTACATTTTGTATTCCAAATTTAATAGATGCTATCATTATATGCAAAAAGGAAGATAGCATCGATTTCAGGAACAGGCTCTAGAATAGGACTGTGAACTGAAATTATTTGAGGCTAACACTGAATAGGAGGAGCTGTTTATTCGTTTGCTGTCTGTAAACTTAGACAGCAACGTGCGGTGACTCTGTACGGTAGCAAAGGATTACTTAGACAGTAAAGACTGGTTTACATTGGTCGAGTGAGCGGGAGAGTTACTGGCCTGTCTGCTCGACTCGACCCACCCTTCTATGGCGAGTAGCTGTTTACACACGTTTTACTCAACTCCAGCAAAGTGGGATAGTAGCGGCAACTGTTTGGTACTCTTTTGACAGAATCATGACAGAATGAACCATTGACGTCGTTGGCGATTTAAAAAAAGTTCTGAAACGGTCCACACTTCTTTTTTTCACGAGAAATGAATACAATAATGCACGGGGACATGTCTGGGGAAAAAAACAACAATTTCCTTGATTTTTCTATTTTTGATCGTTCTTTGTGTAGAACGTAAATTACTTATTTTTAATTTTACTTCTCCTACGCCAAATACATCAAGTTTCATCTCCTAAACTACACCCGTAGTATATTTTGTTTGTTCCTATAATCGACACAAATTCCATGGACATTGGACACACACACAACACAGATTCTATACTGTCCTCAGAAAGCGTTTACATTTACCGAGTGGTCTGTCGACTTTATGCCCGAGTGAAAAAAATCGATGGGAGAGGAAGCAACTCGGTTGAGTCGCTGTTCTCCGTGGACAGCTACTCGACTGTCCTGATTACTGGAGCAAGTACTGGCTCGAGTACTCTCCCCAGTTGTTTACATGGGGAGAGTACTCGCTCCAGCTACTCTGTCTACTCAACCAATGTAAACCAGGCTTAATGTGCGGTGACTCGATAGCTAAGGATTATAGGATCCTGCAACCCCCCCCCCCCCACGATACACACACACACAAACACATAGATTACAGCGTTGTTTCACAATTCAACATTTCAATGGAAGTTATTATTTGGCATGGAACCAGAATTTCATTTACCTGTATCAGTGTGCGAAGTGGGGAGATCCTATCCTCCAGTTAAGAAAATTTTCATGGAGGATCCCTCCGCGGTTGAATTGCTCGAGTTCATTTATAAGTTCACTTTATGCAGAGAAAGGCTAATCAGGATTGGATCTACAGTTTAAAGTGAGTTCCGTCCAAACCACTATGTGTCTCCACCGGGTCACAGACGGTGTGTTGCTGTTTTAAAAAGCGCTGGATTTGTTGTTCGTTATTGCTGCATTGCAAGTGTTTATTGCAAGATCATGTATCAATTTAAGCTAAGATATTACTGTTATTTTGATGACATTATGTAGTTATTAGACAAACACATAACTCAGTGACTGCGATTAGGGGGGCAGTTGCCCCCTCACTTCTTGCCACTTTTGCAACAGCACTATGCTAAATCTTACATATGAGACAAAGTAAACTGTCTTTGCCCCCACCCCATCAGTTTTGGAACCCAATCGCCGCCACTGCATAACTATAATGTGTTCTTTAAGGCTATTGCTTTTAGTCATTAAAACAGTAAATTTGTAACATTGTCATTCTTTTTTATTGGAGGAAGGTGGAAAGAAAGAAGACCAAGGTAGGAAGTTGGGGGGGGGGGGGGTAGGCAAAAATCCACCTCCTCTGGGTGAAAATTTTATCTTGAGCCACCCCTGCCCACATATCTCCTTAACTAGACCAAGTGCCCCTTCCACTTGGAGCACTTCTCTGTCCCCACAAATACTTGAATCTTCTATGAAGTTTTTCAAAATTTATGATTTGCATCTAACGTTATAGTAGATCCCTAGATAGTATAAAAGATTGGACCTCGAATTATGAACTACCAGGTAAATTATTGTTATATCTTAATATGTGCATAGGTGGTCGGTCGAATGTGATCCCAGTAACATATCGCTAAAATAATGTCTGGGATAAAAAGCAGGGGCATACTATCTCAACCAGAGGGATCATCAACTTCGCATGTGACCGAATTTTCAATGTGCGATTAAAATTTGTTTGGCAAATAATTAGAGGTTACTGCAATTTTGAGTTTTTTCATGTACAGTAGCTTCTCAACTGGAGGTTGAGTGGCAATTAACTTGATCTGGGCTTTATCCAGTGGGCATAGATGACTGGCAGTTGGGAACAAACATGGCTCCCTCATCGGAAGATTGGTCTCCACCAGACAATTTATCATTCAGATTAAAAAAAAACAATTTATTTAATAAAAAGTTACATTGGCATAAAAAAAAGCTTCCTTGACAGCCAAGGTCAATTGATGGTGTGTAGTAACATGTAAAAACAATAGGTGTGTGGGGGACAATTTTTGTTGAATTCCAACTTTCAGAATGGAAAAAAATTTCAATTTCCCATCCTGGGTTCAGAAGGGGACCCCCCCATCCCAGTACAGATATTTCGGAATGCCACACCCCCTAAAAATTAATTCTATGTTTTATTTTTGAATGATCCTAAATGTGTATTAAAATTTTTGATTTTTTATATATCATCCTGTGTAGAAGTTGCCTACAAACAATAAATGCTCAATGAAAATATTTTTCAGCGATGTTAGGTTCTCCTGAGTAAGAAACATGGACACAAGCAACATATAGGTAAACTTTCAGTCAAAAGATGTGTGCAAAATTTCAACATATCTTTTGTAATTACATAACTAGATGGGCAGTGGCAGTGATTAGGGGGGGGGGGGGGCAGTTGTCCTCCAGTTTTCACCATTTTCACCTCCGCATTCTGCTAAAACTTATCTACAAAGTGAAATATACTGAAAACCCCGATGCTGGTTCACTGGAGGTAAATTGCAAATGGTAATCAACTAACCAAAATGATGATCAGGTACTGAAAAACCAGCTAGCCATAAATAACAACTTTGTAATTCATGAACGTTTACTACTCATCCTTATTTTAGATGTGTTATTTAAAATGCAACTTCCACCAAGGCTTTTCAACACACACACCAAAGGTTGGACCTGCTCCATATTAATTTCAAATACTGGAACTTGTGGCATAAGGTACATCTGATGACAGTTTCAAGTAAGTGTCAGGATACTTTTGAGCAGATAGTGTATTTTGTTTAAAAAATACAAGTCTTGTTTCATGAAGTTCAGTCGTATATTGAAAAATAAATGGTAATGTTCAGTGAATCAAGTCCCACTGCTGCTCTATTTCTTTTTAGAACAGTGGATTTTTCATTTTCCTGCATTATACAGGGTGTTTCAGAGTGACCCAGACACTACCTTTTTCTTGAGAATGGGAGATCGTATCAAGTTGAAAGAAAAAATGCACCATGAAGTTGGGCCCAAAGAATCCGTAGAAAGTATTTGCAACAGCTCGAAAGCCACCTTTGTGGTTTTAGTGGGGGGGGCACATGCCCCGTTCGTGCTATTTTCAAATGGGAAGGGGGCCTCTCCCATGGTGCAGTGGTAGTGTTGTCGCCTTGTAATCAAGGGGTCCCGGGTTCGATACCCGATGGAGGCACAAGTGGTTCGGATCCCACTTTAAACTGTAGGTCCAGTCCCGATTAGCTTTACTGTGCATAAAGTGGACTTAAAACAACAACTCAAATGGGAAGGGTATGTTTCGAATGCAGATTCGGAAAGGTGGGGAAAAATACGATTGTCATATGAAACATTTATCTATACCACCTACCGTTTTCCGTGTAGAAAATGGTTTTGCAAAAAAAGGAAGGTGAGCCAAATCGAGTATACAGAGCTTAACAATTAAGATAATTGCAGCACCATAACTGTTTCGGAAAGTGCAAATCACAAGCTTTCCAACGATATGCCACATGATGACTGCGGGACTAAAAAAGGATGAAACCGCGTGACCCAAAAAAGGGGGTCTAAAGTTAGGGAAGAACTCGAAAATTTTAAATGGCAAGGGGTGTCGAGTAATACCTCATTTTAAAGGTCACAGAAAACGTGAAAAGGATGCGAACATGATTTTGTAATCCACTGACAGGTTTCAAAATGGCGACCAAAACAATTCCGACCCCTGAAGTTGGTGTTCCAAGGTGAGGAATTATGGACGTAAATAGCAAAACACAAACACTGGACAGAGTACATAAGATCCTGTACAAAGAATGCCAGCGGAACAGCTGTTTATTCGTGACAAGGTTTCTAAATGGTTATTGAAAAGAGACATCAAACATCTTCTGTAAAAACTATTACAAAAACAATGAATTGGTAGTACTATCAGCAATTTTAATGGTAAACAAATATGCCACTATCAGAATTTGTAGAATATAATTAGACTGTCATTTGAGGAACAAACAATTTTATTTATTTAGATATGGCCTGTTTCTCATGCAACTGTCCAAATTAATCATACGTTGAAAACAAATACCAACAAAATAAGATCTAAATCTTAATACTCTCAGATAAAATGCTTTGTCTTTTTATCATTCTTAATACAGTGGAACCCCGATTTTACATTTTCCTGCATTATACGTATATTCAATCTTGATGGTACCAACATAGCAAAATTCTTTGATTTTAAGTTTTTCCAGCTTGGTCCCCTGAAGAACGTAAAATGAAGTTCCACTGTATTTGTCTAATTACGGTAATCCCAAAGCACTGGAAAGGACTGAAAAGGAAGAATTCAATAATAGTACAATATAAAATTTATACATATATATTTGATAGAAATTCACACCAAACAGCAATATAATACAACTGTGTTTTTGTATGAACATAGATATATGATGGCTCTATACAAATAATCTTAAGAAAATATACATATGTATCATCTTCTATATCAAATCTAGTTCAAAGTAAAAACAAAATCATTTTGCAACTGTCAAACAATATATACATATGTACAAAATATGGATTATGTAAGTAATATACACAAACATGCAGAGATCACTTGTGATAATCGGGTATTGAGATGCATCAAGCAGTTCATGGAGTTATTAATTGTATCACACAATATGCATTTATATCCTCCCACAAGTAAAACATTTAAAATGTTTTTAGTTCTGGGTTTTATGCATATAATCAATCTTATAGGATTTATTCAGGACAAAATCATAATTAGCATTCTGAGGCAATCTGCTAGTCAAAATAATCTTTCAATGTTCTTATAAGGCACTATTAACACTAGTAGTTTTTTAAAAAATATACCATTCTGCTACATCTGGCACATAATGCAATATATTGTCTAGTTCTAATTAGTAGCAGTTTCTTTTGTTGATGTCTAAACTGTTGTTATGACTGTTGGGTAATATGAAGGTCAGTATTTTCTTAAATACATTAATTTAATGTGTACACAGACATGCACGTTAAAAATTAAAACTAAAGTAAAATTATCACACCATAAAAAAAATAATGTAGAATTGTGCACAAACAAGTAATACCGTACTTAACATAAGAGTCAAAGCTATAGTCTAATTGTAATCTAATATATGGAACAATAGTATTACTACTACAAGACAGCTGTACACTTTACCAACGTCCATCTTTCCTCATTTCCAATCTGCAGACAGCAAGAAGATAATGGAAAATACAAAGAGAATCATAACATAATATTCTGAAAGAAACATTAGTGAAGGAAATCTCCGTTAACCATTCTATAAATGAACCAATTCTAGTGATTTAGAGTCTATGCAACACTAAATAGATTACAATACACCAATCTTATCAACTTTGCCAGCCTATTATCTCTAAATAGGTCAATTATCGTAAAGATAATATCTTAAACATTGACCTGGAAAAACATTTTACATTAAAACTTTAATTTTGTTCAAGTATGTGCTTTTCCGATAATTACATTTGCAGTGCATTTATTTTTTGTTTACATAGTTGAAGCTTTGTCAAATAACATATCTTGCAGAATATTCAACTTCTGTACTGTTATTCTTTCCAAAGCAGATTTCAATGTATTGGCACTTGTTCAGCTGTATGTTTTAACACAGCAGTTTCCTAATTAAGTCCCGATAAATTACTTTGATTGACCTAATTCACTTATACAAACAAAAATGTAATTTTCCTGCTCGCTGTAACTATAAATGTAACCAAAGGTGAGAGGGAGCATTTGTCAAACATTATAATCTCTAAAGATAAGTTGGGGTTGTTTCTTTACAATCATTCACCTTCTACAGTTGTTGAATATCACAGATGAAAAGGTGCTCTATATGCCTCAATTGTTATGACATTGGGTGGATATGTGCATGTTTTTTCTCTTCATGAAAACTCACCTATTGCAACCACAGAAAGTCACACACGTCTATTTGGATTATTTCAGTAAAATTCAATAGCAGATACAAAACACATATTTTCTTTAAATTAGAGCAACTTTTGACAAGCATTAAAATAGTTCTTTTTATGGGAATTTATGTAGGGGGTGAGACGATACCGATGTATTGGTATCAGAAAATATCGGTTGGATTTTAGTTACATACATTTCCGACATTTTGGTTGGTTGAGGGGTCCGCAAAAATGCCACAGAAAACTTTCCCACAGTCCAATATGCATTTTCCATCGATTTTCTACCAGTATTATGTGAAAAAAAACTGTATTTATGATTACATAACAGGAAAACTCTGGTAAACTGATTGTTATAATAGTAGTGGAGTACTCAGTCACTAATATTAATCAATATTATGAACAACTTTTAATTGTTACAATTATCAAACATTGGTATCAGCTTGTCCCTAATTTTATTCCTTAATTTACACCATCAACTTGAGATGATGGTACACCGTATGTAAAAAGCATTCCTTTGAAACTTTCTATTGTCTCATTAAGGTAAATTTTGTTTTACACACAGTGTACATCTTTCCAATATTACTGAAATGAATTAGATATTGAAAAATATCACAGAGGCTCTCTATTTATAGTTGTCTTATTTTATGTCACTTTTCTAACTTTTCATGCTGCTAATATTCTATATTCTAATCACAACAATGAGATGATGATCAGATGAAATTGATGAAGGGCATAAAAGAACACTCACGATCAAGCCATGATTTGAACCTGATGAGATTGAACTTGGTTACGAAGGCAGATGTTGAAAGTGAAATCAAAACTTTAGTGCATATCAGCCCACCCTAATCCTATGGGAAATCTTATTGTTGACCTAGTATTTTCTTGTCACAACCTGACAGTATTAATTTGCATCAGGTTATGCGACATGGTTCTTCCTACACTTATCCAACACTTTTTTTTACATACCAATTTTGCATGGTTTGATGATGATGCTATTGTTACTTATACTAACTACACAAAATTTCATCTTTTTCTGTTCACACCTTTAGAGTTCTGTTGCATAAATAGGATGCACCAAAAGCTGGCTGTTTTTCATAAACAACTTTGTGCTACAACTAGGTATATTCCGAAAGTCTGAATGATCAAAGAACATTCCCAGACTTTTCATCTCCAGATGTAGAGTTTCCAACTGCAAAGAACGATGTTGTCACATGCCTGCTTTTTGTCCAATTGAAAATGAGACCTTTTGCTGTCAACATGCACCCTTCACTCGGAGTTTAGAGAGAGGAAGAGAATGGAGACAGAGTCATTTCCTAACCAGCGGCGATCATTAGGTTTAGAGTTCAAGGCATCGATCGAGTGCTGCAGTGACAGGATTTTGCTCGAGTGCTAAATAGTTCGCACAGACGACACTGGATAGTGTACAGGATTGAGAGCTTCTTCACTCGAGCGAATAAGGCTTGAACAGGCAAAATGAGCTGTATACATTCGAAGTCCAGTAGTACACATATAACCACGATTTGTCTGTGGCAGTGGTCCTTCAAATATAGATGGTGAAATGAAAGACACAGTGACATTGAAACTTAAGCAAATATAGTCATCATCTCCATGTTAAAATGTAGTTCAGTCTATCTTACCACTACATGAACATGAAATAGATTATTGTGGGCTGAAACTAACAATGCAAATATTTAATATATATGATTATTGTCAGATTAAAATATTTCACTGTGCATGCTCGAGGGTGTGAGACTAGTACAAGCAGTGAGCGGAAGTGGTTCCATGCAGTACTGTAAACCCCAAACTGCTGCTCTGAGGCATAAATTTGGCAATGCATTGTACCACAAGAATTTTCCATCATCATAGCAACTGGTTCAACCTGATTGGTTTAGGGTATCACGTGACTCTGACGCAAAATGCAAAACTAGAATTGCAAGTTTGATCTCTCTTTGCTATGAAAAATATGCAACCATTAAATTTATGTATTAACAGATTTAAGAATCCTACCTAGTATGAAGTACATGGTATCCATAATATACAGGGAAGAATTTGCAACTTGCTGAACACAATGTGAAACTGAATGTAATTGGCTTTATATATACTTTATCAATAGGGAAAAGTGATTAATTCATGGGTATACATTGAAACTTTGTGAAAATCAAAATTTTGAAACGAAAGTAGTCAAGAAGTCAGAAAAAAACAAAGGGATAAATCTACCCCCCCCAAGATGACCCCCAATTACCAATTTTTTCTTGGAACAACTTTTAAAACAAAGGCCAAAAATGATTAAAAATATACATTTTTACATTACAGACCACTCTGAAAAATATCCTACATACTTTAGTGTAGGTATATCTAGGCAGAACACACCAGTGACAAAGGTAATTTAACTGTGGGTATGTAAATCTTTAGTCCCGCACCGTGGCAGTGCAGTCTAAGGCATCAGGTTACGATACACATGCTGGTTTGAGTCTCTTGAGGAGAAGTGTAGCAACTTTTCTCCTGAGATTTCAGCCAGTGTATGATACCAGTGGTCACCCACTACTGTGAAAAAATTGGGGAGCTACGAATGAGAAGCATATCCCAGTCATGGAAAACCTACAACAACAACTGGGGGGTTGTTGTGCTGACCACACCCCGTAACTAGCTGATGATCGTCCACCTTTGCTGAGGCATGTAGGAGTGAGGCCAGCAGTCGGTACGTAGGCCCTGGCCCTCAAGGCCTGTTGCTCTACAGGTTATGTTACGTAAATCTTAAGAACAATAATACAGAGTTGTTTCTTTTGTATTGGTATTTTTATTATATTAGGTCACTGTTCTATTTTATATTAATTGGATCATCAAGACTGAATGTATAATGGAGGAAAACGTAAAATCCAGAAATGTAAAATTGGGGTTGCACTGTATTAGGTACAAATGAATTGGATATTGGTATATCCTTCTCAATCAAATGGTTTTTTAAAAATATATACATATTATGGATGAGAAATAGGTATGGGATGCTAACTCTTTGGTGTTTTTAAACAGAAATTCATATTTCATGTAAGTTGTAAGTTTTTCAATGATATATATATAAGAAATATTTCCATTTAGTAACTTCTGGATTAACAAAGATTTATTCCATTGACTAATAAGATTTTTAAACTAAAATTTTAAAATTAAATAGCACTAAAATTACAACCTGCCAGCATTATTGCATCCAACACACACACAAAAACACGTTCACACTAAACATTCTAAGATTAATTAATAAAATATCAGGTCGACTTTTAATCTGATATTTCGTACTGGTTTAAAAACACTGGCTTACAACTGAGAAACTTCTCTGTATGATGTAACAGTATATCCTCAAAACACTTTAAAAACCTATCAATAATTTATTCTATTAAGCAACAGTAAGTGAATTGATATTGAGCAATGTTCTCAAGCAAGCCACCTGAATTGTATTTTTATAAATAAAGTATAGAATGCATAAATATATGATCAGATTTGTACTTCATTTGCTACTGTTTGCTCAATTTGCATAACATGCTTAATGTAAAAATTAAAAATATTCGGTAACACTTTGATGCATCTCTACGAATTTGTCACTATTTACAAACCAGCTGACTGTGAAGATTGGGGTTCCAAACTACTGCTAGTTTCAGAGTAAGGTGTACTTGTTAAAGAGCTGCTTTGGGATCTACAGTCAAATAGGAAATCATCCATGTGCTGCAACTTGGATTCGGACACCAATTTGTCGGCACTGAAAATGTTCTGTTGACTATCAATGACATCTTTCACATGCTGTGTTGCCAAAGTTAACATTCTGGCACTTGTACTTCCGTCTCTGCTGTGTCGGTTGTCTCGTGGACCAATCAAATCCGGAAGAAGCACTCGACACAACACAAATAACTGTCTTCCGCATGGTTTGAACAAGGAGTCTGTCTTCTCAATGCCTTTTTGTTGCAGGGCTTGCACCACTGCCCTTCTCAGTTTCTGAAAATATATGTACAAGGATGATAATTCTTTATTGTGTTCAAAGCTTATTGTCTCTTTCATTTGAGCAACATGATAAAAATTGATATGTAAATAAGTTCCAAACATCTATTAAAATATGCTAAATCCAACCTTAACAAAGCATTGGCTCAAGGGCTGGAATAGTATATACTGTATTGAGTGGTCAGAAAGTGGGCGTACCCCAGTATATTTTTGACACTATGATGGTTGTGGTTTAATGCTGGATATGGACACATATATGACACTTTTAAGAGCCCAGAACATTGGTATGAAGACAGTCATTTTTGGAGCACAGCCGAATTCTGAACCATGTTCTGGCACAGTTCACACTGCAAGTATGTCATTATCTAAATAAGACTTTTCCTGGGCAAGAGGTTCTGAAGATTACTCAGCTCCCTTAAGGGGGAGAGGGACAATTTCACCTAGGTCTTTCTTGCTGTGGCAGCTGCCGATCACTGTTGCCAACTTTGCTCTTTTGGCACCAGATTTGGCTCTTTTGTACACTCGTTTGGCAGTGAACTGTGGCACCCGGCCCCTGCTCCACTATGATGCCACAACTGGCTCCGGCCCACAAAGACCAACTTTTGCATTAGTGTACATTTTGCATATGACGTGATATTGTTATAAGAGTAAATACCTAAATAGTATAAAAAATTCACAACTTACGTGAGTGAGTATAAATTTATCCAATCTACGTTTCAGAGGTCAATACTTCCTCCTTCTTCAGGTCCACATGAATATCTAGACACCAGCCATGGTGTCACGTAAAAAGTGTTATATAGGGATATAGGTTGAAGGCTAGGGTAAAAAAAAACTTATAAAAATCCTTTACTCTGACAAAGTGAAAGTTCCTGTGTTCCTAAAAAGCCCATATTAAAATACTAAAAGGTTTAAAAGCAGGTCCACTGCAGTGGCCCAGGAATTCCATCCAGCTGTGAGGCAAAGTGTAACTTGATAGTTATATTGGCTACGTCACCCACCCCCTCTTACCTCCCCAGCTACTTTCATATAGCACCCTGGTTAAAGTGAAGATGACAATATTGTTATCCAGGAATCCTTTATTTTCGATTTCATATGAGCATCAGTGAATTATTGAGATGGGTGATGCTGCCAAATCTAGGCGGTGAAAATTAAGAATAAATTGCCATCACTTTAAAGCTAACTGTAATAGCAGTGCCCCCACCCCTCTGACACCTAAAATTACCCTAGGAGGCACTTTATGCAGCCTTCGTTCTAGCTCCTTAAAAGTCATCTTTAGCTCTATTAATGGTGTAATTTAGCTCTTTTATGAACATCAGTTTTGGTAACACTGCCAGGATGGCCGTAGGAGGCAAGGAGAAATGCATTACACTTATGGGACCATTATTTTATTCGTTCTCTTGGGAATATCAAACATCCAATGATGTAGAAAAGTACATGGACGGAAAAAGAACTATATCATAGTACAGAGCATTCCCTGACATTCATTACGAGACTCGGTGGCAAGCAGCCTGGCGTCAGCGCTTGTCTTTCCCGGTGAACGGGGTCCATGACAGTCGCTAGAGTCGGCTATAAAAATTAGTTTTCATATTGTGTACTAATCTTGACTACAGAAGGTGTTGAAAATGATGTCCCCCTGCTGCAACACATTCCTGGCATCTCCGAATGAAATTGGCATTTACACGTGCAAGTTCGTCTACTGTAATTCTCCCAATTTCTTGTACAATACTCTCTTAACTCACTGATGGTGTGCGGATTGTCTCTGTATACTTTATTTTTTAGATTTTACGAGGTTTAATATAGTGGTCCTATGTGTAACGGGAACACCAGGAAATTTCGTTGCAAAACATCGTCGCACTTCTCAACAATTCTCTTTCCGAAGTAACACTCGACAAGATAAATCCGTTGTTGCAATGTAAACTTTTGTGGTGCCATATTAAGCCACAATCTTCAACACACGGACACAACACAACTTCCGAGGGAGGATTATACTGGCGTCAGTGATACGGTCCAGGTATTATGATATGGCTACAAGGTATGGTCTTCACGGCCAGAAGAAGAGGAATTATAAGCAGATGTATTCTGTGTAATGTTTTCTATATCATGATTCAAGGAACTTGAATGTTTCGGACATAATGTCCAGTTTCTATTAAATATGTTAATTGTTCACCGTCTGGTTTTTATCTTGTGCAACTTAGTATCAATCTACATTACCATGTCCTTCACTCCGAACCTATCAATTTGGCGCTGTGGACAGTGAACAGAGGATTGACAGAGGACAGTGATTAGAGGATTTGAAGGATTCTAATCGTATCGTCAGGATGACTTTATCGGCACGGGATTATTACAAGTAAGATTTCATGTAGCAAATCAACAAGACTGTGTTTTACAGGTAACATTCAGTTTGCTAATTTTGTTCACGCTTAAGCAAAATCAAGTTTCAGTTACACATCGTAACTTTCATACATGCCAGTGATTTATATCAGTTAATGTAAAGTGAAGTTTAGTTTCAACAACATGGCTCTCAACATTACATTCAGCAAATTTGTTGAAGAAAATGAAGATATCGAAAATTATTTTATGCGTTTTGATCAACTCTGTCTCGCTCAGAATGTAGCAAATGAAAAAAAGGGCAGCAGTTTTATTAGCAGTCATTGGTCCTAAGGCTTTCAAAGTACTTCGCAATATTACGGCTCATGAAATGCCATATAATCTAACATATACTGTCATTCACGACAAAATGGTTCATCACTTCAGGCCCAAAACCAACAAGTTTACGGATTCATCACTTCAGGCCCAAAACCAACAAGTTTACGGAAAGATTCAAGTTAGATTCAAGTTTCGAAAATGTATTCAGTCTCAAGGAGAATCAGTTACTCAATTCATAGTGAGAATCAAACAACAAGCAGCCAAATGTGTGTATGAGCAGTATTTAGATGAAGCACTTGTTGAACAATTAATCGTTGGTATACTTTCAGATTCTACTCGGAAAAGATTATTGTCTGAAAGTGATCTTTCCTTTGCTAAATGTCAAGAAATTGCTTTGCATTGTGAGTTATTAGAACGAGAAATTAAATTATTCTCGAATAAGTGCAATGCAGATTCTGTGACTTTTGCCACCAGCTCAAGAAATTTGACGCGGATGAATCCAGATCGACACACAGGCCCTTCAACGAGTTTACGCTCGGGCGAAACGAGGCAGAAGAGCTACAATCAACCTCAGAACTCAACTGCTACCAAGCAAAATCCTCGCTCCCAGTGCGGCAACTGCACAAAGAATCACCCACAAGGTCTATGTCTGGCAAGAAATGCAACCTGTAGCTACTGCAAACGACAAGGCCACTGGAATATACGATGCAGAAAGAAGCAGAAAGATAGAGCCGTGAATAGAACGTCCAGTTCAACCTTACGGAACACAACATCCGATGAGTTGTCTACGTTCAGCTTCAACCATCTCAACACTGATGCGCTCAGTCATCATTCCACACTGGTTACTTCTACTCAACACATTTTGGAACAGCAATTCAGTTCGGGTTGCTTCATAATAAATCTCCAAATCAATAAGTGTATTGTTAAATGTGAAGTAGATACTGGGTCTGCTGTTACTCTTTTCAACGAAAAGTATTTTGACCAGTTGTTTCCACACTATGTTAAATCTAATTCCAGCCTACGATTACGAGGTGTAAACGAAGGATATGTACGTGTTACGGCACAAATATCCATCAAACTATACTTAGACAATTCAAATTCAAATTTTCTTTATTAAAGGGCGAGGTTCAGCCTGTGGCTGTTCTCCCACCTAACCCCGTTTGACATTTACCTAGTGTACATAAACAAAATCATAAAAAAGAGAAGAAAATACAATAAAAAATGGTTACAAGGAAAGAACAAAGATGATATTTAAAAAAAAATCAAAAAAAAATCAAGACAATACGTAAAAAAGAAAGAGAGAAAAACACATTCACGCACACACACACACACATTAAAACACACATACTAAACATTTCTGAGCAGGACATTCACGCACGGATGTTGAGATTGATGTACATGATTATGGTAGTTTTGTGAGATACGATAGAACAACGCATACGCAAATATTACAATATAGTTGTAGATTTGTCAAGCATTGGATTGGATTGGCGAGGCTCGTATGTAATCTAAACTGTATTGTGTAGTGTTACTCGTGGGAGCTTGAACAGAGATATTGTTCGTCTAACAGAAAATTCTTTAGGTTATTCTTAAATTTGTTAGGACTGGGGAGGGAGGTAATGAAAAGACGATTTGAAAATTTCCAGTGAGTGTTTGAAGAGTTCAAGTTTCGCTGTTCCTCTTGTTTTGTAGTTGTGTATTTCCCTTCTGGTTTTTAGTTTCTCGAATAAATTTTCGGGAATTTTTTTATGCAAAAGATTGTGTATAAAGCAACAGAAATGAAGTCTGCGACGTCTGTTCATGTTTAGCATTTTGTTCTCATTCAGGGTTGGAAGAATATGATCGAATTTTTTAATGCTATATACGAAGCGTAAACACGAATTTTGAACTTTTTGAATTTTGACCTTATTTCGAACAGACAAGTTTGCACCGTATACTATATCACAGTAGTCTAGAAGAGGGAGAATCAGTGTTTGCACAAGTTTCATTTTAGTATTTGTATTTAAGTATTCATTAAATTTATAGAGGGATCTTAGTGCTGCGTAGGCTTTCTTAGTTTGCTCTTGAACGTGAAGGTCCCAGTTCAAGTGTTCGTCTAACATAACTCCTAAATTCTTTATACTTTTTGAATGTGGAATTTCGGATGTCTCTATTTTGACGCGTGGATTATTCGGGTTTATCATTGCGAGGCTATTCTTGGAACCCATGATGGTGAAAACAGACTTTTGAGGATTTATTTTCAGACCATTTGCATTACACCAGGTATTTATGGCTGCCAAATCTTTGTTAAGTAATGCTATTGCATAATCTGGTGATTTTGGTGGAAATGGGATTTGAATTTGGGTGTCATCTGCATAAAAGTGTACGGTACTATGCTCTATGTTGGTTTCTAAATCTGCTGTGAAGATTGTATATAGGAGAGGAGCTAGAATTGATCCTTGCGGAACGCCAGTTTCTAGCGGAAGCGTGTTCGAGAGAGAGGGCGTGGCAGTTATTAGGAACACGTTCTGTTGCCTGTTTGTCAAGTACGATCTGAACCATTTGAGTGCGGGGTGTGAAAAATTATAATATTTCAACTTGCTTAAGAGTAGGTCGTGATGAACCTTGTCAAAAGCCTTTGTCAGATCCAGTGAAACCAGAGCAACTGTCATACCCTTGTCCATTGAGCGAAATATATCATCCGTGACTTTTAGCAACGCCGTCGCCGTGCTGTGAGCAGGGCGGAAGCCCGATTGGCATTTCGGAAGGAGATTGAGGCTGTTCACATGATTTCTGACTTGATTGTAAACAATTTTTTCGGTGATCTTGGAAAGGGTGGGTAGTAGACTTATAGGACGAAGATCGTTTAAGGACGATGTTACTTTTTTCTTAGGTAGAGGGATCACGTGCGCTGTTTTCCAGCTGATTGGATATTGTCCAGTCCGAAAGGAGAAATTTATTATATGTGTCAGGTGACTTAAGATAAACGGAAGTGATAGTTTGAGCATTTTTATTGTTATTCCATCATTGCCAGAGGCATTGGATCGTATATTATTTACTGCTTTAATTGTGTCATATTCACTGATTTCTTTAAGATGAAATTGTTGTGCACTTTCATTAAATATTTTGGAGTTAAAAAAATTACTGGTTTTATTTAAGGCTGATTTCGAGCAGTCGGCCTCACGACAAATGTTTGAAAAATGTTCGTTTATTTTATCTACGTCTCGTATATCAGAGGGTATTTCATTATTAGTAGTTTTACTATACACTCCCCACGCCTTGAGTTTGCTCCACAGGTCTTTGTTGTTTTCATTAGATCGTAGGTGATTTTTAAAGAATGCTTTTTTCTCTTGTCGTTGCACCGTAGTTGTAAAGTTTCTTAGTTCCTTGTAATGTTCCCAGTTGTTGTTTGTCTTTTCGCGTTTATATTTTAATAAAGCTCTGTCGCGGAGTTTCATGAGTAATTTCGTGTTTTCGGATATCCACGGAACACTTTTATGCTTAACCGGTTTAGTGTGGAGAGGTGCATGTTTGTCAAAAAGGTGGATAATATTGGTAGATGTATACTGTACCTTATCTTCGATGTTGTCGTAGCTGTTAATTTGTGCCCAATCAATTTTTGCATCATCATCATCAAATTTCTCCTTATTGAAATTTGAGAAATTACGGTATGTGACATAATGTTTTTCTCTTTTCGGTTTTTCAATGGCAAGGGTGACACTTACCATGCAGTGATCTGAGTTTCCGATAGGTACGGTTACATTTGATGAACGTACAATGGCAGGGTCATCTGTTATTACGACATCCAGGAGTGATTCGCTATTTTCCGTTATTCTAGTCGGTTTATTGATAATTTGCGTAAGGCCGACAGAATTAAGAATTGATCGAAAGTATTTTGTCTCCGGTTTGTGTGGCGAAAGAAAGTCTACGTTTGTATCTCCTAAAATAATCAATTTGTCAACACGCGGGAAAACTTCAGAGATTGCGGTTTCTAAACGTGATAATTTTGTGTAGGATATATTGGGTGCTTTGTATATCCCGATTATTCCCAGGGTTGTGTTTCGAATCTTTATCACTACGTTTATAATTTCAATTTCATCGTTATTTTCATAATTGGTGGATGTTGAAAGGACCTTGACATTTAAGTCTTCGCGATGATATAAGATAATACCACCTCCACCCTTCGTAGTCCTGTCTTTTTTGATGGCCGTGTAACCAGGGATAGCGAAAGAGGACGTGGGCGCTTCTTCACAGGACCAGCTCTCGGTGATTAGGAGGAAGTCGGGAGGGCACTCGCGTGTGATTGTTATTAGTTCCTCTAATTTTGTCCGCGACAGAGACCTGACGTTGGCCTGTGCGAGGGTGAGGAGGGGTGGTTGGTCTTTCCCTGAAAGGCGATGACCAGGGGGGAGGGAACCGTTTCTTGCGGTTGCGTCACGTGATGTCGTTGACATGGAAGGCATTTTTGCAGAGAGGAACGGACAGGGGTACCATTTGTTGAGATTGGGACCAGGAGAGGTAACAGTTATTATCAAGGCAGTCGGGTGTTTTTCTTTTTAAAAACGACATAAAAACATTGAATACTATTTGGTGTTTTAAAAATAGATCACGCTGGAGGGATGCAAAGAAGAGAGTGTACGAGTACTTACATGCTGTCTCCTTGTAAAAACTAGCCTTGCCAAACCTCACACAGTTAGCAGTTAACATCTTCACATTTTTAAGCACTTTCTTACATGTAACTTCACTAAACACAAACACAAACACACACACACACACACACAAAACACACAAAAGTACACAATAATCAAATACCAAATGAGATAATATGAATTTTTCCAGTAACTGGGGAGTGATAAATTGTGAGTTAATTTCTGGATGGAGTTCATGAGATACACACACACACGCACAAGTGTTCGCACGTTCGTTTCTTGTTTTCCAGTTCCACGCATCATCATTCCCGCCTACATTTGAGAGCGTTTAGGTCCCTTTCGGTTTCAATGAATTTCTTTCCTTCCTCGGTCACCACGACGACTTTCCCATCAATTGTGTAGCAATTGAAGTTCCCGTGTCTTGCCTTGGCTTCCTGGAGCAGTTTCTGGCGTTTCGGTGTAAGCGATTCTGTGATCAGATATTGGCTTCCCTTGAGATTCCTCTTGGATCGCCACACAGCGTCCCGGTGCTTGTAGGACACGAACTTGATGATTAAAGGCCTGTGCCCCTGCCTGACGACGTCCGCCGCAGTTTCCTTCTACTTTGATGATGTCATCGTCGGAGGTGAAACATTGAAAGAATGCTTCACACGCCGACAATAAGGATTATACTTTACCTGTCTTTCTCTGTCAGGAGAAACTTTTATCTCCATTGATCGGTCGTACATGGTTGGACATTATTCAACCATCTTGGAAGCGATTATTAGTTACAGCCAGTGTTCTTTCAACTAACACAGTACAAGGTACTATTACTAACGCTGGTACCGACGACCTAAGGTGAGAAATTTCTTCTAGATACGAGAAAATCTTTGATGGTGATTTGTCCAAGCCCGTTGCACCTTATTTGGTCGATATACCACTGAGATCCAACTCTGCACCAATATTTCGTAGACATTACGAAGTTCCTTACGGTATTCGAGACCGTGTTCAGGATTCTATTCAAAATCTTATGAAAGTAGGGTTATAGGAACCAGTCGAATATTCTGATTGGGCCTCACTTGTTGTTGTTACCAAGAAAGATGGCTCACTTTGTCTCTGCACTGACTTCTCAGGAACGGTGAATAAAATGACTGAAAACGTCAAGTTTCCCATTGCTAGAGTCGAGGATATTTTCTCTAAGTTGGCCAGGTGTAAATACTTTACGGTAATTGACCTTCAAATGGCTTATGGACAGTTGGAACTTTCTGAAGCTGCCAAACGCATCACTGTCGTCAACACACCTTGGGGATTATATAAACCTCACAGACTACCTTTTGGCATACACATAAGTGGAGATCTGTTTCAAATGGTCCTAGCGAAGATCCTAGATGACATTCCCGGAGTTTCCTTCTACTTTGATGATGTCATCGTCGGAGGTGAAACATTGAAAGAATGCTTCACACGCATGTGTGACGTCCTGAGTCGTCTGGCCAAACACAATGTCAAAGTGAGCGCCAGCAAAAGCCAATTCCTAATCTCATCTATCGAGTACCTAGGATACAAGATTGAAATCAATGGTATACGGCCGTCAGACAAGAACTTGGAGGTCGTCCTGAATTCTCCACCACCTCAAGACAAATCTCAATTATGATCTTTCATTGGGATGATCAACTTTCATCGAAAGTTCGTTCCCAACTTAGCTTCGAAACTTCACTTCTTGCTTTCTTTACTCAAGAAAAACATCTCTTGGAACTGGGACGATAACGGTCAACACGAGTTCGACAGCATCATGGCGGAACTTCGACAGGTATTGTGCCTTTCGACCCAACACAGCCAGTTGTACTTATCACCGATGGGTCTCCTTTCGGCTGTGGCGCACAATTGTGTCATCGAGTTGAAAGTGGTCTGCAGACCATCGCCTGCTCTTCTACCACCTTCAGTGAGACGGAGCGGAGGTACTCCCAGGTAGAGAGAGAAGCTCTAGCCATAGTTCACGGTATCAAGCGATTTCACAAATTTTTACTCGGATCCAAGTTCGAGATTGTTACAGACGCACGTGCTGTAAAGTTTATATTTTCTCCGGATCGAGCCATTTCAAAACATTCATCCAATAGATTGATGAGATGGGCTCTACTTTTATCTTCATACTGATATAATATAATTCATTCCAGCAAGGTAGAAGTAGCTGACATGCTAAGCAGGTTACCTACGCAAACACGTGACACAATACCAGCTGGAGAAGAACAACTTCATGCATATTTCGGGTCCATTGAAAACGCTGTAGCTCCTCTTTCTCGAGACTCAATACAGAATGCCACTTCAGAAGACCCACTGCTCTCATTAGTTGTGTCCTGTGTAGTAAATGGTTGGTCAGATCAACTCGACACATCCACCGAACGGAAGAAGCTCGTACTTTTCTTCGAAAGAAGAGCTCACCTTACGTATGAGCAGGGAACGCTCATGTGGTCGGGTAGACTTATCATTCCCACAGTTAAACGGAATGAAGTCCTTAGAGCTTTACACGATGGACACATAGGTTCAACTCATATGAAAGAGTTGTGTCTATCCAGATTTTGGTGGCCAGGCATGTCAGCAGAGATTACGGATTTTGTAGCGAGCTGCAATACATGCCGAGCTAATGCTCCTAAGTTCCGCAACGGACCCGATTCTTCATGGCCTCTCGCTTCGTACGTGAACGAGAGATGGCATATAGACCATTTTTGCTTTGCAGGGCGTAAGTTCCTACTGATAGTAGACGCCTTCAGCAAGTGGACAGAAGTATGGCCTGTACACACATTGGACACAAAGGAAACGATCCACTGGCTTATGTAATCTTGCGCCACGCTAGGGATACCAAATACTATCGTATCTGACAATGGCCCAACGTTCAATTCTCTCGAATTTCGTAACTTCTGTCTTAAGAATGGCATCAAACATGTTACTTCACCGCCTTATCACAGCCCAGCAACGGCTTAGCCGAACGATACGTTCGTACTGTTAAAACCGCTCTTGTCAAGCTTATAACTGACAAACCGAATCTGAGCAAGCTTGAACTTGATATGGGGATTGCCAACAAGCCTACCAGCACTTTCGGTCTTGAAACGCCGACCCAGATTTTGGTGGGAACCAAACAATCTGCCTCTGTCGAGTGAATCTCCGTTCAAGTTGAGGAAGTCAGCAAAGTTTCAGAAAGACTCTTCATCGAGATATGGTACTTTCGCCATCAACTCAGCAGTTTGGGTTCAATCGCCTAAACACGGTACTCCAAATTACATCCCAGGAGTTGTTATTCGTCATATTGGTGATAGCATCCTTTACGAAATCATGCTAGAAGATGGAATCAAACGAGTGGTACATCCCAGGTGGTTGAAGAGACGTGTTTCACGTGACACTGCAGATGGCGACGACTTCAACGTTACAATACCAAATAGAAATTCAACAAACCCCGGTGGAACAGTACCAAAACCTACCCCAGGCAGAGCCGGATACCCAGGACCAGGTCCTAGCACACCTCACTCGTCTCCGAGAAGGTCTACCAGGATTCGCCGCCCGCCAGATCGATACGGTCATCAGCATACCTGATTTTTTTAATGGGACACCTGGAGTGATGATACGGTCCAGGTATTATGATATGGCTACAAGGTATGGTCTTCACGGCCAGAAGAAGAGGAATCATAAGCAGATGTATTCTGTGTAATGTTTTCTATATCATGATTCAATGTACTTGAATGTTTCGGACATAACGTCCAGTTTCTATTAAATATGTTAATTGTTCACCATCTGGTTTTTATCTTGTGCAACTTAGTATCAATCTACATTACCATGTCCTTCACTCCGAACCTATCAGTCAGTCTGCAACGTCAACAGAAAGGGAAAGAGAGAAAAAAAAAACGTGATACTGTCGCGAACCCCGTTCACCGGGAAAGACAATCGCTGACACCGGGCTGCTTGCCGCAGAGTCTCGTAATGAATGTCAGGGAATGCTCTGTAGTAGGAAAAGTCGAAACTCCTATTTGATTAGCCGTAACTTGAATATGATTTTCCATAAGGAATACATGGGATTCTGTAAATAATTATTAATCACATTTTTCAAATGTCTTGTCTAGCTTACTAATCAACTTGAAAAACAGTTTTCACTTGCAACATGGAGAGAAATTCATACTCTCTCGCATACTAATCTCTTTTTTAAATAGCAGTGTCCAATCTGACGATATTGAAATAAATGCACAACTGGTGCGTAATTGTCCCTCTTCGCCTTAACCTAACTTCCAAGAAGTCCCGACCTCATCTCTGGAGGTTCATCAATGACAGAGTCTGGTATCACACAACATAAGAGTTACTGGCAGATGGTAAATATGCCTTCACATACGTGACCCCGTACTAATCTTCACAAAACATCTGTCGGAACATGATGCAGAATTCGGTTGTGCTGCAAAAATGACAGTCTCCATACCGATGTTCTGGACTCTTAAACCATCGGGTATGTGTCCATATCAAGCATTTAACCAAAACCATTGTAGTGTCAAAAACAAAGAGGGGGGGGAGGGAGTATACCCCACATTATACGTTTTAATGTGATGTAGTACAGTTTCACATAAGGTGCTGCAGATCTAATTCAAATTCTGCCAAAATGGAATTGAGTATTAGGAAAAAGAGGTTCCTGTGTAACATGCATAACCTATGGTGCAAGCAGTACTGGGTTCGATTCTCAGTGGGAGCACTCAAAATTTCAGCATTAAGGATCATGAGGACAACTGGGGAGCTACGTTAAAAGAAGTAGTGGACTCGTCTCGAAAGCCAGAAAACAGCAGCAATGGGATTCAATGAGCTCACCAAGCATCATCCAATCAAAAAGCTGCTCTGGCAGCCCTTAGAGAGATGTTGCACCATGGAGTTTTTACTAGAAAAAAGAAGTTGAAGGTTATATACACATCACGTCACAATCAGTTTTAAGCAGATCTTTAAGTTGATCATTCAGCTTATTAAAATATAGTTTATGAAAAACACTGTTAATAAATGTGTTTTAACTTCCATGAATTTCTTAAGGAGAATTCAACTTTTGCTCTTAAAGTTCAAGTTTTCACTATTCAGTGCAATGTTCCTAGTGCGAACGTTCTGAGGAGTTAATGCTTTTTGACAACATTCGGGTGCGGTTCATAATATGGGACCAGGTTCGTTTTGCATACGTTCCATGTGTAGGATGTTTGTTGTGCGAGGCATTCATTACACAGGACACCATGAATTTTATTAATTGAGGTATAATTTGGCTGGCCAATTATACACAAGGACCAGAAGAACCACGTTCTGCTCGTATAATGCCTAACACCTCTTATTTCCTCAAAATATGTTAAACAAGGGGTTAGAAAGGGATTAACTTATCTGCGAAGTGGAAGTTATACAACTTTAAGAGTATATTACTCAGAGAAATTTTGTATTTCCGCGTTGCACAATTTAATGGATATTTCCGATTAATTTTGAAGACACTGTCACGTGAGTAATTCTTAAACAGAGTTTACCCCATCCATCTTCAATTTAAGACTATAGATGGTTAATAAGGTCAACCTAATTTAAAAGCTTCATTTCACTCCCAAATTTTATTAACAATTATTGTGAATAACCACAAATACCACAATCTTCTAACAAAACCCATCACAAATTTATACAACAAAAGTACAACCTAATTTTTTAAGTCAACAAGAACAACTCTACACAAGAATAATTCTCCCATTACTTTCATTTCATTAATTAAACTTTGTACCATTTAGAAGGAGGGATAACACGTAATGAAAAATCAGTGTACCTAAATCAGTTAAGCAGTGCATCAGTCGGTAGAAAATATGGCTTTAACGAGTGTACTGCAACCCAGCACAGAACCTATCAGACCAACATGAATTAATCTACCCTTACTAAACAATTAAATTTCAATAATTTAAACAATTGAAATATCAACTATTAGGAAACTATAAGTAAATTTAAGGCAAATCACTAACAGGTCATTCAGGTTGAAAAAGAAGAACACAGGTGTATTAGTCCAGTCTCCAAGTCGGCAAGGTTGTGCCACGCCAAACCCTTTGCTCATACAGCTCCAAAGTCTAGCCAATGGCAGAACTTGCTTTAGTCACATAATAATACAAGTATACTTGATGTCATTAAATGAGCCATACTACACTATATGCTTACAAGTTTCAAACTTTCTAGGTTTTACTATTATTTATTTCCTTCAGACCTACCAAGCTACATTACCAGGATTCTAAGGGAAAACAGATTCAAAGTGTACAGAGGTAGGCAGGTGGAAAGTTAGCATGCATACACGCGCACACAGTCAGAAGCACGTACGAATATATAACATATATACATACCTGCTTATGAAGTTCACTGAGGTCCCCTGGAGGGGCATACGAAGGGGAATACGGCAGGCTGCCATTTTGTGGCAAATTCTGATCCGAGCACTTCTTTCTGTCACTGGCATGCCTAGGGAGAGCTCTGTTATCACTTGAACCACGAAGCCTATGTAAATTGCACTCAGACCCTGTCTTGCAACTCACTGATCCACAATCACAAGTGTGTGTTTCACCATTTACAGTATTTCTTTCAAAACTGTTTTGTCCAAAAGATGCAGCGAGGGCTTGAGACCCTCGGGAAAAGTCTGCTCTTTTCGACAAACGTCTCGATATGTGTCTTTTATGATTGTTCACCTCAATATATCCGGAACTTTTACTCCTTGAAATGGGTTTGCCACGGACCTCACTTTCAACTGCAGTTTTCACTGAGCTATTCCTGTGATTTTCCACTTCTACAAACAGCTTCTTCTTCGGCACAACAGATTTGTCTCTTGTGGTCACTGGCTTCCTAAAAAGTATTTAAATAGTAATAATAAACAAACCTTGAAGACTTTGTAGAAATGTGAAAAATGCAGGCTTGACCAGGACTAGAATCTGAGACTGGCACATTGTGCTACCAGGAGTTACTGATCAGTAACTCAGTTGGTAGACATGGTTTATAGAACATCCACTAACAAAAACCTTGGGCCAAAAACATCTGCATATCTTCCCCTCCTCCCATTCAAGTTGAACCACAAGAAACCACGTTCTCTCTTCTTTTCCTTTTGATAAATTTATGTTCAAGTAACAGAAATCAGCAAGACAGAAGCAAATGTAAAGTGAAAATTAGTGTAGAATTGGTTTGCCCATGTTATTCAATTTTCCTGTTCTTCGCACTCTACCGGGTATGTTTTCCCTAGTTCAGCAGAGGGAACGGAAAATGCTCTGAAGGTTGAGAGTGCGACCGGTGGACTCTCACAAGGAGGAGGTTACCCTGGGCACGGAATCACCGTGCCTGAGAAGCAGTGTTTCCTCCCCCTCTTTCCTCTCTCCTCCCCAAGGGTTGTAAGGGAAGCGGGAGGAATGACGTCAGGGTGAGATTCCCTGAAGTCATTCCACCGGCTGGAGAAAGGTTCCCGGACATTCAGTGGCAAACGGTTGGAAGCATTCGCGTGCTGGAAGCAAAGAAATGTATATATATATATATATTTTTTAAAAAAAAAAAAAGAAAAAAAGAAATACAGCTGGGTCATCTGCGATTACCTAGATGACCCAGAGTATATGCCGCTGGATTGGAGGTGAGCCCATTTTCAAGCTGGTGAAAAATAATCACATGGATATAATTCTTTTGTGGATGAGACGAATGAACACAGAGATAAGTGGCAGCTGAGTTCATTACGCAATAGCAAAGTTGGGAAATTGCAAAACAAATGGCTGGTTTATGATAAACAGTACTGATGCAAACAAAATGAAGGAAATATATTGAAACGTTTGAAGAAGTCTGTTCAAACTGGAGGCGGACATGTGTGAATATATTTTGAATCAGAACATAAGTAGTTTACTTCATGAAATGGACAGAGATGAATTTCTACTGTGGAAGCATGTTATAACGCCTCTAGTTACAAATAAATCCTAGTTGACAGGGAATTCAGAATACACCTTAAGTGATGCAGATGTAAGCAATGTAAGAATTATGGGTTTGAGCCAAGTGGAAGCTGAACTTTATATATTTCACGGAACCAAGGTGAAAATGTCAAATCTAGGAAAATTTTGTAACATTTTGCTCTTTTGAGACCAAGATAACGCATAAAAATAATCAACCCGAGAATTTAAAATTGAGGTTCCATTGTACATACAGTGGAACACCAATTTTACATTTTCCTGCATTACACATTTTCTTCCTGAATTCTACATTTCACACAAACTTTCTCCGTACATATATTTGGAACATAACTTCATGTACAGTTGAGCATCAATTATACATTTTAAAGAAGGAACTATGGGTAAAGAATTTACAATGCAGGAAAATGTAAAATTCCCAAGAACATAATAGTGGGGCTCATGGCATTCTGATATCCTCTTCTTCTTCCATTACAACATTTCAACACCACACAGATATGACAATACACTTGAAAAGAAAAGTGGCCAAGCAAGATAAGTGCTTCTTGTGATTGAAGCTTCGGGGTTCAAATCCTGGTCTGGGGAGTTCTTTGTTAGTGTCCCTTCATTAACTTCTTCAAATTATCATTCATCCATACAGTTGTGATTAGCCAGTAGTGGCAGGAAACCAGTGCAAAAAAAAAAAAAATAAATAAATAAAAAAAAAAAAAAATGAAGGGCCAGGTGGAAAAAACAGGCAAGTAAACTCTTGTCAAACCAGAGAAATTAAATTTTTAATTGCAAAATGTTACTGAACATGTAAATGTAAAGGTACAAAAAACATGCTTTGACGAATGGAAGTGTCAAATGTATGTTGTAAAATCCAGAACAGTATCAACATGGTAGGAAATCACACCACTACCTCACTTACGACAGAAAATTGACTTACCTGTTTTTTCGTCATACCCTTCAAATACAAAAATATGAATTTCAAGAGGAGAGGACATCAAAGAAAGCACAACATTTTTCGCTGAAATCATATTCACCGTAACAAGTTTAGAATTATTCCAGTTGTGAACATTAAAAGATCAATACCGTATAATGCAAGTTCTACCCTAAAATACTGTGAATATTAATTTATGTAATTATTCCAACATTTAAGAAAATTATACTTATTGAATAGCAAATTCACATCATACACATTTGTCATGGAATTAACATAAGTTCTAGCCTTTTGTGCACCTAGAAGGATTCCAGAATAGACAGGCCTCCCAATAGTGGTAACATTGTCACCTTGCAATGGAGAAGTTTGGGGTTCAATACCCAGTGGAGGCAAATAGTGGCTTCGGATCCCACTTTAAACTGTAGGTCCAGTCCCAATTAGCCTATCTGTGCACTTAAAACAGAACTACATAATAGTAATCTGAAGTGCTATTTCCCACTGCTGATACAGATGTATCACAAATAATGCAAATAGACACTTTTGGCCGGTTCCATATATCCTGAACATTCTGTAAAAAATGCAATTTTCATAAATTTTGTATCGAAGTTTTATTTTGGGGTTAAGTCCGAGCTATTTTATTGTTCTGACTACCTTCTAAGTGAATCGAAAGAGTATTGTAAACAGAAACTCTGGCAAATAGATATGACATTGTTCCAAAAAGGCATTTGAGGTACATAGGCTACATACAGAAGCACAACAACACACAGTATAGAACAAAATGGGCTGGTTGCAGTGACATGCAACACGTGCATTGTGATCTCTTACTACAATTTGAAAAGTTGCCCTTGTGTCCTGCGCTCTCAGAGTACTGGTATAAAATTTAGTGACACTGATCCAAGAGATGTGGTAGCTCAGTTGGTAGAGCATCTGACTTCCACGTAGAAGACTCAGGTTCAAATCCCAGGGCAGGTGATCTGGACCAGGAAATTTTCCAGTCATTGCCCTGTTTCTGCACATCTCTAAGGGGCACCCAGCCTCGTAAATGGGTACCTGGGAGGAAGGGGGAAAAGGCAGCCGAGTGTCATGCTGATCACATCATTCCAACTTTGGCCGAGATCAAGTATATGTGGAGCTCTATAACTCCACATCACCCCATATGCCTTCATGATGCGATCATGCACACCTTTACCTTTTTAACCTAGACACTGATCCAATAAAAAAGGCAAACTATATATTCCCCCTTCCTTTCTCAATATGCCCGATACGTTGTATTAGTATTAATTAAAATCTGCAGATTAATTCACCCCACTCCATATGCATACTAGCAAATTAAAAACGCAGAATCAAAAATACACTTACTTTGGCTCTATAAGAATCTGGCGTCGTTCACTGTTAGAATTAAGAATCGAGTTAGTGAAAACCAATTTCTTTTTCACTGAGTAATCCACAATTTGTTTACTTGTGGTACTTGTCTCCTTTTTTCTTTTCCTGGTAGCTCCATGTGGAAACCACATATTGCAAGTAGAGGCTGTCTCATTACCAACACATCTTTGCACTAATTTCTGGGTAAGCTGTTCCAGTTCTTCAGATTTATTGCTTCTGTTGTAACTGAAAAGATAAGAAAGCTAATTAAAACATGTTTACAGCAGTGGCGGCTGGCCAAGTGCAACAAGTGCAGATGTTTTCACCTAATTTTCAAATTAATATTGACATTTTTCATTTGCTTGTTAAATTTAACTATTTCCCAGCAGAACGCACACGATAATACTCAAATAACACGCCGCTCGGCGCTACGCACGTATTGAGTTCGTCCCAACCCAAGAGCAAACACCGCTAGGTTGCGGAAAACTTAGCCGGTTGTCATGGCAACGGTGACGTCACCTAGCGTTGGCCTTGAACGGGTGTCGCCTTATAGATGAAGCAGTTCTCTCGTTGGAGAAAACATCGCATCCAGTGCTTGTGGCAAAATCTTCGCGTTCTCGCGAGATCTTGTTCCGCGTGTGTGTTTCGCGTTTCCTATCGTGTGTTGTGTTCATGTGTTGAGCTGTGGTTTCTACAATGAACCCAGTAAATGACTTAGTGTGTAATTTGTTGCAGACACCATTTTCCAGATGGACGGATGAAGACAAAAAAGACGTTTTAAATGGGGGGGAGGGGGCACTGGCACTTACTATTTGTTTTCATTGCCTATAAATATACTTCTTCACCTGTTATTTTAGGCACGAGCCGCTACTGGTTTACAGGATATTTATAATACATAATATAATAAAGGTCAAGTATAATTTCAGGTTTTTGAGGTCAAATTAAAGACTAAAACCAGTTTTCAAACATATTACGATGTAACTCAATAGTGTAATTTCTATGTTAAATTAGTCATGTTATGAATACACATTGTACACTATAATAAATAGAGGAAGTAAATCAAGTTTATTGGTTCAGAAATGTTTTTACCAACCTTAGAAATGCACATTGATCAAAACTACATGCTTAACTAATGAAGATTTTATCAATATTAGATTATTTGCCATAATGTTATTGGACAATATCATTGTACTTGTTATTTATGCACACATGTACAAAATAATACTTGTGAACGTATTACATTTATATTATTTTTCATCAGTGCTGTGCCAAACTGCTGCTATGGTACATGACATAAATAAAGATGGATACTTATTTATGATCCTTTCTAAAACCCACATGATGAAAGAACCTACTTGGAATTCTATTTTTGCATCGGAAGGCAGCGAGGGACAAAACAAACACTTGAACCACTCTGGTTGATCCAGTTGCCATGGTGACGGGAAATTCTTGTGGCAACAGCATTGCCAAACTTATGCCTGAAAGCAAGAGTTTGGGATTCAAGGTTCGGCTAAGTCTGACTGACTCCACTGGTAAGGAAATGAATGGGTCTCGAACATCTTGCCTCTCCCTGAACTGCGAGAGAATGGTGCACGTTGGCAGCAGGTGTCACCCACATCTTGAGATGAAATGTACAGTAGGTTCTTTCATCTTGTAGGCTTTACCTCTCTAGGTTCATTGCAATAATGACTATTTGTATCAGAAAGCAAATGAACTTATTGAAATTAGATGTAGTAACTTTCAGTTATTCTCATTTAACTCTGTACGGTAAGGTAAAGTTCCATGTGCATGTAGCACCGTACCCCGAAGGCACATTTAGGGGATTTGGGGGTAGGGTCACACATATTCTCGATCTGAGCCATTTTTGGAGTGATATGAGCAGCACCACTCTCTGGCCACCCTTACTCCCGTCCCCCCAGGTACACATTTGATCTGAGGCTGGGTGAGTCCCAGAGCTGCTTTATGCGGGGACAAAGCCGGAAAAATTCTGACCTTAGATCATCCAACCTGGGAATCAAACCTGGGTCTCCATGAGGATTTCACCAGTCAAATGCATACTTGTGCAGCATATCATGCTGCTATGGTATGTTGCTGATTGGTTCTTTCTAAAGTGACACGCATCATGTGTAACATCAAAGGAAGCAAATGAAAGAAAAAAATGAGATGGGCATTTATGCCTCTTTGTCAGATAAATGACACTGTATGCATTCGCACAAGGATGTACAATTTGATTTTAATATTTTATTTAAATATAAAATCTTTCATTTCTTTGTTGATACTTACTAAATATCAAAATACTGATGATGCCTCATTTCTGGCCACCTAGAGAGAATAACTTCCTCCAAGGACACAGTAGGCTTAAACAAGCTGGCACTTGGAGTATCTAAAAGAAACCAGCAATATACATTAATTCAAACATACACATTACTTGTGAATATATTTATTAATATTTGGCCTGAGCTGATATCATTTCTGATACACGTTTCAATTCCAACCATACAGAAGTGTAACAATTTAAAGTTATTCACAATATACAGGGCTATTGTAAATGATCTTCCAGATTTCAAAGTTTAATAACTCACGTTTATTTATTCACAATGACATGCAACTTATGTTAAATGAAAGAAAAACTCAAAAAGTTTTAGTGTCTGGGAAAGCTGATGTTTAGTTATGCATTCCACCACTAGGGTGTCAGTAAATCAAGATGGCTGGAAACGAAGACAGGAGAGCATTTTGTGTCCTGCAATTTCATGTACAACAGTCAGTTATTTGTGTCCAACGAAGATTTAGGACGAAGTTCGGGTTAGATCCACCAAGAGGGCACTCAATTCGGAAGTGGTACAGACAATTTAAAGAAAGTGGGTGTATCTGCAAGAGGAAATCAACAGGCTGGCCAGGAGTTAGTGATAAATCAGTTGAGCATGTGTGTGCGACTTTCGTCAGAAGCCACAAAAAATCAACGGTTCGTGCAAGCAGAGAACCGAACTTGAAGCAGACAACAGTGTGGAAGATTCTGCGAAAACGTTTGAAATTTCAACCTTACCGATTGAAACTGTTGCAGGCACTTTAACCTACAGACAAGGATAAGAGACTTGAGTTCTGCACTGCTATGCAAAACCTCATGGAAAGAAATGGTTTCATTGAGTCGGTTGTCTTCAGTGATGAAGCTACCTTCCACCTTTCAGGGCAAGTAAACAAACAAAATGTGAGGATTTGGGCTTTGGAAAATCCCCATGTTTACGAAAAACACGTCCGTGATTCCCCCAAAGTGAACGTGTTTTCTGTGGTTACCTGTAACAAGGTGTATGGCCCTATGTTCTTCGAGGAGGACACTGTAAACAGCCCGCAACTGGAAGAGGACATGGAAAATTCGGACGGGGCACCCCCTCATTGGCATCGGGATGTCAGGAGGGAACTCAACACGAAGGTTACCAAATCAATGGATAGGACGAGCTAGTCATGAGGATCAGGATCTGCTTCCTTGGCCCCCACGTTCGCCAGATATCACCCCGCGAGACTTTTTTTTGTGGGGTTATGTTAAAAACCAAGTGTATGAGCCACCCCTACCTAACAACTTACCTGAACTTCGAGTACGCATCCAAGAAGCAGTTGCGTCCATTGACTCTGAGATGTTGGGAAGAGTGTGGCAAGAATTTAACTATCGGATTGATGTGTGCCGAATTACAAAAGGCACTCATATTGAGCATCTTTGACGTGGAACATAATACGTATGTATGTAAAAAAAACTTTTTGAGTTTTTCTTTCATTTAACATAAGTTGCATGTCATTGTGAATAAATAAATGTCATTGCGAATAAATAAACGTGAGTTATTCAACTTTGAAATCGGGAAGATCCTGTATAATTCAGGTTATATTAAAAACAAGAATTCACTTCACATACGAAACACATAACTGATGATTACAGTAGCACACCTAGTGATTATGATTGAAACAGTTGAAACCTGTGAAGAAGCACAACAAGAAGGGTGCTGGCAGTAACCATAGAAATTGGCAGATCATTAGTCTTGCAGGTGAGATAAGTACTGTACTGTACTTTAAATATATTACGTAATTAATATATATGGTGCTTGGGAACCAATTCGGATAAGAAAAGCTTGCTAGTCATTCCACAAAAAATTAATTGACATGCTGTTTGAGGTACGGCACTGATGAACTCAAGTATTTACAGACATCAATAAATATC
The DNA here is from genome assembly GCF_977018435.1 of Lepisma saccharinum. Lineage (NCBI taxonomy): Eukaryota > Metazoa > Arthropoda > Insecta > Zygentoma > Lepismatidae > Lepisma > Lepisma saccharinum. The sequence goes on from NC_139245.1 coordinate 14,008,102, forward strand.
AAATTAATCAATTGATCTCTATCCTTTCATTGAGGCAGTGTTCGATTCGTTGCCAGGCGTTCTGTAGCATCTGCAGAGCTAGTTTCGTAATCTGCCAAAGGAGTGCACTGCCAGTGAAGTCTTGATTGAGAGACTGAAATTAAAATTGTTGGTGCACTAACACTTAGGCTATTTGCATCATTATATAGGGCCAAGCACCTTATCATAACTAAAACCAGCATGTCTTTTTAAGAACTTAAATCACCATACCCAGGTTAAAAGCTGAGGCTGTAAAGGGGATCCACTATTTGTAAGGACAACACACAACCCAGCAGAGCATTACACTGACTGTGGGTCCACATGATAGAACCTCATTAGCCTGCACAAATGCCAATTACCTGGCTACATTGAAGGTTGACGCTAGTGTGTTTTACCCAAACCGCACCCCAACCAATGAAGTCTTGCCACCAGAAACTTAAACAATTTTTTTTTGTCCTCGATACACTGTATAAGCATTTCACTGCAACTGAACAATATGATTGTAGCAGAGTTTTGCTAAAAATAATAATAGATTCCAATGTGAGGTAATCAGAATGTAAGATCATAATTTGATCATAAAATCCACCCTTGTCACAAAATGAATTTAAATGGCACATTTTGTATAATTTCCAGTCTTGGCGAAAGTGCCATTTGCAACTTTGTATCCACAAGATAACCAAATTCCTGAAAAATATCAGCTAGTGTAAGTGATTCTCATTAAATTTCCTGATATCAATAGCACTGTCTGAGCACTGACTCAGCCCTAACCAACATCTTAACAGGCAATTAAACAATATTTATTTCACGTTACGCAAACACCAATGTATCCAAGCTTCCGCAAAATGATCAAACACAGAGAGAGATAGGCATGAGCAAGCATTCTGCCAAGACACTTACCAATAGGAACACAACTGGTGGGAGTTGACGCAAAAGCTTCTCTGGTACACTCCAGTATGTTAGCACAGTCTATCAAAGGAATGGTAACTGCTGGTGGTGGAGGTACACCACTCACTGCATCTCTTAAATGCGACACCAGGGTATCTTCGCTCATTGTTCGCAACATTTCCATGGAGTATTCGGGCACTGAATCAGATGGACTTGGTGGTTCTGTATTTGAAATTATAAGAAATGTAAGTACAAAACAAAATTAGAAAAACTGAATTATTTAATTAGGTTATTTTATGCCACTTTTGACTAATTGCGACAATGAGGATGAGTGATATGATGAAGGGATGCTCACAATGGACACCCATGCATCAGATTAGAACCTGGGACATCAGGCACCGTAGCATGCTATGCAAACCATGATGCCAGGAAAGTTGGCAAAATAAGAAAAATTATCAAAAAGCACGAACTACTGTATTTGCTGTATCACTGGATTTATAAATAATTTACAGTATTTAATAATGTGTTGGTCTAGTTTCAACAAATAACTTACCTAATTGAACTAGGGAAGAATACATTTTAATCTTCGTCATACACCACAAGGAGGAAAGAAAGAAATCGTCTAACTTAGAACAGAGAAAATTTCAAGAAATGAAGGTAATCGAAAACTGCGTATTGGTGTATAAGACTGTTTTTCAGATCTACTTATAAAGGAAAAGTGTGTGTCTTATACACCCGCAAATATGAATGAACCCCCTCCCCCCAAACAAAAGAACACACTTGTAGCATTTCAAACAGTTCAGACTGAAGATGAGTCTGTGGCAAGTGAGGGAAGGTTATGTTTACAAGTGTAAAGCAGTTTTTTAATGGGTTTGATAGAAATGCAGGAAAAAACAAACAAGCAATCCTTCTGACATTTGGGAGCTCAAGAGACAGATTGAATTCAAGCCACTCACCTTCTTACAGTAATCTCACTGTACCAAAACTACTGCATGTAAGAAGTAGTATTTACAGCTGTGCTTTTTACATCCCAAAACAAGGAATTTAATTAACATAGGTTAATTTTATTTAAAACATAGCCTGTTTTTTTAAATTGAAACTTTTATTGTAAAGTGAACTTCTTTTGCTCTGCAAAATATAACAGAAACCTACAGATACGTCATGCTTCAATTTCTGACAGTGACAGCAAGGAAAGGAACATTGTTAATTGGTGCTTCAAAGCTACTGCTTGGAATGATTCAAATGATGATTCATGTTCGGTAAAGCACTACAACCACACTAAGTACATAATCACTTGAATAATTCAATCATGCTTGTGACTATGGTTGTTTTCTAATGAATTTCGCCATGTATCCAATCCATTTATACTAATCACCACAATGCTAAATGTAAAAGTAATTGGCCAAGAAATTACCCACTGTACAATAATCATAAAATGTCTAATAATAAATAAAAATATTTGCACATTCGGAACAACTGAAGATGAACGGACCCCTCTCCGATTTTCTTCATATTTGGCATACTCACTAATTGAGGTCTCCTAATTACGAATCTGAAGTTAAAAGTTGTCGGAAACGTCTAGAAATTGCAAAATAAGCGAAAACAAGGTGTTAGTTTTCGGAAATAAAACAGTCGATTTTCACGAAATTTTTTGTTTCACAAGCAAATATATACATTCCTGATACTACCATGACACCAAATTTTAACTATGTTTGCCTAACCTAACCGAAACTAACCTAACCACACGTCAATGGTTTGTGGGGCTAGCGTCAATGGTTCACAATTATTTTGCAATTTCTAGATCCTCATTCTACCACAACACGAAATTTTAAGTATGTTTGCCTAACCTAACCACACATCAATGGTTCGCAATTATTTTGCAATTTCTAGATGTTTCCGACAAATTTTAACTTCAGATTCGTCATTAGCAGGCCTCAATTAGTAAGTATGCCAAATATGAAGAAAATCGGAGAGGGGTCCGGTCATCTTCAGTCAAGAGGTTCAAAAAAATATGTGACTTTATTATCATAGTCACTCAAAATTGTATTGCCACAAATGTTGACCTGGTACATTTTGCAACTTGTGACTGATATTACAAACACTGGTATGTAAAATGATGAAATATTGATTCATTCAGATGCAAAATTCATTTACTCACTGGTGTTTGGACTGAAGCTTCCAAGTAATAATTTTTTTTTCAGATTTTGTTGTAATTAATTTTAGTTATTAAAAATCAAGTTTGGAAAGGTAGAATCTATGCTGTGATACCATTTAAGGATTAAGATGCCTCCAATTAACATCAGCAATTAAAACCTCGAACTACTTGTACAGTCATAGACACTTCTGGGTTGTAAAGATCCCATTAAACCAACAGAATTGTTACAACCCAGAAGTGTCTGTGCCTGTACCAAATATGATGGCATCTACGTACAATTATACATAACATTAATTTGCACTTCATCAGTATGACTAATAAAGACAAATTGGTAAAATAGCTAATTTTTAGATTCAACATTTCTGTAAACAACTGAGTGTATAATTCTGTTATTTTTTTACAAATATAAAGACAATTACATGTATTTCGATATGTAAAATATATATTTTTTTTAAATAGCAGTTTCTTTTTCTAGCAAATGCATTAATTCAGATGGGAAAGAATACTCAGGCACTTCATAATTTATACTGAATGTCATCACAACCCCATGCATGAAAAAACTTTATGCTCACCTAATAAGCAATTACCATCTTCCTCTGGGGAGAACAAAACTGGGGAACATGGAGGCATCAACGTGCTGGAAGGTTCATCTTTGGCACTACTCAAGTCCTCTGCATATTCCTGGACCCCCTCAACTAGTGGAAGTGAGCCTTCATCCTTGGGTTGAGCAATAGGAACTACAAAATGGCATAACTCCTTCTCATGCCCTACAGCAACTGAATCTTTGGCATCATCATCATATCCAACAGCAACTTCAGTGATGGCAGAAGGTACACAGTTTATTGCACTATCCATGGTTTCGCACGTCGCTTCACTGACCAAAACAGGTTTACCAACACTTTGAATTTCACACACAGTACTCTTGTAGGTCGATTGATATTTACAATTATCTACACTAGACACAGTAGATGCATTGACTTTCAAATCCAATGCAATTATTTGTGGGCTATTTGTTATAATAATATCTGTCTTCACTACAGGGCATTGTGTGGCATTGCTTCCGTCTTCAGATGCTTCTTTACAGTTCTGCACAGCTGTTGCAATGGATGTTAAATCAGTGTCATTAGTTACTTCACTTCCTTGATGACAACTGCTATCGCCGACGTCCATTTCATCCGTTCCGATGCTAATATTGCAATCCATTCCAATACTTTTGCTTAAATTCTTTGTATCCATGGATTCGTCTTGACAGATACTCGGTTGATTGACAGCAGATGTTCTATCCAAATCAATTTCCTCTTCTGGTTGGTACGTTTCACCACTTTCATTCATATTTTCAACATTCGCATCACGATTGGATATTGCACCAATATAAACATTCACCAAACTTTCTTGCTGGCAAGCTTCATTACTCTCACCCAGAATATTATCTTCAGTAGTAGATGATCCATCCAAAACAACATTGGATGCTACATCCATGTCCACTTTAATATCTTGTTGATAGGGTTCATCACTATTGTTCAGTTCATCCGTTCCTGCACTAGTAATATGTTGGATTGCAATGCTTTCACTACACTGTTCAGCATTGCTGTGAACTACACTTTGTTCATTTCTTAGACTTGGATTTGTCATGCTCAACAAACCTTGCTCGATCTGTCTGCCAATGGCTGCTTCACTCAACAGCATTAAACTGTTTGATACTTTCGATGCTGATTGGCTTGGTACACTACACGACTTCTCAACATGCAAATCCAAAGGATATAGTGTACTGCTAGTTCCATCAACATCAGTGGACTTATTTATGTACTGAAAACTGCTTGGGGTTAAAAATTCCAGTTCATTACTCTTGAAGTTCTCAGTTCGGATATCACAGTCACCCAATATGTTAGAATTAATAATATATTCATAGCACTTTTCAGCCTTATTACCACCACTATTTGAGGGATGATTTTTCACACAGTCTATAGAATGTTTGAACGAACTGTCGCTTGCAAGTTCAGACTGGTTTTGTAAGGCACTTCTGCTAAATTTGAGATCATTATTTATTGGTTGAATGTTTGCTTGCCTGTCAAAATGATTTATTAATGTTTCAGCAAGTACGCATAATTGTTCACAATTATCTGTACATACGCTATCCTTGTTTGTAACACCAGCACCAAATTCAAATGTATTAAGCAATCCATAATTACTCTTCAAACTATCCATAGTGCCATGATTGGAAATATAGTTTACACCATTCTGCGAGTGTTTACCCAAATGGTTATCTTGAGATGAAGTGCATGGTGGGGTTTCATTTTGGGGCAATGTGGTTCCAGTTTCATCACAAGGAACACTCTTGCTGCGATCATGATGAAACAAATCATAACCTGCCCCATTAACAGAACATGACACATTTCTAACAGCCAGATCTACCTTTGATTTTCCTCTCGTTTCTGATTGCTGATTATCACAACTTAAGTACATTCGGCTTTCCTCTACGCAACTATCATAGGCCTGTTTTGCAAGATTATTTTCCCCATAAATGTTGCCCTCATGTGAAACAGTGCTGCCATCTGAATAAACTGATCCATGCACCTCAATCTTGGATTCCTTATCACACCTATTTGAAAGCACAGGCAGTGAAGCATATTGATGGAGATTATTGTCCGTAGTTGAACTCAAATTTCTTGCAACACATAAATCAAGGGGCTCGTCTTCAGAGAATTTATCACCCTGTAAGAGACAAATCAGAACTATTTAATATTTATACTGTATTTAATTATTATGTTGCAATTAATTTTCTATTATTATAATTACTCATGTATGAGATGCACTATTACAGAAGATTTATATAACTAATTAAGTTAATAATTTAACATGCCCAGTTCAGAACAGTAATTTCTCTTTATTGTTACTGTTTAGTTGGTTCATATAGAAAAGGAAGTTCTTATTTGAAACACAAAATTTAGCATATACAGAGGAACCAAAGCTAATCACTGACTTATATACTGTATAAATAACAACTTGGAACAACAATACTTCCACAATAATGCCAGAAATATGATAACATAGGGTTGAGGAAAAAAATTTTTGTGGGAGAAGGAAGCAAAACTAGAGTTGTATGCTATTATCATCAGGTCATATATAGGCATATTGGTGTCTATATTGGTCCTGATTTTACACACACACATTATTAGGGCGGAGTTCTCAATTCACATTATTGGTGTGGTAGTTTGTTAGAGCAACATAGTTTTGAATTATTTAGGAAGCCTACTTGTAGTATGTGCAACATTAGATCATTCAGAATTATAACTTTGGACTTCAGAAAAAGAGTCAAATGGGCCAATCCATGAGTTCCGGGTGTCACAATCACACGTTTCTAATCTAAATATTTTATAAACAAAGACATTGAGCAAATCCATATAATCATTACAGTATTCAGAATGATGACATTGTTACTGTCCTCAAGAGTGGGCTATGTAAACAACGTTGTTTTGGGGTAATTCAAGAATAACAGGAGTCCTGGGCGTGACTCTCACGTGAGTGATGATATGATGAAATTGATGAATGGATACTCAGAAATATCCAGACCAGGAATCAAACCCGAGACTTCTGGCATCGTAGTGCAATGTGCTAACAACTCCGCCATGGGGGCCGGCAGCATATAATATGAATGTGAGTAAGCTTACATAGGAGAGAGGATGCCCTCTAGAGATGAGTTAGATTAACACAAATAGGTCGAAAATAGCGTAAGACGTATGGAATGAGTCACACAGAATTCACTGTAACAACATAACAACACTACACGTAGAACCACATTGCAAACTGAGAAGCAGGGTCTTCCTGATGGCATAGTGTTAGCGCCGTCAGCTTGTAATGAAGGGGTCCTGAATTCAATACCCAGTGGAGGCACATAGCATTTCGGATCCATCTTTAAACTGTAGGTCCAGTCCCAATTAACCTTCCTGTGCAGAAAGTGGACTTAAAACTCCAAATCAATCAATGGATACTGAGGAAAATCAAAGAAATAAGTCATCTCAGTGTAGAATTCAAGCAAATATGGTCCCCTCTCCTCATAAAATCGAGAAAGTAACATAAGTGCAGCAAAAAATAGTATAGAAATCTGAGGAGGAGAGTTCCATAAAATGATTAGAGCAATGGATTTTTTATAGTAAACATCATAATGTTTAAACGAGGCAATGTATGCCCTCGAAACATTGGAAGCAAACTCCAATTTAACCTGGCTGGTAACCCAAGAACACTGGTTCGAATCATGTTTCCAGGATAGCTACAATTCCTACACTTGGTTTGGTTGGTAATGATGGTAATTATTGTAATTAATATATTTGCTCTAGGAATTAATTTGTGCGCCTGGATAAGAGATGGCGTAATGAGTGTATCGTCCCACAGTTCAGTGTATCCACACATGCGTTGAAAACTCCTGTCAGCGTGCATCGTTCGTAGTATAGGGCAGTTGATTGACGCGTCAACAACAGCATTTTGTAGTCAACTGAACATGGCGCAGCTCGTGCCAGATCAAGTGTTTTTGCGGGGTGTTCTGCTTCATTACTTTAACATGCAGAAAAGTGCTACCGAAAGTCATCATATTTTGGTGGAAGTGTATGGTGACCATGCGCTAGCTGAGCGAACGTGTCAGAAGTGGTGATTTCGGCCTGGATGACCAAGACCCACCTGGACAGCCAAAAAAATTTGAAGACAAAGAATTGAGAGCATTGCTAGATCAGGATTCGTGTCAAACGCAGGAAGAACTTGCAGAAGCATTAGGCATTGATCAAACAACAGTCTCCAAACGCCTCAAAGCCATGGGAATGATTCAAAAGATGTCACATTGGGTTCCATATGAATTGAAAGACACGTTGAAAGACGAAAAACCATTTGCGAATTGCTGCTTCAAAGACAGAAAAGAAAGGGGGTTTTTGCATCGCATTGTTACTGGCGATGAGAAGTGGATCCATTACGAGAACCCGAAACGAAAAAAGGCCTGGGTGAAGCCAGGTGAACCAGGTCCATCACAACCGAAACGAGATATTGACTGTGCAAAGGTTATGCTGTGCATATGGTGGGAAATGAAAGGTGTGGTGTACTATGAGCTGCTGCAACCGGGTGAAACTATTAATGGAGAACGTTATCGACGACAATTAATGCGTTTGAAGCAAGCTCTGGCCAGGAAACGACCAGAATGGGAGATCAGACATGATAAACTTATTTTTCAACAAGATAACGCTCACCCACATGTCGCAAAACCGGTCAAAACCTATTTAGAAAATGTCAGATGGGAAGTTCTACCCCACCCGCCGTATTCACCAGACGTTGCTCCTTCGGACTACTACTTGTTCGATTGCATGAATAACGATTTGATTGGACAGCAGTTCACTTCTTCAGAAGATATCGAAAAATGGGTCTCTGACTGGATCGCTTCAAAGGATGAGGACTTCTTTCGCCACGGAATCCGTAACTTGCCTGACAGATGGGTGAAAGTGGTGGATCGCGATGGACAATATTTTTCTTAAGGTATTTATGTATTTTGTGTTTGAACTACAGCTTCAATGTGTGCGTAACAACCACACGAATTAATTCCTAGACCAAATATTTAATAAACAACACACTTCTGCTAACTAAAAAGCATTAAAAAAAAATATTATGGATTTTGTGAGTTTTAGTGAATGATAAAATATATGTGAGACACTCATGCAATAATTGGTTATTATTTTCTATTAATGATAGTAATTTTTGTATTATAATTAATAAATAACTGCACATATATAATCAGGAAAGGAAGCAGAGATTCGATAATAAAATGTTTTCTTGAATTTTAGTGATAAAAAAAGTGTGAGCCACCCCTTGGTATGTACGCTTCTCGTATGGCAAGGGTAAGCTAGGGTTAAAACTAAACATGTAGTCCTGATGAGCACATCCCACCATGAAATGGACTTAAAACAAGCTTTTACATGTTTGTGTCTCAATATAAACGTTTGTCATAAAATATGAAACAAATGCTAATATCAAAATATTCGATGTTTCGGAACAATTAAAAATCTTTACTGTTTACAACACATTCAGATATTAAGTGAATTTGTGTATATATATTGTTTAAGGTAGCTTCGAGACGGAAGCGACACATGGCTCTTGGAAAGCAACGCTTAGAAGTAAATGCAACCTTTCGAACAGAAGCAACATAAGCTGCAAGTGTCACTTTACACTTGGTCTGTACTGTTTTCTCAGGGAATTTTCAGACCGAAGCAACAAGTGACATATGTCACTTGGAAGCAGACCCTCAGTAATCCATTCAAGCTTTTGTACTAAAGCACGACAACAAGCTAAACATGTCACTTGCATATTGCTCGGACTATACTGTTTTCTCAATGGTGTGTATCGTGCCGCTTCGGTCTGTTATTCTTGCATGCACAGTGAATGTCTTGCTTTATACTGAAGGAGACTGTGTCGCTTGTCATCTGTAACTTCAGTCTGAAAGCTCCTTCATTGGCACTCATCATGAAGACTCGGTCTTGATTGTGCATGCATGGTGGATGTTTGCTTAGACTGAAGGGGTCCTTGTCACTTCAGTGTGACACCCTCCACTGTCATGTGTTGCTTCGTTCTGAATGTTCTCTAAACTTAATAAAAATTGTTAGCTACTTCATCAGAGATTAAGATCTAATTTAGCCTGTAAATCCCAAGAGAACAAATTACAAGTACTGTTGATGGAAAAAGACTGGCTTTTTCATAGAAGGTTCCTTTTATAATCATGAATAAAAAATATTATGGATTTTATGATAAATGCTGTTGCCTTGTAATAAGAAGAGGTCTGAGGTTGAATCCTCTGTGGAGGCAGAGTGCTTCGGATCTCATTTCAAACTGTGAGTCCAGTCCACATATCTTTAATAGATTATTTTTCACCATTTGCGACATCTTATTTGCTCCTACTTCAGTTTTAGTGCCAGTGTTTTTCACCTGCCACGTCCCAAACGATCCCTTGCACCCATGGGTTGACTACTATTTTTCTAAATTAATTTTATATTTGACAGCAAGTCTATACATAATTGAACTATGAATATGCCATACTTGATATATTAATATTAATTAAGGTTGCATATTAATTTCCATATAAACTTTAAAGATCAGAAATATATTTATGAGTGAAATTGTTGGGATCAGGACATCGACATGTAAGAAATACATTTACTGGGCTGTGGTGTCACAAAGGTTGAGAACCACTGCAACAAGCAGCCAAAATACATCACTAGTTACTCCGTGGCCAAGTTTGGCAGCCATTTAACAAATTATATATGATGTACTGGAAAGCCAGAATACAAATATATATTTTACTGAACACAAAATTTAATGTAAAGAGATTTGATACCAGATTTTCAAACGGTAGAGTAGTATTTTATTTTTTGCTTCATGTACATGTTCGTATAACAAAATTCAAATATTGAAAATCTAATCATACTATTAGGTTATATTAAAAACACATATAAAACTACTCTAGTTATGTGAATCTGTTTATACTACATAAGCCTACCGAAATATGAAGGTAACACTCGGAAAGAACCGACCATTCAAAAAAGCCAGCTTTCTTGAAAACACTGTTTATGTCTAGCTACGAATTTCATATTGTAAATTGTATTTTATATTTAGAAATGAGTGTCTATTTAACAGTAGGGAGATAAAAAAAAACATTGAACAGGAAAAATACTGGCAACTCCTGTATTTTCATTGATTTGAGACACTTTTGTGAAAAAAGCCCAACCAAAAAAGCCACGGAAAAACTCAGGTTTTCCTCCCCAAAAAGCAGTTTTTTTCTCCGACCTCTTCCAACTCTAATTATGCCCCAAAGTTAAAAATAACAACACTGTGAGTATTTACCATTTCAGCACTGTCTCCACTTGTATTATGTTCCAGTTCCTTGTACATAGAATAAAACATGTTTTGCTGTACATACATATAATGCACTTTGTTCATTGCGTCATTAATGACTTGATCACTAAAACCAATAAAATCAATTTTCTGAAACAAAAAAAAAATACAAAATAAAATTTTAATCAATAAAATTATTCGGAAGTAAACTAACTACTGTTGTAACAAATAGAACATAATTGAGTAAAACTGGGGAAAAGATTGATTTATCTGATAAAATATAAGAATGGCTCTCGAAATGAATGATGGCATCAGTAAAAAATTAGGAAGAAAAATATGAATAAGAAATCTTTATGTAAGAAGCGTTCAGTACTTTATTGCCGCAGTTCCACAGTTGAAAATGAAGTCAAGAGTTCCAATGCCTAAGCAAATCATCATGCAAACTGTTCGCTGCTTGGTTTCATTATGTCATGCTTCTTTCCCAATGAGAGAATCACAAGAAATAAGGACATCATAAATGAAAAAAGATAAGAAACACAAGAAAAACCTGGATCCCCCCCCCCTGCCATGTTACAAACTATGCTGTTACATAATATGAGACAGTGAGTCGACCTTTTTACTATTCAAAGTATGAAACAAAATAATTTGATTAATATTAAATATGTTCCTTTGTTTCACAATGTGCTGTGTACCTTACCAAGAAAAATGTGAAACACTCAAGAAAAGCAATTGTGTCTGTCTTTCGCTCTGTGTTTTCCACTGCCATTTTTTACTATTTACATGATAAAAGGTTGTCAGCAACATTTTTCCCTTTGGAAACACATGTCAGGCAGCTTCAGTTTTCAAAAACATTCTATAACTTTACAAACTCGATTTGTACTCACAGGTTCAACTATAGTGCGCGTCAAATCTCCTGCATATGGCGATAGCCAATAGCAGCGCACTGCAGCGGTGCCATGTCGAAATCTCACACGGAAAAGAGACAGCGTGGTCGAGCGAAACGCCTTGTCATTAGATAATATAACATATAATAAACTTAATGGGAGAAAAGAACATACCTGATTAGGGACTGCATAATTCTTTCAATATTCTCAAGGTGGAAGTTGTAGAGCCTTTGTAAGATATTTTGTCCCGTAAAGAGTACGTTATCTTTTTGGCAGTAGAAAATTCGCCACGATCGTACGTAAATTTCAAGGACTGTTCTACGAACTACGTCTTTTTTCAACGTCATCTAAAGTTGTCGTTCTTTTCGGTATGTTAATGTGCTTTCTATACCGCGTTTGTTACAACCTGTCCCGGTTCCCGCGCTAGTTGCTCCCTGTCTTTTCTCGGTGCTGGGGAAAGTCAAAGCCAGGCAGCCAATTAAAATACGCAACGTCGCAACAGCGTCTACGTAAGCGCCTCTCTTCTGGCTTTCATTCGCTCCTCGCTGCCCAGCAGACGATTTTTTCCTCGTTTCTCATTGGCACCGAAACTGTTGAGCGCTCCCTAGCGCGGGAAGCGGGACAGGTTCTACCAAACGCGGTATAGTCTAGGTTATTGAAACATTGGAGCAGGCCCCGATCCACATTGTTTTGCCCCCGAACATATCCGAGAAACGGTAGCTTGATTCACACCACACGCTTGAGCTGTTAGATCCTGGCACTTCTTAAGGCAATTTTACTTCTCTGTTCGTCACTCGAACACTTTTTTTTTAAAAAAATTGTACACCTGAAAAATCACCTGTCGTGCCAGGCTTCGTACAAAACTGTATTTTTCTCTCTTCTCTCGCCATCACTACCACTTGGTTTACTCAACGACATGCTGCACACACACACACTAAACACAAGGAAAAAACGAACAATGACGGTATCCTCTTCGTCAACTTCTTCTACCATCACTGGGAACGAACGTGCCCTGTTCCCTTAGCTAATCGGAAAGTTTCAGAATGCAACAGGAACGAAGGGAGAGCAAAAAGGATACAATGCAAATACGTTTATAATAACATTGCTTCTACAGAGGGAACGGTATAAGCTACAATCACGCTTGTTTTTCGTACATACTCGCAAATTCATTATCTTTCCATCTGTTGAACTACTGACACTTGAAATAATCTATTTATATCCGAGCGCCAGGTACACGATTTAGTAGCGAGGTGAAACAGCTTCTGAACTAGGCAACGCCGCACGTCCGTGATTCGCTGGTGCTGTCCAGTCGTTCAAGGCCATATGCAGGAGATTTGACGCGCACTCTACTTTCAATTAATTCTTTTCTTTCCTATAGTATAACATATGTTCAGGCATACATGTCATTTTCTAAAAATATTTCACTAACCTTGGAATCCATAATGGAGCACCTGTCCTAAAACTTTATTATTCTCAAATTTCCATGTTTTATCTCATGCTTCTAAAAACCATTGATACAATCAGCAATGATCTAGAAGTAGGATGGAAAATCAAGTGTCAAGGAGGAGAAAAATTCATATTTCTACGTACTGTTAAGAAGAATAATAAAAAAGAAAAGTTCTGTGAAAGATAATTATCCTAATAAAAACACATGGTATGGTACAAGTAAAACAAAGAACATATCTTCAAGAGAAAGGTTACATACTGAAGTGTAATAACTTTAATGTACAAAGAAAAATATCTGAAAAAAAGAAAATAAATATAATTTAATTAGCATATATTGGTACAAAATCAACAATGACCTCTATATGTATATTAACTAATGTATAATAGCTAAGAACAAGAAGCCAGTAAAATACATTAATTAATCTGGAACTACTGATGTACATTTGCTTTTGGTCTGTTTTTTCTTGTGTGAAAAATCTGGTTGTTTAGTAACATAAATCCCAATTTTTTGGTGTAGTACTACAGAAGGCTAACCCTTTTAGGCCAAAGTTCCTTTTGTTTTAGTGCGATTTCATCATGCTACGAATGCAATTTTAACATGGTTGGATTTTGATTTATTTCTGTTAACACATACTGCAGAGTTTTAGCGCTTACTTAAGATTTTGATCAACATGTGCTTTCATAGTTAGGTTAGGCAGGTCAGGTTTGGTTCTCTTAGCATTCAAATAAAGTCCCTAAATGCATTATACTAAGGTTCCAATTTATTTCTACATTAATTCCCACTAGTCTACGATACTTGCTCACTTGTCAATGGAAAATACATTGTCCATGGGAAGGGCACATTCTTGCTTTAGGCAATTTTTAAGTTGTCTTTTTCCACATAAATACTCTTTTTTTGAAATCCAAACCGTGCTCATAACTTTAAGGTTCAAATTTCGTGACAATAATTGCCAAAATTCTACGATAATTAGTCTTCCTGCAAGGAGAATTTGAAAAAAAATTCATAAAACAATCAACCGTTACCCACTTCTACATTGCATCAATCAGTTTTTTTAATGTGTATGAATGTAGGTATGCTCCCCCTCCCCCTGTATGGCTCAGCTGTCATCACAACAATCCTGGTATGTATCTTCCTCTTTCAAAATTTCCTTAAAAATATCAATTTAATTTTACAAAGGAAGGGGGAGTGATTTGCTAATTTCTATCTTCATAAACTGATTTCCTCAAGGCCTTGAAACTGTGATGTTGAAAGAAATAATAAATTAAATGTCTAGAGAACACTGAAAATACACAAAATATTATGACCGACATTTGGTAATCTTGGTGGTAGGATTTGTTCTGTGAGACCTATCACACGATGAACATTCTTGGCTCAAAGAAATTGCTTCAGGAACAAGGTGGTTTTGAAAGTTAGATGAAAGCTAGTCATATAGTACTGCAACTTCCGGAGTTAATATAAGAACCAATTTTACTGCTGAAAGGTTAAAAAAAAAGTTATGGAGTGACTAACTTGGAAATGCATCATGTATGCTTTATATGCACACTCTTGAGCTGTATTTACCTACTTTGATCTCTCAAATTATCCTCAAAATCCACCAGGATTTGAACCTGTAACCACACAACACCAAATGTGAAAACACTGGGGATACTTTTATTTTCATTCGGTCCCACAATTCATTGTTGTCTTGGGAACTTTTCTTTTGTAGCACAAAGATGACTTTTAAGAGCTTACTTTTTCCTATCTGTGTTGATTGGTAATTTGGGCAGTTAGGTTCAAAGGCTTAATATTATTATCTTAATTTTTGTGCTGAGTTTAGGTCCTGCGAGAGCAATTTAAGTTATGAATCTGCAACAATAATCTACTTGAATGAACATGTAAGTACTCAATGAAGATATATTTGTTGACAACTGCTACTTAGTGATAGTAGTTGCACCTTACAAAAATCTGATGCAAAATAATCTAACAGTTACTTTTAATGGTTTTTATTTATCTTATCTCTGACATTTTCCCAGAACTTGGCCCAAGTTCCTTTTGTTTTATTGAGATATCATGCTACGAATGCAATTTTACATGGTTCGATTTCGATGTACGTCTGTTAATACATACTGCGGAGTTTTAGTGATTACTTAAGGTTTTCTTCAATATATGCTTTTGTGGTTAGGGTTAGGTTAGGCAGGTTAGGTTTGGTTCCCTTAGAATTAAAATTAAATGCATTCTACTAAGGTTCCGATTTACTTCTACATTCATTCCCAAGCTTCTACGATATTTACTGTCACTTGTCGATGGAGAATATCTTGTCCATGAGAAGTGCGTAAAGTAATTTTCAAGTTGTTTTTTTCAACATAAATAACTTTTTTCGAGTCCAAACAGTGCTCATTACTTTAAGGAAGGTTCAAATTTCGTGTGATAGGTTAGGCAGGTCAGGTTTAAGGTTTTTAGCATTAAAATGACTTCGGTAAATACTTTCCAACACCTGATCATGTAATTTCTGGTCTTCAGCACTTTTTGCTATTCTCACTACCTGGTGACTAGTAGTCACACCCATTTTTAATTTAAAATGACTTTTAGCAGTAAATTCAGCAACACTGCCAACGAATATAATAAAATAAGATAAAAGACAAGGTTATGTTATAATTCATACTATTCTCACCACCTGGTGAAAATAGTTGCAGCCTAAAAAAATAGCAGTAGCAGTGGCCAATCGGGGCTAATTTGTATGCTACAACCACAAAATATTACGCAATGATATCAATATTAAATATGAGTAATTTTACATTGTTCAAAGAAAATTATAGAACGCGAAAATTGATGAGGTGGTTCCTAACTTATGAAAGCACTCTGTAAACCCAACAATATTCTTAGTGAAACAAGAACGTGAGAAAAAGTTCAAGAAAAATCTGTTTATTAAAATAATTATGGAGTTATCATGTGTTAATGAACCTCAACATGTGACTATATATTTATAAATTTTTTAACTTGTCGGTTATGTGAATATAAAGAACCCTCGTGAGGCCGAACAAAATTGAATGTTAATCAGGATGTTCCGAGAACGATTTCTATGGCAGCTCAGTTACTGCCTTATGTTCCTCAGTGTCTAATGTGGATTTTAAATTAACCAAACTTAGAATTTTTGTCTCCGATTAGATTAGGAATGCAAGTCACGAGGATGTGCAAATAACTGTGACGTTGACGCGACCAAATGATAGTCAATTGGGAAAGTATCATTACTAAAGAATAATTACAAATGTTCGGAATATAAACACAAACATGTATCGATTAACCAGTGTATAAAAAAAAATACACCTAAAGCATTCTTTTCAGTACGCTTCCATACCATCTGAGTCGTTGGATTCCCAGGGGTTTTAATTTCACAAATTCGTTATAGCCTAAGCGAAATATTAAAAATTCACAGAAAAGATACATATTAACGGTATAAATTAATACAATTTATAACACTTGTGCATAATTACCTACATCAGACATCTTCTTCCACGATTAGGCACTGTACGAGAAATATAAGTGAAATAATGAATATCTACTTTCACAATCATTTTAAAACCTATCCTCCATTTCTTTCTTACTGGTCCAATTTTGACAGTCTTCTTTCCCGCCGTATGAATTCCATCGGATGTTGCCACATTGCACAACAGATAGAAATGTGTATCAAACTAACAAAATTCCTTAAGAAATAATTCAATTTATGATACCATAGTGTGTCTCGAAACAATTATCATACCTTTATGGGAGATAATTATTAGAGAGATAATTATTTAATCTCGTCTATTTGTATATATGTGTCAACGTCGACAATCGCTATTCAACTATTTTTGCATGGAAGCCGGAGAAAACATTAGCAGAAGATGTTTACGTTTCGGGAAAAAGTGTTTTGGTTTGCGCTATGTTCGCGTGGTATGGTTTTAATTCTTCAGGTAATGTTTAACGTCCTGATACCAGATCATGATGCTGGTGTATTTACCACTCCGTCCAATCCTGCGGACGAAAAGGGATTTGGTGACAAAATTGTGGATGTGCTGCTAGGAGGTTTAGTGCGATGGGATGCACAATATTTTATGCATTTGGCAAATTTTGGATATACTTATGAAAATTGTTTGGCATTCTTCCCAATGTATCCCATGCTAGTGAGATTTGTAGCGACATTCCTCTTTTATTTTCTTCACGTTGTTTTGTCGTATTATAGCGTGATATTAATCAGTGCTGTTCTTATTAACATTTTTTGCTTTGTAAAATCTGCATTGGCCTTGTTTGATCTTAGCAAAAATGTACTCAGGGATGAAGACATAGCCTACAAGGCAGCAGTGTTTTATTGTGTGAATCCGGCAAGCATATTTTTCACAGCTCCATACTCTGAAGCACTGTATGCGTACTTGACCTTTTACGGACTTTTGAAGTACGAAAGTGTACCTTCAGTTTTATCGTCTCTACCATTTGGTCTTTCTGCTGCAACAAGATCAAATGGTGTGATTAATATTGGATTTATTGTACATAACAGAGTTAGAGATTTGATAAGAACAATGACTATTTATATCCGAAAAGTGAGGAATCACAGGACAATATTTATTGCACCTTTATTAATTATTCCTATTATATTTGCAGTGGTACCATTAGTTGTTACTGTTATTTTGGCACTGGCACCATTTGTTATGTTTCAACTTTACAGTTACTACAAGTTTTGTGTAGTTGAGCATCATAACTTACCTCAGTTTCTTGTAAATCATGCCGAGACCAGAGGCTTGAAGCTGCCAGGCGAATTCTCATCGGATTGGTGCAATGCCAGTATTCCACTTGCATACTCCTATGTACAAAGCTTTTATTGGGAAGTTGGTTTTTTGAGGTACTATCAGTGGAAGCAAATTCCAAACTTTTTGTTGGCATTGCCTGTTCTTACAATCATTCTATCTCAGAGCTTTGTGTATATCAAACAGAATACGTGGCATTGTTTTACATTGGGTTTATTTTCGGAAGAAGATAGTACAGCCGTACTTGAGAAGAAACGGCGTAGACATAGTGATAAATCACGGGGTTATAAGCCAGATATGTTTGTATATATAGTGCATGCTGTGTGTTTGGTAATATTTTGTGTATTATATATCCATGTTCAAGTTACAACAAGAATGGTTGCTTCAGCAAGTCCTGTTCTTTATTGGTTTGCTGCATATCTTTCATCCCCAACAGATGCTGATTACCAAATGAGAACGACTGGTGGGATGTCATATTCATGGATAAATATTAATCGAGTAGATCCTCAGACAGAATCAAACGAAAATTTACGAAGTAAATGGAAAACCTTTATTTTGAATAGGACACCAGAATCTAAGAAATCAAAGATTATAAAATATTATTTTATGTTTTATACGATAATTGGAACTGGATTATTTAGCAATTACTATCCATGGACATAAGTCTCTGACAAGCCAAGTGATATTATTTGATCTCTATATCACTTATTTGATATTAACATGTCAGTATACCACAGTCTGCAACTGGTTTCATGAGGCAAGTAACATGGCCTATTGGGATATGCAAACTTGGGTCACTTATTATATTATGTACATTTACATCTGGTAACGGGCACTGAATGAATATAATTTAAACAGTGGTAAAGTACAGGAAACATATCATAACATCGTTTTTCTTGGTTTTCCTCACTTCATGTGATGTGTTGCAATTTGAAATATGTTACGGAAGATTTATTTTCCTTTCTGATCTCAACCAAGAACATATTATTTACATTAACTCTAATCTTTGGATTCACAATCTTTGATTCCTGACATGTTTAATGGTTTGAAGACAATGTGAACCTGTTAAGGGCAGGATCTGCACATATAAAGTGATTTTTAATGTATACTTTTCCAAAAAATTTGAAAATGCATTCTGTGGCCATAAGATTTTAAAGAAATGTAAGAGTAAAAATGATCACATTAATTCTGCACAGTATTAGATACCAGAAATGCATTTGTTTACTTGCATGAGATGAGAATATTATTTTGATATGAATCATATAATATCTCTTGTGTTCTTATATATGTACTGATATGTATGTATTTATATGTTATTTTTAGATCCAGACAGGAAGCTTGTTTTAAATGACAGGACAAAGGTTTAAATATAGTCTATGATTGTCTATTTAGTCTTAGTATGAAACATCAACATGTAATGTCAGTAGCAATAGAAATCATCAATTACTACACAAACATACATAGAAAATATGTAGATTAGTAACTGAAGCTGTGACAAAGGTCCAATGTAAATATTCTTCCGTGCCAATGTGTTGTATGCTTGTTTTAGACCCAGTCAACCTAATAGGAAGAGAGTTCAATTGTATTAGAAAATCAATGAGATTTCTGCATAATGTTAAGAAGATTCATACAGAGAAGTGGTTGTTTCTATCCATAATGCACTGGCAGAGAAATTCACATACATTAATGCCACTGCCAGGAAACAGTTAGTCAGGTTAGGAAAATTACTATATAATTCCAGAAATATTGAAAAGTGAGCTCACATCACTTTCTCCCTATATTAGGATGTCATATTTCTTATTTGCCAGTAATAATAATAAATTGCTTTAATGGCTGTTCTGCTGTCTAACCCTTGAACAGACACATACTGAATGGGAATGTGAAACTAAGCTTTTATGCACTAACATGCTGCAGATACATATTCTATGTATTCTGGTACATGTATAAAATAATATAAACTTTCGCAGAACATAAAAGGAAATTGTAGAATACAGGATGCCCTGTATATGTCTGGCAAATCCTACCCCATATTGATTTCATAACTGTGCATTGTCAATTGTGCTAGAATCAAAACTAGTCCTTTATTTTAAAGAAATGCCCCACTTAGCAAGTACTATGTATGGAAGAGTAGTTTATTTTATCTATGAGCATAGTTAGTAAGATATCTAGAACACTTTTCTTCTGTTTTAATATGTTTACTATCTTAAACCGTTTTGTAGATAATGTGTTTATGATATATGGACTTTGTTTATAATATGCTTTAACAAAATCATCCAATAACATTACAATGAAATTTTGATAAACCTATTTAAGATATTACTTATTTACTTACTGGGAATAAAGTCCAATGTGCAAAAAAAGTAATGGGACAACAAACAATGGGGTTCTCAATAATCTTTCCCACCAATTTGTTTTTGTAGGAATTTATATCTGTAGATAGTACAGTGGGATCCATGAGTATTACTGTGCAAATTATCCTTCACCATGTTTGTGAACTTTATTTGACCCAATAAGAGCTTCAAGAATTAAAAGAAAGACCAAAACAAGCTGTCGACAAGTTCTGCACCAGCATACATGAAAATCCATCATTTTAAAACACACAGGATGCAAGGGAAAAATTAATGAAAATAGTCATGGACAATTTGCATGGTAATACTCATGGATCCTACTGTACACAATAGCCCCGTCTAGTTGGCTGCACTTTTTGACTCTCTTTGCACCGAAGCGTCAAGTTGGTTGCACGGTGCAACACCAAGTTGTCTAGTTCGTTGATTTGGTGTCTGCACTACCTTCCGGACTGGCGCATGTATGGTGTATGGTCATGCGGTGCATGCTAACTATTCAAATGACCGTTTAAAGCAGCAGACAGGCATTTGTTGAATATTCTGAACTTAACACCACTTTCCGTCTAGTTGGTTGAACATCATTTCCTTTGCACCACCCTGACACTGGATACACCTGCACTGCACTGAGTGTCAAAAAGTGCAGCCAACTAGATGGGGCTATTGAGTTCTGTTTGTGGTGCAGTGTGGATTGCCTCTTTGTAAGGGTGGAGATCATTTTTTCTCTTTTGTTGGTACAACCTCAACTTTTCTATTATACCAACTGTACATAATGTAATGTTAGATATTAGTGGTTTTCATAGAGCAGTGTGTACAATGAACAAAAATGATGGTAGATACTTATCATAGAGTAACCTTAGATTAAAAAAACTGTGTTAAACTTTGGTGAGCTTCGTAAACTTGAACTTTTGATATGAAAAGATTTACATATAGTGTACAAAATAGAAAGAAATAACATTGTGCATTTCAGAAAAGCATTCTTTAAAAAGTAGTCTCACTTAATATTTTATTTGCTATTGTAATAGGCTATGTGTGTACACACACACACCCACACACACATATACAGGGTGGCTCAATAAGTCACTTAACACCCTCAGTACAAGGCCACTGCGGCATGAAATTTGAAATTGGCGATGACCAATCATTGCCTGGCCAAGGGGGAACCACATTGACGCCACCCACACGGTTGGCGGCCATCTTGATGTCCGCCATCTTGAATTCAACTTCAGAATTTTAAATGGGAAGGGGGATGTGCGACTTATCAAAATGGGCTAGAATTTCAGGAGAAATGCAGTGGTGAAGGTTTTTTCGACGTATCTTTAACCAGTAAAAAGTTATGACTGAATTCTTGTACCAATTTGCTCCTTTTCGAGGTGTTAGAAAAATGCCTTAAAATTTGTTTAGCGCTTCGGTAATGCATCGAGATCAAAGTGACGTCTATGGAGAGACTTTCGCATGCCATTGCACATTATTTTAATCGGATACATCCATGAAGAGCTGTTCTTTATGAATGGTTGTCGCGAACAATTTACAGTGTGACGCTTCCATTGAATTAAAAGTCCTTCACAGTGACAAGGCTAATGTTTATGTACATAAGGAAGTTCATAAACAGAATATGTGACCCTTG
The DNA here is from genome assembly GCF_977018435.1 of Lepisma saccharinum. Classification (NCBI taxonomy): domain Eukaryota; kingdom Metazoa; phylum Arthropoda; class Insecta; order Zygentoma; family Lepismatidae; genus Lepisma; species Lepisma saccharinum. The sequence goes on from NC_139245.1 coordinate 14,030,074, forward strand.
TCATCTGATAACTAACTTTGGACAAAAACTGGTTCATAACGTTCCCATAAGTGTTCTGGTGTTCTTCCCTATTGAAAAAACTCCGTAAAAAGTACCTTCTTCCATAAGCAAGGATGAAAAAAACTGTTTATTTAACAAATCCAAGTAGCCCTAAGCATTTAAGGTTCCGTTGATGGAAAATTGACTAACCAATCGTGTTCCACACAGCACGCCACACCATTAACTTACCAACACTAACCATTCAGCTTTGATCTGTCAAAAATGGGTTATCTGATAAAAATCATCGAATATTCTGTTTATAAACTTCCTTATGAACATAAACATTAGCCTTGTCACTGTGAAGGACTTTTTATTCAATGGAAGCGTCACACTGTAAATTGTTCGCGACAACCATTCATAAAGAACAGCTCTTCATGGATGTATCCGATTAAAATAATGTGCAATGGCATGCGAAAGTCTCTCCATAGACGTCACTTTGATCTCGATGCATTACCGAAGCGCTAAACAAATTTTAAGGCATTTTTCTAACACCTCGGAAAGGAGCAAATTGGTACAAGAATTCAGTCATAACTTTTTACTGGTTAAAGATACGTCGAAAAAACCTTCACCATTGCATTTCTCGTGAAATTCTAGCCCATTTTGATATGTCGCACGACCCCCTTCCCATTTAAAATTCTGAAGTTGAATTCAAGATGGCCGCCGACCGTGTGGGTGGCGTCAATGTGGTTCCCCCTTGGCCAGGCAATGATTGGTCATCGCCAATTTCAAATTTCATGCCGCAGTGGCCTTGTACTGAGGGTGTTAAGTGACTTATTGAGCCACCATGTATATCTCTTGCTTCTATTTATATCTGCCAATCATCATGATTAGTAGAGTTTAAGATTTATTATTTTGACATGCTCAATTGTATCAGGCAATGTTACATTTGATGGTGCACTTCGTGCTCCATTGTTATTGGTGCAGATGCCACAGGTCGAGCTCCTGGCAATGACTTGTCATTTTTTGTGTTTACTTCACATGATGATAGGGAAATGACATGCACGCTACTCTTCAACATGCAGTCAAAGTTTCCTGGTATCACCTAATTCTGATACTTTTTGTCTTAGTAAAATAAATTGTGTAAAATTCTGGTACAATTTGACTAGATCCTGACTAATAATACATCTGTTTGTCATGATATCTGGTACAGTAATTTTAGTGCATACAGTGAAATAAACCAGAATTTGCAAAGTTTCACATTTGTACATAATTTATGATTAGTTAATGCTAATTAATTTGGTCATTGTTGTTACAGAAACATTTCCTTTTTTCTTATGTAATGTACCGGGTGACTCAAAAGAATGAGAAATGTTGAATCTTGTCCTGGCAACCATAAGAGGTTGGTAGCACTGAATGGCATATACAATGCTGCTCACATCATCTTGCCATTAAGTAATCATGTGGAGTGGTGTGCAGTGTGCCTTTGCGGGCAAGGCATATTACAAGAATGGCAGCATGGAGGCCATGCGTAGCTCTCCTGACCTCACAGCATGCGATTTCTTCTTGTTGGGAGGTTTACCATACTCGATCTGTTACAACAGAAGAACTTAAGGCAAGAATACGAGAGGAAATTGCCAGGATTCCTGTTGCAATATTTCTCAGACTGCAGGAATGTCTCTGCAGAGAATGTGGTTATCTGTCGGATATCATCTTCAAGAAATAACTTAACAGTATCAAATTCAACAATTGCATACTATGTACTATTCACTAAATGTTTCAAAGGTATGTGTTCTCTTTTATTAATCTCCGTTCCAAAATTTCCCATTCTTTTGAGCCACCCTGTATAATGAAAGCACAACTTTCTGTTGTGGGGCTGTTCCCAGTAAGATTTGCAAAATTCTCTATTTTCCGAGCTGAGCTCAATTTCTGATTTTTTTATAAGAGTGGCTATGCTGCATTGTGCAGTGCTGTAATATCTCTTTGGCAGAATTTTGAACAGATACAGGGTGTCCCACTCATAAGGGGCCCCAGAAAAAGTGTTACAAAAATCTTAATAAAAGAGGATATGAAACTAAATTTGTACATGACATACCTTTATGGTTGAGAAATGAAGGTACATTACAAGAAGTGCTGGAAGTGACCTTCCCCCACCTGTATACACAGTTCAACACGATGCTGCATGTTTCGTGAATGTTGCTTCCAGAGTATTCGGCGTGACTGCCTGGATTTCACGGCGGATGTTCTCACGTAACTTGTCGATGGTGCATGGTTTGTTCTTGTACACACTACCTTTAAGGTGACATCACAGAAAAAAGTCAGGAGAGTCAAGTCCGGTGACCTTGGAAGCCATAATCCTTTCGAAATCACTCGGTCAGGGAAAAATTATTCCACCGCAGCAATACTCGCGTCAGACGTGTGGCATGTTGCCCCATCTTGCTGGTACCAGCCTAGTGTCAGTTCCTCGTCATCCAACTGGTTCACAAATTCATGAAACAATGCCTGGTACACATCACTGTTGACAGTATTGTCAAAAAAAAAAAAAAAAAATGTTTTGTGAGTTCACGTATCCTGACAAGTGGAACTATGCTTCATCACTGTGCCACGTCGACGAGTTACGTGAGAACATTCACGAACATGCAGCGCTGTGTTGAACTGTGTATACAGGTGGGGGGAGGTCACTTCCAGCACTTCTTGTAATGTACCTTCATTTCTCAACCATAAAGGTATGTCATGTACAAATTTGGTTTCATATCCTCTTTTATTAAGATTTTTATAACACTTTCTCCAGGACCCCTTACGAGTGGGACACTCTGTACAAGAAACAAGGTGTTACTGTCTTTCATACAATATATCCAAGAATATGCTTCATTGTGATACAGCAATTAAATGTTTGTATAATAGAAGTTAGTATATTAAAGGTAGGGTGTATATATACACTTGCATACCATGTTTACAACATATTTAAGTGTTTGAAAATACTTTTTCCCTTTTAAAACCTATGCAAGTTAAGTATTAGTAAAACAAGACTGAGTGGTGCCATATACTGAATCGTACATTTAGATTCTCCATATCATTAGCATTTCTTGTTTGCTCAAAATACATGTCATGAGATGTGCATGTAATGACATCATGTTGATTTGTTACGTCATTAAGGTTACAAGAATGTAATACAGATGTATCCTTGAGCGTTATTGTACAAGGAAGGAACGTTTCATAAATATTATTGTGTGTAAAGAAGTGCAGTTTATGGTAAGGCAATTGTGATTCTCGAGTGTGGAAGGCTGGTTGTTATGAAATTAAGAACCAAAGGGCTTATATATGCATACCTTTAAAAAATGCCCTGTCTTAAGTACTAGACTAGATTTATCATAATATTTGTTAACAAATTGCTCATTAATCCTGAACAACTTCAAGCAAAAGCAGTTATAAGATGATTATACAAGTTAGAATGTGCTAACGAACTTTCTCAGGGTGTTGCAGAATGATACAGATTTGCACAGAATAGAGAGCATGGAAATGAGGAAATACTTGTAATGTACATATTTTCTTACAAAGTGAATTGGTATGTAGCATATGCACTTTCATGCCCCCTAACATCAACTTGTGAGCACTATGTAAAGCTTGGAATTTTGGCAAGTTGTTAGTTTTGATGCCAACTACCGTTTTCCTTTTTGTGCAACATTGTCGGTGTTATTCTGAAACACCCTGTATATGTAGCTAGAGTCCTGTCTGTATAGTTAGCAAGATGTCAATTAAAATATACCATGAATACAGTTGGGAGTTTTGTTACATCTTTTATTATTCTTATCATTAATAACTTTCAAAAGAGCAGGAGCTTTATTTTTGATATGGTATTTTGTGTTAGATACATACTTTTACATGTAATGATTCCTTAAAATAAAATAATTATCAGTATTGATTCGCACATTTACAAGACTAATTTGTTACAGTAAGTGAAGTTCTCCATAACAACCAATATATTTATCTGAACAATGGCTTTATTTAAAGGCATAAATTTTGCAATGTATTAAGCAATTTCAATATGTAAATACACTAGTATTGTGTACAGTATGTAGTCAGGAAGTTTCTTAGAATTAGAGAAGTATAAGATAGATTCAAAAATTTCTGAAACTACACACTTCAGTGACCTGTAGCTGCCAACCTTATGCTCTCTTTTGACAGGGGGGCCAAGTACTTTAAGTAAGGAAAGTATATGCTTTTTGTTTTTAATATGATGTTTATGTATTTCCAGTATAATTACATGAAGATAAAGTTTCAGTAGAGACATTTTTTACCTCTTCATTGGGGCCAGATATCCCAGTTTTCACCTACAGGTCCTGGTGTCACGAGACAGATGTGCAGGACACTTATTTCTCCTGGTTTTAAAATTAATTAATATGTATTGATCTGATGAAAACTCTGCTAATTTTGCTATTATTGTAGTGGAAGCTTGCAACAATCTATTGTGCTTGAAATTATTTGGTGATGAAAGTAACCACATGACCAAAAGCGAACATGTTTGCTTTGGTTATTACACATTTAGGCACGTTTGGCAACTGTCTTCTAAGTATGTGACTGACTTTAACTTTATAATATTTCGTTATTTAGAAAGTGCAGCAGAAAATTGCAGCTGATGTTAGAAAAAAAAAAAACAAAGAAAAAAACGTTCAGCACACATGCCCAGTATAATTCATGATGTATTTCATACCTTAAATATAGTTAAAAGTTTGGGTGACAGGTGTACTCCACATGCCTATGCATGTTGCAGAAAACGACATGCCTAATGCAAGGTTAATTTAGTTTTGCAGGTGCTGTATTGAAACCACTGAGTGGAGTACTGAAGCACAGTATAAATTAAAATGTCGCGGTTTTTACCCTGAAGTATCTGGTCACACTGCTCTTCCTGTATATTATTATTACATGTGATAAACTTAGTTGATATGCAAGAGCCTCTCCTGGAATATATGCTGCACCCAATCTGGAGAGGATGAAGTCATGTTCGGTGCATCTGGAGGAATGCCCTTTTGGTTCTTGGAGGTGCATGATGTGCCAATTCAATTGCTGCCATTTTGTTTTCGAGTTGTATGCAAATACCCAACCTTTATCATGACGACAACAGTGCCTCATAAACTGGGATGTTTAGTGGACTACTCAGTGTGTGTGTGCTATTTTAATTTGTTCGTTCTTCTGTCAGGTGCACTGAAGATGCCTTCACTCTAGAATGTCTCTACATTGAGTTGTAGCACAACTTTGAAGTAATATTTAATTGGAATGGCACCATTTCTGGAAATTTTTGAATTTACCTTATATGTATATGTTTCTATGTAAATAGTAATTAGCAAATCAATTTTAAAGGTTCTACTTCTCTGTGATCTACTTTTACAAGTTACTATTTAAATATTTGATACCTGTGTGTGTGTGTAGTGTCGCAGAAAACACATTAGAAAGCTGTTCCTTGCACACGAGTGATTATTTATGCCAAAGATAAATTAATATAATTACTTCTTGTGATATTCTGTGAATGCTAATCAGTCATTTTTGGGTTAATAGTATGTTGTGTAGAATTAATTGAGAATTTATATTTATACATTTTTCTTATACTATTGTGTAATATAGTATACACTACATGAAATATTCAGTGTACTATCTTTTAATTGTATATTATTTTTTCTCTTCAATTGATGCAATTAATCTTGAAACCATAAGTGCTTATTAAATATGTATATATATCATTATATCATCTGAAATGTTTTATTTAGTGATTAAATAAATTTCAAAAACTAATTGCCACAACCCATAATTATGAGAAAATCCACATGAGCTGTTTTTCTTGAATTATACTAGAGAAATGAGGTTAGAATAAAATTAACATTCAACATATCTTGTAGCAGGTAACCAAACCCAACATGTTGGCCTTGTCTGGGTGTCAAGAGAGGATTTGTATGAGGAAAAATTGGCCAATTACAGCAATGGACTTCCGCTTCCAACTCACCTGCAACTTCCTCTTCTGACAGAGCTAAAATCATGGGTGCTGTTTTCTGTTGCCTGCTACAAGGTAGGTCATATTTGAACACCCAATAACAAGGCATAATAATTTTTAAAGCATCACACACAAATCCTAATAAATTCTAGCTAACTGATGCCGTAAATAGTCCACCCAAAGTGAATTGCAAAAATTATCATTGCCTATAGAAACATTCTTGTGGATCGTAGGGTAGCTGAAGGTAATGATTTAATTCAATTCATGGTGGGTGCGGTGGTTTTAGTATTGTACTGGTGATGTCATGTATTTCCAAGTTGCAAATTTAATTGGTTTTCTGATTAATTTCGAAGACCAGTGCCTTCAATGGAGATGGTAGTGTGTCACTGCTTTGTTCCTGGGTGGCGATAGTGGAACACTGCAGTGTTGTTTAATTTAATTGCTTTGGTAGTATCTCTATTCAATGCCAGAAGTAGTATAGCCTGTGGGACATAACTCTACACCAGTGACGTGCACTGAGGAGTAGCTAGTCTAGCAGAGATAGATCAATCAATCTCAAATCTCTAATTATTTTCAAATCACAATATTTATTGTTTTGTTGAAGCCACAGTTCATATGCAACACTTTTTTTTCACGCGCTTCTCGTCCCTCGGTGCATTCAGCGGCCTAGCTCGCTCTTTCTCCGCCTCACAGTTCCAGGTAGAAACGGGTTTTTGAAGGGAAAGGGAAGATTTCTGCCTCTACCTCCCTTGCCCCCTCTCCAATGGTTGAAAGCCCATGCTTTCAGGTCCTCCAGTCTATCTCCTATAGGACAGATAGGGGATTCGATTCCCTTCGCTTCCTCTGTAAATCCTCTAAAGAACTAAGGGGAAATTTTTCTGCAGTACTTCTGTCCTCTGTATTTACACTACTTTTTACACGTTGTACAATATGTAACAGTTGGGCTGAAAAGTTCGTAGGCTAACATAGTAAAAAATATTTTTTTGACAAAATTGGATTTTATTATTCAATATAGTTGCCTTCGAGGGCGATACAACGATTATAGCGGTCATACAATTTTTCGATGCCATTTTTATAGTACGATTTCTCTTTAGCCTCAAAATAGGCCTCAGTTTCGGCGATTACCTCTTCATCAGTGCTAAATTTCTTTCCAGCGAGCATTCTTTTAAGGTCTGCAAACAGAAAAAAGTCACTGGGGGCCAGATCTGGAGAATATGGTGGATGGGGAAGCAATTTTATTACGGTTGAATATCGCTAAACATTGCTCCGAATCATCAAAACGTTGTTGCTTTTGATCGATTGTGAGCACGCGCGGCACCCATTTTGCACACAGCTTTCGCATGTTCAAATATTAATGCACAATATGTCCAACACGTTCCTTTGATATTTTTAAAGTCTCAGCTATCTCGATCAACTTCACTTTACGATCATTTAAAATTATTTTGTGGACTTTTTTGATGTTTTCGTCGGTAACAGCCTCTTTGGGGCGTCCACTGCGTGCATCGTCTTCGATGCTCATTTCGCCTCGTTTAAATTTAGCAAACCACTTCTCAACGGTTGATTTTCCTGGTGCAGAGTCCGAATAATGTTTATCAAGCCAAGCCTTGGCTTCAACAGTATTTTTTTTCGCCAAAAAGCAATGCTTTATTAACACACGAAATTCTTTTTTATCCATTTTTTCACAATAACAAAAGCTGCTTCACTCACAATGCTATATCTCACGAACTAATTATCCGGCAGCTGTGAAATTTATACACGTATCTTTTGAAGGTTAGTACTAAGTAAAAATCACATGGATTTAATTCTAGTAACACCATCTATGAGTCAGCCTACGAACTTTTCAGCCCAACTGTTATGTATAATATGGGATGTGCTTTTATCATTTATGCAATTGGAACGTCTTATGTGCAGACAAAATTTTATGCTTTTTTTTAAAATATGGAATATATAATGATTAAATGACAAATATTTGCTCACGCTCTCTCTTGCTCTCGTTTTAGTAGTGTTTTATTTAAATATACTAATCTCTTGGCCTCCAATAAAAAAATGGATAAGCTAAACAATCATAAATACGGATGTATTTATTTGGGCAAGGGAACGCACGTTCTAATTCTTGTTGTTGGTTTATTTTACTTCGCTTTTCTGCCACATTTGGTTATCGCGAAAATGAGGATGAGTGATGATATAATGAAATTGATGAAGGGACCTCGCAAAGAACAATTCAGGCCGGGATTCGTGACGAGCGTGCATTCTTGTTCTTATGTGTTGTACTCTACCTGCAGTGAATAATGAGAAAATTAGAAATGAAAAATGTATCCCAGAACTCAAAAAGCCAAATGAATATCATTGAAGAAAGTACAAAAATGGTTTGTTTAAAGTTGTATTTTGTTACCCATCGCTTTTTCTAGCTGTATAGATTTAATCTGAATAAGTAGCTAAGAGCTTGGAATGTCGTGAGGGACAATCATAAACAGAGAATTCTAGGCTCCTGATTTCACAGTGTCCTGCAGATGCACTGGGAGGAAATTATTTGTATTTTCTTCTCTTCCATCGCTTTACCTAATTTCTGCCATGACGATGAACGTTGATTAAATTAAACGGGTGAAGAGTGGTTGCAAATAAACACTCATGCAAAGGCCAGGGCTCAAGCCCGGGTCCTTCAGTAACGAGATCGTGAGATGGGGAAATTATGGAAAACAAGCAATGCAAAATTTTTGAAAAAACGTTAATCATATATAAAGATTGTATTTCAAAAATTCAATTGAAAATTACTACTCAGGAAAAATGCAGTTTGGTTTACCGATACCCAGTATCCGAATGGTTAGCACCTTCCTCTCATGTTTGTTGTCGGCCGACCTCAGTCGGGGAGTGCAAGTGGTCCCGGATCTGTACCCGATGGAGGCATATAGTGGTTCGGATCCCACATTAAACTATAGGTCTAGTCCCGATTAGCCTTTCTGTGTATAAAGTGGACTTAAAACGTCAAATCAACCAACCGTGGGGGAGTGGTTACCACAGCGTGCTACAACACCAGGAGTTCCTGGTTCGAACCCCTACCTGGACATGGGTGTTCTTTGTGTTTGTCCCTTCATTAATTTTGTCGTATCATCTTCGCGATTAACCAAATGTATAAAAAAGCTAATCAAATCATTAATTGATTGATTGTTTGATTTGGTTTATTTTACTTCGCTTTCCGCCATATTTGGCTAATCGCGAAGACGATATGATAAAATTGATGAAGGGCAAGGGACACGCAAAGATCACCCATTGCCAAGCCCAGATTCAAATCCGGCATCTCTGGCTCAGTAGTCAAATCAAATCGTTTTTGATTTTCGAAAGTGGGTGGAAGTTATGTGTACAATTTTTTGTAGTCATTCCTAACTTTGCAATTTTTCCTGTATTTGACGTTCATCTTTTAGGAATACTGGGCCCTAAAGGGGGGGGGGGATTATGACCCGTTGGGCACGCCACTCATTGCTACCCCAAGTGTCGATGTCACCACACGTCACTGCTCTACACCAAAGGCTTAGTCTAATATAGCAAGTATGACAATGAAAGAACCAATCAGATAAGGTTTTAGAAGCAAGCAACTGGGCTGAAGGATCACAGTGTGTTACGCAAAACATTTTGGTACGAAAAAGTGAACTTATGCTTACAAATTATAAGCATTTGTGATGTCAGTGATTGACGTGAAAAAGTTTTCATTTTCATTCTCTTTTTACCAACAGACGTCCGATTTTTGTTTCACATTTAACATTTTTCCCTAAATTTGAGTGCACAATTGACAAGAAGTTAATATGCACTTTTTTGGAAATCATATTTTTTGAGGTAGCCATGTCATGTAAGAATTCATGACTACTACTATGCACACCAGTTCAAAGATAGACTTGAACTATATTTCAATAAAATAAAATTATATTTTAAAAGATGATTGTGTGATTTCCACTGAAAAGACAAAGCAAATTCTGGGGAGGATTCCAATTGTAAGCACTAATTGGCTCTCGTCTCGTGCAGATGAGAGCGATAAATTAGATATTGAAAGCTTGGAGTATTTTGCGAAATTCATCTGGTCATTAAACAAGTGAACCTTTTTATATAATCCATTGCCAGGATATCTTCAGCTGACCTAAATGTGTAACTTGCTCCATTCTTTTTATACTCCTATAAAATGCGGTACTTTTAATTTAGAGCTTCTTTGATGGATAGTTATTATGTTTAAAATTAAACAATTTCCCCCATTTTAATGCACTTATTTGCATGGTTGCTGCTTACATATTAAAAATTTCGAACTTACTTCCATGCTAAAATCAGATTACCTTGTAATCAGAAAAGTAAAAATATGGCGTGAAACAAATTAAAAACTCGGTTCCAACTTTTAACCCTTTCTCAGCAAGGAAAAGATGCAAGTTGATAGATGAAGGAAGTAGTAGTTGTAATTTTCTGGCTACAAGGTGAATTCCTTAACCTGTAGCGGCCGGATGGTCAAAATTTCGACCAGCAGCAGCAATTAAGGCTCCATTTCTTGAAAACTACACATGATAATTCCGTTTTGTCTTTTTTGAACTTTAGTATACATATGAAGGTATGACATACTCGAATTACAAAACAATAGATTCACTTTTACTATTATTAATAACCAAAGTTTGAAAAAGTCCTTATTTTCCCTGTGTTATCATATTATTATGGGATAGATATCTAAAAGTGGCTATAACTCCAAAATTACTGCATCTTTTCTTAAATTCTACAAGCAAGAAAGAGTAAACATCAACATTTTAAGGGACGTCTGACAATTAAGGATTCAGGGGGGTCGTGGAGGCAAAGACCCAATTGTCGAAATTTGCCTCAACCACGTGTTAGCACAGCAGCAATTCTGTCTTTTTTGTTCATTAGTTTACGTCTTAATGTATTATATACTCGAATTACAAACAATACATCCATTGTTACTATTATTAACAAGCACCTTTTGAAAAAGCCATTTGTTTCCCTTTTATTACTATGTGATAAATTGAAGAAAAAAGGCTGTAACATCTCAACCACTGCATCATCTTTTTGAACATAAGAATGAGTAAAAAGCAACATTTTAAGTATCATCCAACAATTAAGGATCCAGGGGGAAGCGAAGGCATAGGCCCAAAGTTTGAAATTTCCAGATTTTTTCACAAAGTTGCAACACACGCATTACATATCCTCATAGACTGGTCTTCTACACACATCATTTTTTTTATTCACTTCAGTCTATTGAGGGGGCACAGGTCATTTTTCATATTTCAAAAATCAACTTTCTTCTTCTTCCTTTAACAATAATTATTGGGAAGCACAATGTATAAATTTTACCTCTGCTAAAAACCCTGTCTTTAAGAAAACAAAACCAATTTCATTTGTCTACGACAATTAGTTATAGTGTTTTTTTTTTTTGTTTTTTTTTTTGGCGGCAAGTTTTAAAAGGCAACGGCTTCAAAAATATTACATGTACGCGAGTGACCCAGAGTCTAAAGGTTAAAGTATTTCCATGAGTCTAGTAGGTATATACTTCCAGTGCAGCAATTGTGAGGTTTCTAATTATCAGTGGCGAAGCTAAGGCGTAAATATTGGGTAGGCTGAAAAATCTGCTTATATTTTTTTATACAGCAGATCCATGCGTCGATTCTTGTTGGTCGCAAAAGTATCAATTACTCTTTCCTTGAAGCCTTGATCAATAGAAAGTTCTTTAACCAGTTTTTTTCAATGGCTATTGTACTGAGATAACTTAATCTTTCATTTTTCATTGAATTACGGAGATAATTTTTGTATTAATTACAATTGATAATTACTTGTATTAGAGCACCCTGTGAGCCAAGGATATTTCTTATACCATGAAAACTGAAACTTTCTATTTTGTCTTCCTCCATCTGCTACTTTAATATCTAAATGTGGTGACCATCGCCTATCTTTGTAAGCACATTTGGTTTCATAAGTCCAACTTGAAAATGGTCTCTCTTTTAATTCCTCAAACAATGACGTCAATTTTTTCTCAGTATCAGCCATATTTATAACATAAATACACTATGTGACACACACAAACACACGGCGCATGCACATGAAGTAAATTAACATTCAACAATGCAGCGCGTGAACGACGCACTTTGCACAAGAAGGCTAAAAGCACAACAGGTTGGTTCTGAGGCTAGTTGCTTTCACCCAGAGAATCGGCAGTCCCCTCCCCTTACCCTCTCCTCCCACCTACACAGAGCTCACGCTGTAGCTGCCTTTTACCGCGAGGCTTTTGACCGAACGCGCTCTCCTCTTTCTGGCCTGACTGCCGAGACAGGCAGGATCGGAGGAAACAAACGTTCGGATTACATAGTTTAATTTGTTTTAACGAACTTTGTTTCAGGGTACAAGAACATTGTAATTTCAACGTTTTTTGGGTCGGCTAAACCTCAAAAGCCTCATAGGAGCTTCGCCACTGCTAATTAAACGTTTAGCAGATTTTAACATCGGGTACAGCAACCAACACTTTAGATCTAAGTTGAAAATTTATAAAAGGTCATTTAAAAAAAAACATAACCTTTTGAAATGTTAGCACAGAAGCTCCAACTTGTCTCAATTTATACTCTTTAGTGTAGCTACGCTTGAACTCATAAAAATCCTTTTTCACTTTGTTTCATATTTTTAATATCATTCTTTATTTTAAATGTGTTTTAACTATTTTTTCTTCCACCACCTAATAAGGCACTAGGTGATGTTGAAATGAGTTTAAATATAGCACAAGCTGAAAAATATTCTGACACACACATGAAAAGACATAAGTATAAGTAACAATTATATTAACATAGTACATATATAATTTATTCTAAACTATAACAAAATGCAGCTACTCCTAGTTGATTCAGTCTCATCGTCAGACCACGAGTCTCTTCCATTGGTTATTTCTGTGGGAACAGAATACATTGACTGACTGTGTGGCACTGGCCAGGGCATATTAGAAGGTGTTGAAAATTGACCAGAGTATGGAGTTGGTCCCATTGCACCCTGGTGAGAATGAGAATGTCCGTGACAGTGACAAGAACTCATGTGTCCATGCGGATGATGCACTGCCTGATCACAATATTTCTGAAATCGAAGACGACGCTGAAATGCACTGTGCTTTTTTAATGCTTCCGGTTCCCATGGGTCTGGATTTGGTTCTGAGAAATCCTGGAAAGCAATTTAAATATTATAATTATGTATCTTTCGTAGATGATGAATCCAGCACCTTTGAATTCATTCAGCGAAACATTTTCTTTATTACATATACACCCACACCCTTGAGCATGTGATATTTATTACACTTCTTTTGCAAATTATATTATTGCAGCACACAGTTATTGCATTTCTGGTCACATTTTTATTATTATTATTTCTCTGGGTTGAGAGAACGAGGATGGATAAGAAAAGATGATAAAACATGGATTAAATGAGAATGAACAAAAGTCAAGGTATTTATGAATGGTATTTTCTTTGATCAATGTTTTAGCCATCACCATGATGATTACATTCAGGAACTTCAAAAAGTGCAAGTTTAAAACATCAAGAGTAAATTGATAAGATAAAATAGGTTAAAAATGTAAATCCTTATCCCAGCCAGTCATTTACATCCAGATGATTACTGTTTATCTAGATATTCTCTAAACCTGTTTTCTCTTCACACGTTGTAAATATTTTAAATACCCTTAAGTTCCTCAGGAAAATCTTTGTACTACTGTTGGATTAAAACTTATAGATACTTGAGTTTGAACTCCCAATTAAAAATTAACCAGTAGACCTACATAAGAACGAGTTATATCAAAATTTATCTTATTCAATTCTGTGTTAATCTATGCTGACTTTTTTTTTTAGTATGCATTCTATTTTTTATCCTCATTAGAACAACAAAAGGGGCAGTTTTTTTGAGTTTTGAAAACGATCGCCATATTTGAAATTCTGTAAATCAAAAACTGGTTGTCCGATCGTATGAAATTTTAGTAGGATGGAGGCAGGTTTTCAAAATTTCTCAAAAAACCGATCTTAGCAATCTTACGAAACAACGTTTTCTTAGTATTGGGTAGTCCTAGAAATACAATATTGGTCTTACTTTGAAGCTCTTTGCATCTGTTTTTAAAATGTATTATTATTGTCAATTCACACTGCGAAACCGATTTTATACAGATTTTTATTCAGCGGAGTAAAGCTGTTTGTAGAACTTGACAAAACGGCATACAGCGATGTCCCTTGAACCGTGGAAACTGCCAGCGAGTGCTGAGAGTATTGGTTACAGTGTTGCCACGTTACACGGTTTTTTGAGAAATTTTGAAAACCTGAAAATTAATATTTGTGTTTAAAACCTTCCTGCCTGCATTTCATAATGATCGAACAATCAGAATTTCAAAGATGGCGATTGTTTGCAAAACTCAAAAAATCTGGCCCTTTTGTTGTTCTCACGACAATTAAAAATAGAAGGCATACTCAAAAAAAATGATTAACATAGATTAACGCAGAATTGAATATGCTAAATTTTGATATAACTCGTTCTTATGTAAGTCTACTGGTTAATTTTTAATTGGAGTCCAAACTTGAGTATCTATAATTTTTAAGATGATAATTTTGGTAATCACCAAAACAGTGGACAAAAAAAGTAGAAAATATTATTTTAAGTATATTAAGGGATTTCACACTGATGTGGCAAGGAACACTTCATCTCAAACTGATTGCCTCTGTAATCATTCTAACAGCCTGGTCTGAGTGGCATGTGCAGGTGGAAAAGATGAATTTGTTTCTTAACCCTTTTTCTACCATGGTCCTGCTAATGCATTTTGATATTGATAATGCATACTTATATTTTCTCTCTGATACACACTCAGTGTCTTGCTTTCAACCATAAGTTGTTGTTCCAGCTTGTTTCACATGGAACTAATCTTCGATTTTACATTTTTCAGGGGACCATGGCAAAAAAAACTACCTTACCCAAATGTTCACTCGCACACACACACGATAAGATGGTATAATACAAGAGAAAGTTGTAACAGAAGTCATAACTTCCCTTGTTGGCATATACCTCCTTTCAATATGTATGGGCCCACCGTAGCAAGTAGGAAGTTAATTTTATAACCACCAAGTCTTTGGTTCTTAGGAGAAGCAATGGGTGGTACCTCCAGGAATGATGTGCGTTGGAGCAAACCGGTAGCAAAGCTCCTGAAGGCACTTGCTACCTGGGTATTGCAAGGTAGCAATTGCTACTTAAGGCCACAAGGATTTCACACACTACCTCTGGTCAACGATGTCGTCTGCTAGTGGAAAGATGGCAGAATGGGGCCACGAGCAGAATAGCTTCAAGGGTATAATGCACAAAGATGCGCCAGCGAAAATGCAGATGAAGCCAGGCCGGCTCGGTAGCTCAGTGGTAGAGCAATGGCACGGATTTCCAGAGACCCGGGTTCAAATCCTGGTCGAGCCTGCATTTTTCGCTGAAAATCTACACAGTACATCTCCTGTGTGTGCCTAATTTAATGGACTGGCATCTCTACACTGGGAGGAACCAGGCAACGTTGACGTCTATAGTGTTTCAAAGGCAACAGATCCCGTTACAGTAGCACTTGCAGAGACGATTTCACACAGGTAAAACAGCGCCAGCGAAAATGCAGGGGAAGCCAGGCCGGCTCGGTAGCTCAGTGGTAGAGCAATGGCACGGATTGCCAGAGACCCAGGTTCGAGTCCTGGTCGAGCCTGTATTTTTCGCTGAAAATCTATGCTGTATAACATTGTTTGTAGTTATTGATGTAAATGAATGGAAATAGATATCTTTTGTCAACATTTTAGGCCCTTCAGTAATGTTTGGCGTGCAGTGGGAAAAGCATGGATCGCGAGATGATTGTCAATTGTTAACTGCTCTTGCTCCCTGCTACTCAACTCTGCATCCAGGAAATGTCACAAAACATGCCCAGAATAGAAACTGCACTTTGCTCCAAAGTTGAGCGTTCCTGGAGGCACCCAATATCTCTTCTGTTCTCCTCTTGATTTCAATTTCAGGACTTAACTGACATACAGTGATATGATATGATACTATTTTTTCTCTCTCTCTCTCACACACACACACACACACACACACACACTCAATTTCATTGTCAGTGTAAGCAGAATACCAACCTTATTTCTTAGTTTCTGTAAAAGTTCCTCCATCGCAGGACTACCTTGAGCTTCCCTAAAGTCCACGGGTTCCTTTCCATCCTGAAAGATAAAGTAAAACTTCAATAGTCATTCTATATTTGTGCATCAAATGATATTGCGCCAACACAAGATGGATAGTATTTGATGTCGCCCACATGTTAATTTTGGTTTGCTTAAAACGGGCTACATCTAGAGCTACCTGGTAAGCCAATTATACTAATTGATATTATGATGCTCAGAAGTTACAGTACTATGTAACCCATCATATTATCAGGTTAATGATGTCAACAATGGATTTAAATTAAATGTGCTGGCTTGGTGGTCACTTTCAATCTCGCCACTAAAGTTCCCAAGTTTGAGTCCTGCCTATGCATGGGTGTGAGTGTCCCTTCATCAATTCCATATCATCATCACTCATTCTCATTTATTTATTTCTAAAATCCTGAATATAGAAAAATCAATTTTATATTCAAAGATGTAATTAGCCAAAAGTAACAGAAAAACAACACTAAATAACAAAAACAAATTCAAGTAAGCATTTTATAATATCTGCTGTTGACTACTGTGGTCGACGTGATTGTATTACAGTGCAAAACCTTGCGTCCAGAGTTCAAATTCCAGCAATTTATTTTTATTACTCCATCATCAATTTATCATCGGTTTTATGTTACGGAACCTGGCATTGTCATTTCATACAAAAATATAAGATTTGTTGTAAGATATTGTTGAAAAGATTCTCTTGGGTTATCGACCAGGTGAGTTGTGGAAAAGATTCCAAGTC
The DNA here is from genome assembly GCF_977018435.1 of Lepisma saccharinum. Classification (NCBI taxonomy): domain Eukaryota; kingdom Metazoa; phylum Arthropoda; class Insecta; order Zygentoma; family Lepismatidae; genus Lepisma; species Lepisma saccharinum. Next base: position 14,046,975 of record NC_139245.1, read on the forward strand.
TTCAGGACCCTGAAGATGAGAGTGACATTAGCTCTCGAAAGTTTGGAATCTTTTCCACAACTCACCTGTTCGATAGCCCGAGAGAATCTTTTCATCATTCGTCACCAGGACTTTTGTTAGGTATTGCACACAATTTTACAAAGAAATGATGTATACCAGATAATTCTGTCTTAACTAACTTTGGAAATTTCTTCAGCCTTTCTTTAGTTGGTTTTATTAAAGCCAACTAAAAAAGGAAGGGTGGTATTGTTTAAACAAGTGATAGTGACTATTAGCTAAAAATAGCATATCAGTACATGTTTTATTGGCAAATTTGCTAATAATTTTTTCTATAAACAGCATATTATTTACTTTAATAATTATGACTAGGGAATGGAACTTTAGGTAAATAAATGTTTTTTTTTTCTGTGATAAGATAGACCCCTCGTTTTGTTATATACCAACATAGCAAATTTTATTTGACATAAAAACACATATTTTGCAAATTTTCATTTTAAATACATAAAATCGCTCATTGACTACAGCTACCTCGAAATCCTCGAAGGAAAAATGTTTATTCTCCACACCTTTTTCATATCGAGAGTGTTAGGTTTGTTTTGTCTTTGAACACGCCCGCTGGCAGACTTCTGGCACCTCGCCTACGATCCTATTGGGGGAAAATATTACCCCCGCTGGATCTAACGCACAAGTGCTAATGTGTAAATGTACAGAAATTTTTGGGAAAAACCAAGGTTTTCAAACTTTGTGTCAAATTGCACGTGCTTTGGAAGGTGAAGTAGAGGAAGAGAAAGCTTTGGAAAACTTCTGCGTTAGTGACATTTCGTGCTTCAAATATGCAAGAATTGTTTCTTGTGACGTGGAGCGATCTTTCTCACAATATAAGATGCTTTTTAGAGATAATCGTCACAGATTTAGAGTAGAGAATTTGGAAAAACTATTGTGATCCACTGCAACTCTTCCAAGAAATAGCTCGCTAAGAGGTAAGCATTTAGAAACTGATTTCAGGTGTTTAAAATGCATGTAATATTTTGTTTTTGTTACCAAATGTTTTTTATTTTTGTTACATATTTTCCTGTTTTTAACACATATTTTCAACATTTATGACACATAAAAAAATGAATATTTCTGAGTTTTTAGCACATAAAGTTCCGTTCCTTAATTATGACATACCATTACTGACATGAACATAAAATTTAATTCAAAATAAATAAATAAAATGTTTCTGATTACATATATCTGTCGATAAGGTGTGTACATCATTTAGGTTCTGTTATAAATCTTTGATATCATCACGTGAATCTTCCTGTGGCTTGCTTTCGCCACTGTCTATCAGCTATCATGATTACGACACTATACCTGTCTTCACAATTGGAAGTGTTTTTTTTTTCTTTTATATATGTTTTCATTGGGATAAATCACAGCATATTGATGTACATCATTACCAGGGCCCAGATTTTGATAACCTAAAAATCTTTGAAAAATGACCTTTAAAATGACGACAAAAATCCTGTAAAATGACCTAAAATCTTTGAAAAATGACCCAAAAATTCGTACAAAACTCAATCTGCTTATTGAAAATAGTACATATATTCTAAGATAAACAATTTAACAATTGCTTCTTCACCTTGGTGTGTTGTACGGACTGTGAATAAGAAACTCAACAATGTTGCATTTTCAGACAGGCTTTGTTGCGCTGGTAGTTAAACACAAGAGTAAGTACCGCAAGATAACATTCAGACAAAACAGAAATTCTTGAACTACTTATGTTTCAGCATGCAATGACACAAAATTTTAAAAAATGACCCAAAAAAATTACATTTCTTCAACCTGAGGAGGGTGTTCAGGATTTCTGTACTAGTTAGCAATGTCTACGTTGCACCAGTTAAAAGATAAAATATCATCGAAATCCGGGCCCTGATCATTACAAACGCTTACCTTGTCCAAAGTATGCTCAGAACATCCAGCATCCAGTAATATGTTGCAAATTTCCTTTCCATTTGCTAATCCACATGCATAATGCAATGCTGTTCGGCGATATTGGTCTCGAACATCATCTATGATGAGTCGCTTACAACCAGGTTTTATACATGTTAAGGCCGACTTCACAATATGTTCTACTATGCTAGGATGATTATGGAGAACAGCACGATGTAATATAGGCATTCCGCTACCCTTGTAAGAGAAATGAACTACAAAATACATATCTGCTATTACTCGCTTTGGTCGATATGGAATACATAATGTAGAAATGTTGGTTCTGGAGAAGGTTTTACATTACGGGCTTTCAAGGGATAATTCTGGGGAAGATCATTGAATCATATCAAAATAGTGGCAAAAGACAGACATGGGGAAAAGGAACTGTGTTTCTCTGGAAATGAAGAGGATTAAGTATGTAAGTTTTAAGGGATAATGAAAAGTAAGTAAACACTTGTAAAACATTCTTTAAGACTTACAATTATAACAAACACACTTTCTTTAAGTACAAAAGTATTCTTTATTCTTTTCTAACAATTTCTTGCAGGCGCATAAGAGGGCATTCCCCTTCTGATTGTAAATATAGGTAACCAAGAAAGTTCTGTCGGTTTCTGCACATTGCGAATTCCAAGGTTACAGAGATAAGAAGGCTGTCAGTTGTTGGTGTGCACATACACTTTCAACCAGCAGGTTATTATGGTCCGTGCAGTTCAACGTGAAAGTCAGCGAGGACAAGTGAAGTACAGATATTCCAAACAGCATGATAAGGTCCTGGATGCTGTTGGAGTTTAAACATTGAACAAACATGATAGTGGCATGAAAGAAAATATGCCAGGCCTTCAGCAATGTTGTGGATGAGCGAGCGAACAGTGCAACAATGGTTTAAAATATTCAAGGACGGTGATAAATACCTTGAAAATACACCACATTGTGGCAGGCCAACAGCCATAGACAACACTCTCCATATGGCTATTATACTCTGTTGCAGGTATCGATGGATCAAGCGAATGAAAACAAGTCTCTGTGCAAGTAATGATGCGATATGGCTCCACCAATAAAAACAGAGGGAATGGGATTGCATGCGGGGAAGCAAAACCGTTACCAGCCTTCACAGGAGCAAGAACTGCTTCGCTCTGCCCACTCGACCCCCCCCCCCCCCCCGTTTTCCTCTGACACTAAGCACAGGCTTGCTCCACAGGTTCCAGGGATATAATATAGGTGAACAATGGTTGAACATACACTTCCAACAGTTTGGTAAACATAAGATGGGTCAATGGGTTCCAAGGTCTTGCCTGCAGCTCAGAAAGCAACATCTGGAGAAGAATCCCCTTCTAGACAGACATGAGACAAGAAATTCTTTCTTTATGATACTACACGGTGCCACCATCATTGGTTAGCATCACACGAACCCATTTCAAAACAACTACAACCACCATTGCATTAAGAGATATGCTCTGTGTTTGGGGAACTGCTCACGGTATTGTGCTGCCACCTGACCAGATGATCAATGCAACTGTGTACTCTCAGCAGTTAGAATGTGTTCACAAGAAACTGAAAAGTGTGGTGCGAGCACTCATGAATCAAAAAGGTGTCCTTTACTTAGAGGATAATGTGAGGCCACATGTGGATAAGGTCACCTGTGACACCATTCTCCTCCTTGGCTAAGAAACTCTGATGCACCAGCCTTATTCCCCAGATATTGTCCTGTCCAATTACCATCTGTTCCATTCACTAGACAACATGGGCATCTGGAAAGGAGAGAGGGAAGGGGCATGAAAATGAGTCAACCAAAAATTATATATTTCACACGTATAATTTCATTTCAGCCACAATAATATGTCTTAATTATTGCATGAACATGATAAATTCAAATTGAAGTAATGTTTTTTGAGGGGCAACACGATTAGGGGGGAAAATGTGCCTTGTTTGCCCCCCCCCCCCCCCCCCCGGAAAAAATACTTAGTTTGCCCCTCCCTGGAAAAAATCCTGCGGACGCCCATGCTGGACAACCACCTTAGAGGACCACAGTTCCGAAACGTAAGACGAGGTGCAAACTGCACTTGATGGCTTCTTTGGTTCACATTCCGCAGAGTTCTATCTCAGTGGTACTCGTATCCATGGTCTTCTAAAACATTGGAAACAGTTCACTGCTGTTGATGACGACGACTATGCCAAGGCTTTTCACATAGTTTGTTGGCGAATGAAGGCAGCTGCTGACAAAACTTTCTTGATTACCTTTATATTTAGCCCTTTCATGATGCGACATGTATACCTGTAGATCCCACCTGGAAATATTTAAAATAGTTTGCTGGTATGTGTGTATAAAACAGAAGCAGTGAAAAGCTCAGTTTGAACAGTAAATTGAACATGACAATGTGGTTACCATTGATGCAAGAATTATTTAATGTTAAGCCTAATCTGAACACTCAAGTATTTAGGTTAATATTTTTGGGACACATTCTTAAAACTGTAGTTCATATAAATCTGTCCTCTATTCATAATACACACCTCAGTAAATGCTACAGGGTGCCACATAAAACTGGTATGCATGATATGAATTGTTCATTACGGGTATGCTCGTTTTACGTGGGACACATTGTACATTAGAAATGAATGAAAGATGATAAAGAAGCAATTTGTACTATCCAACACTACAACCAAAAGTGATGTTAGCTAGTGTCGCAGATGAGCATATTTAAATTAAGCACATATTTTATATCCAGATTCCTAATAATCTTTTATGTATAAACTTACAAAATGTGCAATAAAGATATTGGTCACTTATTACCCATTTATAAATATGTATTACCTTCATTTGGCCTTCAAGAATCAGTTGAGGGATGAATATTCCTTCAGTTTCAAAACAACTATATTGAAGAAATTTATCCAAATTTCCTTCTTCAGCTGCATTTGTTAATTGAGATATCTGCATCTGATGATGATGAAAATGTCATGTAAATGATAATAATTACTCTGCACATATGTATATAGATATCGTTTACAGTATTATTTTTCAAAGTACAAAATAAGATGAAATTGCAATTTATAAAATTAGAACACATGCACAAGTACATATTTGATGAAAAACTGAATGTGTGCATGTGCACATTTTGACGCAGATCCCTTTGATTGTTAGAGCCTGCTAAGTCGCTTTTCGTCGGGTGTCATATGGTGTGTGCACAAGTCACACCACACCACACCACTGCATCTTTTTAAACCACAAAGTGAACATAAAGGTTCTGCAGGTAAAAATAATAAAGTAAATAAAAAAAAGAAGGTAAAATTACGGTACTACTTGACTATACCGGAGACACCTATCAATGATTTATTTCGCTATTTTTTACATTGCTAACGTACTATTCTGCATTGCGGAACATTTCTTTAGGTGAAATACTGGATTTCTAACGAAAATAATGTCTATTTCTTACATACGATAGCCCCACGAACCATCACGGGGACGAGGTATGCCTACTAGGTTAGGTTAGGCCTGTTAGGTTAGGTTCCATTAGCACTCCTTTCGTTCTATTTAGCATATACGGACATCATCGGAATTACAAATTCCACGGCATCTTCCACACCCGGAAACAACTTCACGACGCATCCTTAACACGTCTTCTTGTAGCAGCAGTAATAGCACGTATTGTGCTCACGTGCAGAAAGCAAATGGCGGCAGCAGCAATAGCGCGTCAGAAAGATTTTCGTAGAAAACCACATGCATTCGCATTAAAATGGATCAAAACTACATTCCCGAACATCAACAACGCTACAGAAAATGATTTTCGTAAGTACTTTCTCCTGTAAATTTGAAGAAATTCATCTCCGGTATAGTAAAGTGTTACCAAAATTACTTCCTACACCTAATTGCATGTGGCAAATGTGGAAGATGGGTTTCAGTTCAGAGTGACTTGAATTAGGTTACCATGAGAAACATTGCAGTCCTGGGACATAACCAGTGGAGGCACACAGTGGTTCTCAACCCACTTTAAACTGTAGGTCCTGTCCCAATCAGCCTATATGCATAAAGTGGACTTGAAGCAAAAATTTAAACTGAGATACCTCCCCTCCCAAACAAACATAGGTTTTCCATGTCAGATGCCTAAACACCTTGACCACTGTGGCTCCATAATAGGTCTTCACATACTACATATCAGGTAGCATGCAAGACAAGTGATGTCTTATACACTGATAAGAAATCTGTTGAGTGGATTTAAATAATAGTGGTACAGAATATAAGAAGCCTGCAACGTAATTACAAGACCTCAATAAGATTTTTTTTTTTAATAAAAGTGATTGAGACCAGATACTAATAAAGAATGGCAAACATGCTTCTGAACAATATTTGTTTTTCATGAATGTGTCTCTCTCATGGATTTGATTTGTAGAATAAGAAACTGTGTGTTCAGAAACTGATATTTAAAAAAAAGTAATGAAAAAACATTTTTGACGTGTCAGGGTTCCAGGATTTCCTGATGTTTCAAGAATTCTTAAGTTCAATACATATTAATTTCCCATATGTACAGTAATTGTTTTTGGATATGGTATGAAAACTGACATTTTGCTTAATTAGTGTGCCATGTGTGCCATTCTTCATTACACTTGCATAAAGTGCTCATTTCTCAAAGATATAACATTTCCTGATGATTCTCGATTCCCAAAAAATGGGAAAAATTTTCCCAAGTTTGGATTAGAATGGCAATTTTGTCATGATCCTAGCACCCAAATATGATTTCAGAAAAATCGCTAAGAAAGAATGACCATAATTCTCCGAATGTTAATGACAATGTTACATTAGCATGCAACGTTAATCAGACATTATCCATTAAAGCACTAGACAATGGATGATGTCTAATTAACCTTGCATGCTAGTAAATTATCAACCAATTATTTGGCACCATTACATAAGTTATGGGAAAATAGAAATATTTACAAGCAAAATTTATGTAAAAAAGCTGTTTCTGGAATAAAAATTGAAAATTTGGAACTTTGAGGAAAATTATTTATTAGTTGTGTACCTGGTACAAAAGCATAAGTTGAATGAACTTCTGAGCATCATCACTGACAGAATCCTTATCCTCCTTGATGTAGATATGCTCGTAACCTTTCACAAGTAAAACCTCTCGACAACCAGGAAACTCATCTGGATTATGTATCCACTTCATTACAAAATGATCTATTAGATCTACATATTCTGTTTTCCCCAGCTCCTCTGCCATATCTCGTGCTGTCTGGTTGATATGATTGCGCTGACAAACAAGTGCAGGTCCAACTGCAAAGAGCAAAAAGAACTGTGACATTGCAGATTATGTCCTACTTAAGCATTCTTAACCCTCGAGTACTCGCGCGGCATCCCGTAATGTTTTGTTACATTTACAATCTATTCTAGTGAGACTTTAAGTATTTTTTGAATTATTTTTGTATTAAATAGGTGTTGTAAAGAAAAAAATACCAAATCGTTCTTTAACCAAAAAATTTTGCATGGAAACAATATCCTAAACTTTAGGCTACCATAACTTTCTTTAATGCAGGGTAACATTGTAAAACTCCTTGCTCATCTGAAAGACAGCTTTATTGAGAATCCATAAACATATATATTAACATATTTTGGCCTTTATTACACGGCAAAGAAATCGCTAAAACGTACCCTGCATTTTACATATGGAAAGAGTATAGTCACAACAATGTTTGTTACTCGTAATATTTTTTACGCATATTGTAGGTTGAAAATTTCAATGTAATAACTAGGCCTATAATGACCTTATTTTGTTTCACATTTTTTTGATATCAAGAATGAAATGGATGTTAAACTACAGAAATACATTTGTACATAAGAATACTAAGAAGTCAGCAATATTTTACAGTTGCAATGGTTGTATTACCTTATTCCCATTCCAGGCATTCAGTGCAAACAATTGATGAAGGATCGCTACAGATATGACGTCCACATTTTTCACAATGTTTTCTGGTTGTATTGTCTCTCGCCCTCCCACACAGAAAGCAGCGACCTCTACTGTTACCTTGTTGTCTGCGCTCAGGCTGAAGAGTTTCTTCGATTACAAGAAGGGGGGCCTTTCCTCTTCTCTTCAGATGTACGGGGATGAAAGAAAGCTGGATCAGAGATTTTATGAGTTCCACCGCCAAACTTTTCAGGAATTGTTGTCTTGCAGGTGGTTTAGCTGGAGCATTGTTGAACTTGTAAATGATTGAGGCGTTGACCACAAGTTTTGCCTCACAAGTTCTAGGATTTCTCTGATAGGCGCAAGCTGATCAATTTCTCTTCGCTGCTGACGATCTCTGATGTCATCAAAACGAAGACATTGCATGAGAAAATGAAATCTATTCTCACTCATGGCAAGATAACAGACTTCCACACCAGTCCCTGCAGAGTTGTCCCGCACCTGCTTAGTTTTTTTCCTGTTACTGCCCAAACAGCCGGTTAGTAGCAAAATGCCTATGAAAGCACGAATTTCAACAAAATTCGTGTGTTTGGTGTCCCTGTTTCGGCTAAAATGCTCCTTTATATGGTCAATATAAATGTTGGTTGATGTAACTATAGTTCCAATAACGTTAAAAAGTACAAAGCAATCAAGTGCACTGCGTGCTTCCCTACCCTGTCCAGTTGGTCCTGGGAGCCGCTAAATAATGTTGTCAGCTCTGGTTCGTATATTTCTGGGCTGAGGGGATAGTTTTCCACTTCATTACATTTTTCAACTGGTCTCTTACAATGCATAAATTTGCAAATGGGATGTTCTCTTCATCACTGGATTCTTTTTTCGCATTTGGCACCAGGTCATTTTCGGCATTTTGCACTTGGTCCTTATGTGGCTCATCTGCTTCTTCGGTGTAAAAGAGATCGTCCTAGACATCTCAATGGTCATCTCCACCATCGTCACTATCATTCTCCACAACATCGTCCTCATCGGAACTCTCACCAAGCAATACATCCAAAATAAGAGAGTTATTACAGAGTCGTGGACGCTTCGGTGCATTCATAACGCCGTTAATCACGCGGGGAACAAGTGTCACCCAACTGACTTTTAAGCGCAATAACACGTGCTACTCCTCACTACAACATACAAACGCACATTAGTCAGGTAGCTGGAAATGCAGGCGAAAGGTACTGAAGCCCCTACCACTCCCCTCCACCACACTGCTTGGCGGTAACGAAAACAAAGGGGCTGACTGACAATGGTCACCCGCGCGAGTACTGGAGGGTTAACATTCAACACAAAAAAATTTCCCGAGATATAAACTTGCAACAAGCATCCCAGATTCTGGTGGAATTGTATTACAGTAGTTTGAATACAATTTTAAATTGTTTATTCTATTGCCAAACAGGATATCTGTACATAAAATGGATCCCAAAACAGGATATTATTTGAATACATGATCCTTGGTTTTGTATCATGCTATGCACAATAGAAATTGGTTGAAAGGATTTTTTTTTTAACTATGTACATGGTACAACAAGGGTGCAAAGTTTATATTATAACTAGGGCTAAGCCGATACTACTTTGAACTAATACCGATGCTTCAAAATTGTAATAATTAAAAGTTGTTCAAAATACTGATTAATATTACTGCATGAGTATTGCATTCCAATTATAGTAAAACCTGTCTATCCCGGTACATGATGGTTCCGAGCAAAATTTCAGTCTTAACAGTTTTCCTTCTTATACAGGGTTGACTTTAAATACAGTATAGAGCGCTGCAGGAAATAATGGAAAGATAGATTTACATTTCACATTACTTATAATGTAGAGTACTAATGCATGTACGTACATGAATAAAAATGCGATACAGTCACAATAAGCATAGCAGAGATTACAATTATGTAACTACACAACATGTTGGTACACTTTTTACAGTATTGTAAGAACGTACAGTACGTACTTATGTATCTTTTTGAACCCGGGACCCCTGGCATCGTGGTGCAATGTGCTAGAGGGGAAGAGAAAGATTGAAAGATGGAATAAGAGAGGTGAAGAAAGATTGAGATATAAGTGAAGAAAAAAGAAAGAAACAAAGAGAGATAACAAGAAAAATAGAAAGATGACGAAAGAACAGAGGAGAAATAGACAAAGAAAGGTGGAGAAAGAGGGTAAGAGATGAAAGAAAGAAACTGAATCATAACAGCTATGAGTATTGTAGCGCATTCTTTCATATTGACAATGTTACCGATAAGCAAGTGGCAACAGAGGCACGTTCCACTTACAGTACTGCATTGTTTTCTTGCGAGCGAAAGAAATAAAGGAAGAAATTTCCATCTTACTGAGAATAAAAACATCTCGTTGGTCTTTAAATGGTGTCAGTTTCCGCGTTAAGGAGGTTTCCGCCTTAAGCAGGTCATTTTCAGATATAAAATCGGTCCGTTCTGGGGACTTTTTTTCCGTCTTTACAAGTTTCCTTCTTATAGAGGTTCCGGGATATGCAGTTTTTACTGTATAAGCATTAACTTATAAAAGTTTTGCTCCAAAATTTCTAAGAATTACATCAGAATATTAAAATATATCTTGTCCTGCATCATGGTCATGTAGTCCCAGGTGCAAGCTTTGGACTCCAGCTAACGATTGCATGCAGGTCTCCTGGGGGAAGCATAACAACTTTTCCTGAGATTTCGGACTGAGTACGGGACCGGTGGCCACCCACCATCGTGAGGAAATTGGGGAGCTACGAATGAGTAGCGTAACCTGGTCACGGAAACCTACAACAATGACTGGGGGTTCATCGTGCTGACCACACGTCACCCTGTAATTGGTTGGATGATTTCTTCCACCTCTGGTGGGAGTGAGGCCGGCAGATAGGTAGGCACTGCCCCTTATGTGCTGTTATGCCAAGGTTTATTATGTATTTATTATTATTAAAATACATCTTATGTAATCATCAAATACAGATTTTCCACACAATGTTTGTGCAAAATAAAGGAAAACTTCGACTTTTACATAATTTCCAGGATAATTATACTTCACAAAAGTATCATGTGGCATTTTTGAGAACCCTGTGAAAGTATCTATTTGTATTGGCCGATATTGACACACTGGCTTTCGGTACCGCATCAGCCCTAATTTGTATTCATGTAAAAACAGTACATTGTTTGCTTTCTTGAACTTTCACATAACCACTGTTTCACAATAAGGAAAATATTTTTAAAAAGTCCTTACAAGTGTTTCTGATATTGGTTATCGATATCAAAAACACATTTTTTTTGCAAGTACTTTTTAATATTAGTCTCAGTAGTTTTCACTGATTTTTTTTTTGTTGTAAGTTCCCCCACCACCACCACCACACACACACACACTTTGGAGACAAACTGACAAAAAAAATGGAAATGAGATTATGGCGGTGAAAATAGTAATGAACTACAACTTCTATTTCAAAGTTCAATTTTCATACTGAAATTCTTTTGCAGATTTCTCAAGGAAAAGAGAAAGACACACACATAATGAAGGCAGAAAATTAGTACTGTACCTGTGTCAATTATTGCTGATACGGCATGTAGGGCGACTGAATTCTGTATTGCAGTATGAAGTATATTAAGACCCCTGTACCAAAGCTTCTCAAGGCACAATGCTTGACTGGAATTCTTTTCTGGCATCAATTTTAAAATCACTTCGGGATTCATATCATTTTGCAGTGCAGTGAAGAACACTGGCATATCACCCTATTGAAAGAAAATGATCAATTATGTGTAGTTCACTGTAAAATACTTTCTGCTCTATGAACACTGAACCTTCACTTTATTAGACCTACAATTGTCTGATTCTGTATGGCAGCTTTCAGACTGACGTGACAGTAACAAGCAACATGAGACCCTTCGGTATACAAGTAAACATAATTATTGGGACACCTGTTTCAGACAAAAAAAAAAAAAAAAAGGATATTAATCTAGTATTGGCTTTTCTTCTCCAATGTTGTCCCTATGAACAACCTAGTATATGGTAGGATATGAACCAGATTAATCTCCCATAATTCTTTGTTTTTACCTTCCAACATGTTCTGATTTATTGTTCTTAGATAGTAATATAAAATCTGTAAATTAATTGTAATAATATTTATATTGTGATTATATAGTACACCTGTACTTCAGACTAAAGAATAAAAAACTGGATTCTCAGACTCCTAAAAAATTTTGGTTATAGGCTCCATGTATATTGTATTCCCCTGGCCCTGCATCCACCTAGGGGAGGCCCTGATTGTAACATGCTTCTCAGGGTCCCAGTGTAATCAACCGTCAGTTGTGCACTTGTGGTCCTCCTGTTAACCTGAACAATCCTCTGGAGTCAGCTCCATGCCTTTCATCTTGCACTTTTTCTACATGATGTTAATTGCAATGGTAAAGATTACACAAATTAGATGAAATTGCACACACAAGGAATATTTATGACTGATCAGGACTCAAATCCAACTCAGTTACAGATTGATTGATTGAGTTTGTGTTTTAGTTCACTTCATGCACAGTATGGCTAATCAAGGCTGAACCTAAAGTTTATAGTGGGATCCAAACTACTTAATGCTTCCACCAGGTATCAAACCTGGGACCCCTTGATTACTAGGTGACAACACAACCACTCCGCGAGCAGGGAGGCCCACTCAGTCACAGAGGTAACAATACACATTTTATTGTAGATTATTTGTTATCTGACTTCAAAGTGACAATCAACATTCAATAGAACCAAATGAAAATGACACTTAATGAAAGGGTTATGTTACGCTCATACAGTAAAGTAAAGTGTTCCCCTGTGCCTTGCATCATGCCATGAAGGCATATAGGGGGTGTGGAGTTAAGGCCCCACATTTTCTTGATCTTGGCCAAAGATGAGAGTGATGTAATCAGCACCATGCCCCTGGCCACCTTTACCCTCGGAGTCTCCTCAAGGTGCCCACTTTATGAGAAGCTGGGTAGGCACCGGAGTCCCTTGAACAGTTGGAAAAAATCTTGTTCCTCCCCTGTCGGGGATCGAACCTGGGTCTCTCGCATGGTAGTCAGATCTCCTAACGACTGAGCTACCGGGTCATTTGCTCATACAAATGAAATAAGAAAAAACACCTACCCCAGACTCATCCCTAATTTGCGTGAAAAGGCACACACCATGATGACTTAGCTGTTGAACTATTTCAACATTCTGCTTCATAAGGACAAAGTACAGTAGAGGTGCTCCTTTGTGACTTAGCTTTCTCATCTCCAAGTTGATATACTTCCTAAGATCGGAACCAAGTAGCTCCTTTACTCCATGGATATCTTCTGCTAGCACATGATGAACCAGCCTCTACATAAATAAAGAGAAATTTTAATCAACAACATACTGAAATCATAGAGAACGTTTACCTGCTGTACCCCCTCGAGAATTATGTCGATACTTATTTTAATCGACAGATTTAAATATTTTATGTAATGTAAAAGTGGCTCCAGCGTTAAAGAAAGCACAAATAACAGAGATATTTGATTCCAAACAATGGCTCATATAAGTTAAAACCTGCAATATCGAAGTATTTTCGCTGTTTTTTGTTAGTAAAAAACTGTTTGTATGCACACTAAAATAGCAAGAAAGAACACGTTGAAAATAACTATCAGTACCAAACCTAACAATTCTAACCGAACTACGTAAAATTATAGCTGCTGTTGTGGAAAGTCATTTTGGGTGCTATATTCACTTTTGTGAAGCCTTTGGGCTGTTCTGCTTCAGAATAAAGTAATGTGCTAATGTAACAGATGTAATTTACTTCAAAATAACACATTTCTGAGAGCTAAAAATGTTCATAAACCATGCAAGATATTTCACTTTGTAGTTATAATACAGGGTCTGTATAAAAAGTAAAAAAAAAAAAAGTAAAGTGTTCCCCTGTGCATAGCACCACGCCATGAAGGCGTATAGGGGGTGTGGGGGTAACGCCCCACACTTTCTTGATACGGTCGTGAGTGGGGGTGATGTGATCAGCATCACGCCCCTGACCGCCTTTACCCCCCAGGGTTTCCCCCAGGTACCCATGTTATTCGACGCTGGGTGAGCGCCGGGGCCGGTTCCAACGTTAGAAAAGTTCCCGGATTTGAACCGGCCGGGGATCGAACCCGGGACCTTGAGCATGGTAGTCAGACGCGTTACCGACTGAGTCACCGCGGCTAAAAGTAATGAGACCAAATTCGGGAAAAAAATGTATTGAAGATATCGCTACAAATCATTAGAATGCTTCAAAATAGGACCCTTGGGTGTCAACACACTTCTGCCAACGTGTTTTCCATGCTTGGAAATCACCCTGGAAGTCCTTTTCTGGAATGTCCTTCAAGCAGCGCGTCGACGCCTCTTTGACCTCTGCTACGGTCCCATGGCGGTGTCCTTTGAGGGCTGTCTTCACTCGGGGGAACAGGAAAAAGTCTGCCAGGGCCAGATCAGGACTGTAGGGGGGCTGGGGAAGTGTTGTGATGCCGTTCTGGGCCAGGTAGTCGTTGACCACGAAGCAGGTGTGGTTTGGTGCATTGTCGTGATGGAGCCTTTAATTGGCACAGATGTTTCTCATCTGCAAATCCTTGGTAATGATGGTGTGCACAGTCATTTTATCAATTCCTACTCGGTCTGCAATCATTCGAACACTTAACCTCCGGCCTGAGTTCAACACATCACGTACACATTGCACATTGTCCTCAGTTCTGCTCGTCGTCGGGTGTCCTGTGAGGGGTTCGTCTTCCACACTCTCTCGATGAGTCCCACACAGAATTTAATGGCGTAGCGCTGTTCGATGGCACATTGCATTTTTAAGCTTCGACCGAGTCTATAGACAGGGATCCGCTTAAACCACGATACGAACCGCACGGAAGCTCGTAGGCGACTGACGCTAGGTGCGTTTTGAAGCTTACTCCCCCTCCATCGAACCCACCTGAAGCAAGCGCGCTGCGATGTACAGTCGCGTCAAAAAAAAATAGTCTCATTACTTTTTATACAGACCCTGTATAATGCATATACTTTAGTAATCATAACTATTATGACCAAAAGTCTTTATCAGAATCTCTTGATTGATTGATTTATTTTACTTCACTTTTCTGCCACTTTTGGTTAATTGCATAGATGATGATGATGATGGTGATGTGCTGAAAGTGATGAAGGGACACTCACAAGGAACACCCATGCACAGGCTGGGATTCAAAAACAGGATCCCTGGTATTGTAGCACACTGTGCTAACCATTCCACCACAGAGGTAAGCTAACATAATTTCTTAGCTGCAGTTTTAATGAAGAAACATATTTTGAATGCCAGAATGAATATGTGTTACTTACCATAGATGGTGTAATATTGCTGATGAGGCTTATAATGGCTTCGTTTCCCGTTTCAAAAGCTAGATCACGAAGTGTTTTTCCATCTTTAACAAGATCTGTTTTGCACCACAAATTGACTAGTCTTCTAACATCAGATACATTCTCTGAAGCTACTGCTCTCCACAAACCTGGTTTGTACATGTTAAAAATGTTCATGATATCTTCTGCATTTGGTGTAGCCATGGAGAAATTATTACTGTTCTCATTTAGAAATTTGTTCATTTTCCTTCCACTGTTTCTTTGTTTCAATGGATCTGAAGTATACTTGCTATTTACATTGCACGATCTATTTTGATAGGACACTTGAGACTCACTTTTAGCAGCATGAAAAACTTCTTCATATAATGTACAATCATTGCTCACAATGATGAACATATCTGCCCCACATTGCAGCAGTACCTCACACAACTCAGCATCACCATGCTGTACGGCATAATGCAGAGGAACAAAACCAGATGAATCTACTCTGTTTAAATCTATCCCTGCGTTAATCAGCATGTAAGCTATGTCAAGTCTACCTTTATTAGCTGATGATTTGGAGGCCAATTCATGTAGAAGATTACATTCAGTCTGAAAAAAAATTAAAACTTAACAGCAACATTTATCATATAAGTTGATTTGAATTTAAAAAAAAGTTTATTTCTACAAACAATTTAATTATGTGCACCAGTGCTTTAACTATTTCTAAGAAAGCAAATAAATTTGTTCTAGGGTAAGAACACTTGCTTAGAAATGGTAATTTCATTTGCAGATGAATGTATGACATGACCAGGTACAGTAGATGGAAAATATTGAATTATCCTTGATCAATTCCTCTTAACCTGAAATCCTCAGAACAACACCTATTTGAGATCAATGTGTTTGCACTACAATTATCTTTATATGCACAACCAGTATTCTTCAGAACATATTTTTCCAAATTATTTCTAATCTGAACTTCACTTGAGAGACTGCCTTCAACAAGCCATTAGATTTGATAATGTCGTACATCTCTCTCTTTATAGGCTAAATAATGGTTTAATATTTTCTGAGATCGCAACTAATTTTCAGCACACTTTTTCAACAATGTCTTCAGGGTTTAAACTCAAAAATAGACTTGGAATTAAATTGTACATTGTATGCAAGTATATACTCCGACCACGATAATGTTTGTAATGGGGAAGCTGCACAAACTAGGTTAGGCAGCCAGTTTTGGACCTGTCCCAAAATAAGTATATATTCCCTACATTGCTTAGATTATCTGTAATACTGCCACTCTCTTAAAATAAATATTTATTGGGTAACGATTGTATAAGTCAGAGACGGATTTCTTCAAATTTACAGGAGAAAAGACGAGAAAGTACTTACGGAATTGCGTTCTTGAGGACTTTCTGAAGCCAGGGAAATTGTTTTTTCAAATCGTGCAACTTATTTGGCCTGTAAGTAAGGTATTTTTCGTCATTCATGCATCTCCGTTGTACCATAGCTTGTGCTGCCATTACCATCGACTACGTGAATCAAATGTTCCCTGCGTTCGATTATGTAACCCCCTGTCAGTGTAGCAACCACGCGGTAGTTTTACAAGATGATGTGTGAGCGGGTTTTATCTTTCCAATTTAAGGTAAGACTCTAGTTTACGTCCTTTTCCTAAGGAATATGTGTCATATATCGTTGGAAAGCTTTTTTTATAAGGAATTCAACAACGTAAATCCCAAGGCGAGGAAAAATTTCCTGAAGGAGTAAATTGAGAAAAACCGATGTTGTCCGGATATGCGTAATTGAACGTACTGAGGAATATTTTAGATGATGAAGCACATATTAGGGGTGAAATGAGTGCTAATGGAACCTAACCTAACAGGCCTAACCTAACCTCGTAGGCATACCTCGACCCCGTGAATGGATAGTGGAGGCTATCGTGAACAGAAAGTGTAAAAAGAAAAAGGTACTTACCCGAAGAGATGCCGGGTGCCGCACCACGATTGCGCACTGCGAACGCAAAGAAGCAATCACCATGCAGATAAGGATGTAGAGTCTAGCCTCAATTTTCGCTTAAAAACCTTGTGTGAATAGTTTGTGCGGCATTTATCGGTTCATAAGTTTGGAAACACTGCACATCAGCTGACGATACTGCATATCAGCTGACAGACAACGTGAGTCAAGATTTTCCCGCCGAATTAACAACGACCAATAAATGATTATAATGTTAAAAATAACGCTTTTTTCATGGAAAAAAAGTGATCCCAGCTTGAAAAATGTTCCGGTATGCATATGAGGTAAGTAGAAATTATTTTTATTTGAAAATAAACGAGTTTAATGTGTCTCTGGCTTATACAACTGGTACCATTTATTGTTTAACTCAGCTACTTTAACATGTTTACTTGCAGTAGAATAATGTGTGTAGTATGTCGGCAATGGAGTAAAATTATAAATAGGAATGGTTCTTTTCTAGACAATTTTCACATGGTGTACAGGGATATAAGAAAAGTTTTTGTAAGGTAAACATTTAGTGTAAATGGGTACTAATCTGATATTCCCCGGACTTATTTCTTCATTTTAACAGAAAAAACTACTTACGGTAAGAAGTTCCTGTAGCATTGTCTAACATCTGGAAGTTGTATTGTGTGATGTAACGGATTTATTCAAATTTAAAAGTTTGGGACTCGTTTGGGGGCAGGTGACTCCCGCCAATCTCTAACATGCCCTTAACAGGGACTCTATAGATAAAGCCGGGGAGCCGGAGCAGAGCAGAGGCGGGGCCACGTTAGCGGTTGGGGGCGGTAGGTCAATTACCCCAGGGACGGAGCCCGGAATCGGTGGGAAATTTGGACTCAAAAATTTTAAAAAAATAATAATAATAACTTAGTTTAAATTTCCCACTGATTCCAGGACGAAAAACGTGAATACACTTTAAAGAATGTTCTGCAAAGCAGATAGGTTAAGTACAAATGTCAAAAATTGACAAAACGAAGAAGTTATAGGTGTCTAAGGAATATCAGATTTTTACCATATTTACTCCCAAAAAGTATGTTGTAGAAGATACGGTGGTCATACATCAGAGCTTTTTGATTCCTTTTTTCTCCAATTTTATGCACATACATACAGGGTGGTATATGCAGAGGATGTGTGAAGACGAAGTCATCTCCTTGGTTGCAAATGTAGGGGGTGTTAGTGAAATTTCGGTAACAGTTTCATACATCGGAGACACATTTCTTAATTTTTACAGAAGAAACTACTTACGGAAATGAGTTTCTCTAAGGTTTCCGTTAGTCGAGGTATCTATTTGACCGGGAAATCATGTCAGTATTTTCAATACCTTTTTTTATTTAACTATGCTTGCCTAACCTAACCTTATCTGAAATGGTTCGTAGGGCTATCCGTCAGCTAACCGTGCATAATGTACAATTTGCACACGTGACGAACACGATAGTAGGTATTTTTTGGTGAAAATGGTTGGAAACAATGATATTTGAAAACAAAAGAAGCGATATCGGTAACAGTAGTATAAGTCGGAGACGGATTTCTTAAAATTTACAGGAGAAAAGACGAGAAAGTACTTACGGAATTGTGTTCTTGAGGACTTTCTGAAGCCGGAGATATTTTTTTTTATAATCGTGCTACGTATTTTGTCTGTAAATAAGGTATTTTTCGTCAATCATGCATCTCCGTTGTGCGATAGCTCGTGCCGCCATTACCGCCGACTTCGTGAATCAAATGTTCCGTGCGTTCGGTTATGTAACCCCCTCACAGTGTTGCAGCCACGCGGTAGTTTTACAAGGTGACGTGTGAGCGGGTTTTTTCTTTTCCAATTTAAGGTAACACTCTAGTTTACGTCCTTTTCCTAAGGAATACGTGTCATATATCGTTGGAAAGCTTATTTTATAAGGAATTCAACAACGTAAATCCCAAAGCGAGCAAAAATTTCCTGAAGGAGTAAATTGAGAAAAACCGATGTTGTCCGGATATGCGCAATTGAACGTACTGAGGTATTTTTTAGATGATGAAGCACATATTTAGGGGTGAAATGAGTGCTAATGGAACCTAACCTAACAGGCCTAACCTAACCTCGTAGGCATACCTCGACCCCGTGAATGGATAGTGGGGCTATCGTGAACAGAAAGTGTAAAAAGAAAAAGGTACTTACCCGAAGAGATGCCGGGTGCCGCACCACGATCGCACACCGCGAACGCAAAGACGCAATCACCATGCAGATAAGGACGTAAAGTAGAGTCTAGCCTCAATTTTTGCTTAAAAACCTCTTGTGAATAGTTTGTGCGGCATTTATCGGTTTATTAGTTTGGAAACACTGCACATCAGCTGACGATACTGCATATCAGCTGACGATAGACAACGTGAGTCAAGATTTGCCCGCCGAACTAGCAACGACCAATAAATGATTATAATGTTAAAAGTAAAGTGTTTTTCATGGGAAAAAGTTATGGCCAGCTTGAAAAATCTTCCGCTATGCATATGAGGTAAGTAGCAATGATTTTTATTTGAAAACAACCGAGTTTTATGTGTCTCCGGCTTATACTACTGTTACCGCGATATCATTTGCAAAGTAAGCGATATAGCACCGTTACGTGTGTTCTCTAGCACTTAGAAAAATTCGCTATTTTAGTAGAAAAAGTGTTTGTTTTCGTGTGAAAAGCATAATGGCACCTTGAACTATGTTCCGCAATTCACAATTGGTAAGTACGAACCATGCGATACACAAAATATCCGACTTTAATGTGTCTCCGATCTATGAAACTGTTACCGAAATTTCTCCCAATGGAAATTTCTAAATACATGGGTGCAACCGCGTTAGCGGTTGGGGGCGGTAGGTCAATTACCCCAGGGGCGGAGCCTGGAATCGGTGGGAAATTTTCACTCGAAAATTTAAGTACGAATGTCAAAAATTGACAAAACGAAGAATTTATAGGTGTCCGAAAGATAGTAAATTTTTACCCTTACCTCATTTATGTTATCTGTGAAGCCCGTCGTTTCTCTGTAACCATCCAACAAACATCTAACTCTTTCCGGGTCTACAGCAACGACAGCATCCTGAAGCTGTGCGCCCTGCATCACGTTAGCGTGTCACGAAATCTAACTTAACAATCAAATCTATTTACGATCTTCAACCTACGTACAACACTCCGGTATTGTAAACTCATACCAAATCATGTTTACACAATCACCCATAGATAACCATTCATTCACCCCAATTCTGGTAATAGATGACACATTACACCATACGGAAAATTATCCCTGCAGATTTCTTATCTTGGAATTATAGGATATGAACTATGTTCATGTGTTGTTAATATCTGGACATTTTATGAACACAAAGTGGTTTATTGAGAAAACCACAGAAGAAAATACCAATAATGTCCACAAGAGAGGTCTAGCAGACGTAAATCGGGAAAAGCGTAAAAAAAATCCTACACGAGCGCGTGTTAATTGCGGCGGGAATCTTCGACAAGCGAGTAGCTGTGCGGCAAAAATATTGTTTGCAATATCATATCTAAATAGGATTAAATCAGCGTAATAACTTCGTTTTTCTTCCCGCGTGCTAGCAGAAGTACGTGAGAATTATTTTTTCCTTAACAAAAGACAATCGTTTTCCAACCTTTGTCACACTCATTGCACACGGGAATGAGCACCACCCCGCCCTTCGTCTGTCTGACGTCAGGCTGAATCATTTCGTTGTTAGGTTTAGATCTCTTTAGCATAAATAATACATTTTCGGTCAAGGTAGCACACGATTTTCACTACCAGCATCTCGGTCCGTGTGTTGTCAGTCAAAAGTTTAATATTACAGGCGCGCCCCTCTTATATCCGGCGCGGTAACCGCCTTTATGGCATTGACCAGTAGCTTTCCAAAGAAGGGGGTCATAACCCGCCCCCCTTTGGCTCAGTATAACTTAATAAAGAACATCAAGGGCATTGACTACTAAAGAAAGTATACATAACCCCACCCCTTCCTTTCGAAATTCCTGGGCACGCTACTGGCAGTGACCCTCTGTTGTTGCATTTCCCTACAAAGGAACTCATGATCAAACAACCGGGGGGGGATAGAATTGCGAAAGTTGGACCCTACCGCCTCCCCCCTCCAACAAGAAACACAATCTCCATAAATAAATGATTTCTTAGTACATACATTAATTTTTCTTTGGTATTGTAGTGGTAATTGACTGCCTCCCCATAAAATACCACCTGCTCAACACTCGTTTTTTTTTCAAAGAAACCCTTCTCGTTCTCCAACCTATAACTTGACAAATTTAAAAACTAGATGATGCAAATGGCTGTTGCGCAGCTCTCACCACATTACACCACTCTACTTTTCGGAGCGACGTTGGTTCGCAGTGTTGCAATCTGGAGGGAGGGGAATGGTCAGAGGATTTTCAACGAAATTTGTATTCGCTTTTTCCTGGGCTGTTTTCTACCTGTCGGAGTACAGAATTTCAGCTCACCTTTCGCCAACGACTCTTTTCCTTCTTTCAAAGCTTGAACTCCCCAATGGCGCAGTGCGTGGTAGCATCGTCGTCTTGTAATCAAGGGATCCCGGGTTCGATTCCCGGTGGAGGCACATAGTGGTTCGGATCCCACTTTAAACTGTACGTCCAGTATCCATTAGCCTTACTGTGCATAAAGTGGACTTAAAACAACAAATCAATCCAATCCAATTCTTTTAAAACTTGAGAAACCATCCATTTAGATACTCCCGTGGTGGCGCTTAACTCCTGATTTCGCAAATATGTTGCAACATTGTAAACAATTTCTCTGGCCTGTTCTCTAAGAGGCTTTCCAGAGCAGATTGTGGATTTCGTTGGCCCGGCATGATTTGATTTTTGCATTTCAAAAATATGCAGCCAAGAGTAAAGAGCAAGAACATTTCAGTGCTTTAAAAAAGAACACAGGCAAGCATCAGATTGCCTTCTCCTAGCGATTGTTGTACGATAAACAAAAGAACCCCCACCCCACTCAGCTTTAAAAGAAAACCAGGCCACTGCTCGATGTTGCATTCAGAAAATGAAGTCATTCTCCCAGTAGTTTATCTTCGTTATAAACGTTAACGCGCGTGCGTAATACTACAGTTTACGATCCGCGCACCGCTCGCATTTTTAAAGACCAGATTAAATCAAATGAACCACTGATAAACTGATATGAGCCGGCACCGACAATCTACACAGTAGATTAGTTTGTCATATTTGTTTTAGCTTAATTTTGATGAGTTGGCACCACTCGTAGTTTCAAAGCCAGACCAGTACGTAGAAGAATGGTGGGAAGGATGACGTAATAGGAAGTGCTCCGCAGCGATCTGCACATATCGGGACTTAACTTGCAAGTTGCAAGGCTATAGTATGGTTCTCAATATTTTATGCCACAGCTCGTCTCTCCCCTCCTACTGTACATTAATCCACATCATCCGCATATTTGCATATAGTGAGGACTACTTACTGGATTTTATAATTTCCCTTATTATGCTATCAATTCACATGTGAGATAGTTGCAATTAATCATAACAACAGTTAAGAGGAAGATTTATACTACAGCCCAGGGGCACCGACTTGTCAAAATTATTGGGGGGGCTCTGATCACTGAAATAAATGAATGAATGACTCCCTCCCTCCCTTTTTTAAAAATAAAAATTACGTATAGCAGTTTTTAAGCAGCTATTATATTCCTCATGCAAATGAAATGTAACATGAAAAACGTGTGTATGCTCATTTGTTTCTTACATAACAATTAACATTTTTATTGAAAAGTAGGCTATGTATTTACATTAAGAGTCCAACATAACTGTTTTATGCCGGCCTCGGTAGCCGAGCGTGTTGGGTGGTCGACTCAACTCGCTTTGATCTGGAGGTCTCGGGTTTGAGTCCCGGCGAGGGCATGGGTGTGTTTTAATGTCCGCAACAGACTTGTAAAGAACGGACATGTGACCGGTGCAAATAACCTTAGTGTTGACGTACCCATAAAAATAACGAATATTTACAATATTTAACAGTTTTATTTAATTATTTACATAAATGTTAACACAAATTGCAGGAAAATAGTTTTACTTTTTTGTTCTTGCTACAATATTTTACTTTTTAAATTTAATTTTGCAATAATAAAAAAACACATAGCATGCAGTGCTTTAGCAATAATGCCTTTGATCATAGATGTTCCCGCTTTCGCAATACAGACTTTTCATAAGCTTTCCTTGCATACTTTACTGCAAGCCAGTGTTAAATAAACTCAAAGACTTCAGAATTACTTTCACCTCATTCTTTGGACTAGAGGAAGAGATTTCGAGGATAACTAAATATCATACATATCAATATTGCCTGAAAGTCGTGTTTACGACCTCAAATTGTTCAGAATTCACTAAACAACATACTGGTATAATTGTCATATCACCTCGTTATTTCAAAACTATTTTTAGTAAAAATATTAACAATACTCATAATAATATACTTAGTATATAGTAATAAGTAGAGCCCGGAAGTTCAGACATTTATTTTCGTTAAAATAGGCAGGCAAAAAGGCATTTATAATGTGGAAAATACGCACTAAAAATGGGAAAAAAGGCAAAATAAACTGAAAAAGGCACATTTGAAAGTCACTTACTTTTATCTATAATTTCTGGCAAAATGTTAATGAAGCATACATAAAACAAGCAAATGTAGCTGGACTCATTTCGATAACAGCATTTTCACCTTTTAGAATATCACAAATTGTTTTCAATTGTTTCAAGTCATCATTTGCACTTTTCCGCAACAGCTGACCCCTTTTCTCCTGACACTTCCATCATCTGCTGCATAGATTCCTCGAAGATTTTCATGGATGCTACAAAAGTCTCACCTCTTTTTTCTAGCTTTGTAATTGTCTCTGGCAATGCACCATAATGTGCAAAAATAAACGACAGTTCATTCTTCAGTTCTGAATAGCACAGGAGTTTTTTCACTTCACGAATTGAAGCCGCTTCATTTTCTGGAAGAGCATCGTTCACCTCACTGATTTTTTTCAAGGTGGTTAGTATAATATATAGCTGCTAATATCCAGGTTCCCCATCTCGTCAAGACTGGTTGCGGAGGTAAACTAAGCTCAGGTGCAACTTCCTGAAATGTTCGGGTTCGAGAGGGAGATTTCAGAAATATCTTCTTTGTGTTCGAAATCAACCTGGCCACTTCTGGGTGCAACACTCTAACTTTTTCGGCGATTCTGTGCATTGCGTGGGCTACACATGTGATATGAAGCATGTTCGGGAAGAGAATTTTCAATGCTATGGCAGCCTTCTTTATATAGGGACCTGCATCACTGATAAAAAGTAACATGTCATCATGATGTACACCATCTGGCCAGAGCAGAAGTAGGGAATTTGAGAATAACTGAGCTATTGACGAACCATTGGCTCTCTCTAGTTGTTCTGACGTGAGAAGAAATGACGAGGATTCTCCGCATGTTGGTTCCATAGTTCATATGATGACGTTGGCTATTCAGCGTCCCATAGCGTCAGTACTTTCATCTGTTTATAAATCCAAACCTTCTTTCCACCAACTTCAGCACGAATTCTTTGCAGAGCTTCTTCGTAGCAGATGCTTAAATATGTTTTCCGCAGCATAGATTCCGACGGCACCGTTTCTTTAGTGTATTTCTCCAGGAATTTCCTCAGTGACTTGTTTTCCACTTTCCAGAAAGGTATCCCTTTGCACAGTTCAAGAGAAAACTGAGATTGCCTGTTGGATGAAGTGCCCACTGTTGAAATTAGGGATATCTTCTTCTGTCCAACCTTTTTGGCAACTGCAGATTTACGTTTTGCTTTTGACACATGCTGAGATATAAAGTATTTTTTCTCATGGTTGAATGTTTATTCACATATCTTGCAGAGAAGAATAGTACCATCTGTCAAAAATGTGCTTTCACCAAATTCATGCACGTAACCATGTAACTTACCACTTAATAGCACACTAAATTTCAGCATGATGACAACTACACGATCCTTTCCTTCCAAAGTGCAGAACTAACCTAAAGATAGAGAACTTGATTTTGGAATCCATGCAAAGGCCCTTGGGCATTAGTGCTGTTTCTTGTCAATAACCTCCTGACACGAATGCTGGACGTGATGACGTAATTGTGCAGGTGTTCTGCAACAGGTTTTCAGCAGTCAATCATTCACAAGGACATGTTAACGGAAAGGCAATAACTAAACTCAGCATGAAATACTATTTTTTTTTAAACACACTTTTCTCCTTCAGAAATGTTGAAACATGCATGAGTTCAATATTACTTAAATAAGGCGAAAATTATTCACATAATAAACGGAAGAAAAATAAATGCCAACAACGTTTTTTGGGAGAAAATTAATTTATTTACACATTTTTTTTAAAAAATGTTCAAATTTCATTGAAAAAGGCAACAAAAGGCATTATAATTAAAAATAGGCAGTGGGGTCCCAAATAGGCAAAATGAAAAGGCTTCTAAAACATTCGAAACAACATAAAAAACGTATATCCGGAAATTTTTTTATCAATATATGCAGTAGATAAAAAGAGGCATTTTGCCAAACTTCCGGGCTCTAGTAATAAGTCATGTGTTTTGCTGTCTCCGTTCATAGCCCCCCCCCCCCCCCAAGTTGCAGGTTTAGCGGTCTCAGCCCCCCAAAGTTGATGGTCTACAACATTTCAAATGCTTATTTAAAGTTAAGTTCATATTTCACAATTCAAAGTAAACTTTACAAGAGAAGCAAAATAATACATTAGATCCTCTTAAGCAAAATTATTTGAGGGGCTCTGCTCCCACATCATTAACAAACGCCATGAAGCTCCAGCCTTTCTTGCATTTTGGAAACAATTGTCGTTTGTCTGGAACAATCAATAGTACCTATAGGTCAATAATGAAGTCACTATGGCATTTACTCACTGAAACTTCTTATCAGTGGAGGAGTGGTTAGCAAAGCATGCTTTGATGCCACGGGTTCTGGATTCGAATCCTGGCCTGGACATTGGTGTTCTTTGCGAGTGTCCCTTCATCAATTTCACCATATCATCACTCACGGAGATTAACCAAAAGTAGCAGAGAAGTGAAGTAAAATAACCCCAAATCGATTAATCAACTATCTTAATCCGCAATGGGGGCAGTATCAAATGCTTTGGAAATCCCTGGTAGTCCTATGGTTTAGCATTGCTCGAGGATCACAAGAGAGAAGTACAGTGGAACCTCGATTTTACATTTTCCCGAAATATACATTCAATCTTGATGGTTCCAACATAGCAAAATGTTACAAAAATTTCTGTAGATTTTACTTTTCATGCATTTTACATTTTTTCAGCTTGGTCCCCTGAAAAACAAAATTGAGGTGCCATTGTAATGTATATCTTATATCTGTAAGAATACATAGACATGAAAGAGACTCCTTACAAATGATAAGCGTAATTGTTGTTTGAAACTCATATATTTTTATTCTTCTAAGAAAAGAACCTAGTTTGCAACTTACAGTGTGGACTTTGGTTTAGAGTTCTTTTGGAAATTAACTGGGAACCAAGTCGGTTTATGCGATTTTAAGATTTCATACATTGCATTAATACACATAATGAAAACTGTAGAATATTATCAATTTTACACTATTTGTTGCAAATAACGAAATTTATTTTTCCCATAAAATTTCCTACCAATGCGGCTTGTTCTACTCCTGGGGCAATGTGAACCAGACAATAAGAAAACATTCCAGCAATCCTTGGAATATTGATATCTCACTTGAAAGCCATGTCGTTACGAGATTCATTTTCAGCAGAAATAAAGAAAATGTAGTTTTTTTTCCCACTACAAGAATTTTAATAACATGTTTAAAAATTAAGTGAAAAGAAACATCATTAAAGGAAATAATACAGGGTACTCGAGAAGTAGGAAACCATTCAAAACAAATAACAATGGAGAAAAGAAACACAAATAAAACATCCTGATGATATAGAAAAAGGGGGGGGGGGGACTTTTCAGCTATTAATTTTCATAATCACCGATACCATTCAGCTTGGCAGGCTTGAACTGCATTGTTACACTGATGGCTGTTATGTGAGTTATAGTTGCTGCATCATGTTGTTGTGTCTGATGTGTTTTGCTAAACCAGTGGTCGATTGGGTCATTTTGGTGAAAAATAAATGCTGCTGAAGGCTAACATTGTGTTGAACATTGTTCTCCTAAAATTCTAGCCCATTCTGATGTGTCCCATTACTGTATATCAGAATTATACACTTATCTCTACTACCAGTGTTTTGTATGTACACTATTAATGTTTTTTCTGTTTAACCAGTCACAAGATTCTCAAATCATTGTCCTGTCTGAAACACAAGAAAAAAAAATCTTTTGAACCATTGTATATCTAGGGATATCATATGTATGTTCTTTAGTAAATGTATGTGTGATCACTATTGTCTTCTGCTGGGAATTAGCCACACCACTTGCTTTTTTGTGTACATGCTGACAATATTTGATGCTGAATTTATAGTTTGTCAGTGAAACTATACATATTTTTAGAGGTTTTTAACAAAAACAAGAAACAGCTTCTAAATAACGCCTTTTTATTGAATGAATTATTATATTATTTTAACTCAGTTAAAAAAGCTAAGCACACAAGAATATATATATATATATATATATATATATATATATATATATATATCTTATTTTCCTATACATATGCAAACAATGTTTTTTTTTTAAGAATACCCATTTTTCTTAGTAATATATGCCCAACACTTTGTGGTATGGAATTGATTCTAATTCACTGGCATAGGTTCTGCGATAGTCCCAAAGAAATTGGTCAATGATGATTGAATTGCACAGTAGCTTCTTCAATTCTTCATCTGACTCACTCATTCTCTTGATTTCACCTGTCACTAATTCAACTGCCTGTATTGAACAACCACGAATTTCCACCTCTTCTGGGCTGCCACTTTCTAGGAGGGTATCTGAAAAGATCAAATGTTATTATTCGCTACTAAACTCTTGTCATCTGTTGTGTGTGAGATATGAAGCACTGCATTATCTGACCGTCCCTTTAGCGTATGCATTATTACAACTTTTTCTAATATTTTTTTTCTTTAATACTTTAATTATATCCACAATATGAGGCCTGCTACAAAAGTCTCTGCAAACTACCACCAACAGTGGTGCTAGTGTTCCACTATTATAAAAATTGGAAGAATAGACCTTTTTTATGTTGAAGTAATAGTTTCGTGTCAGAAATGGAAATTTCTTGTGAACACTTTCGGGCAATGATTTTTTATGATTTCAAATGTAGTTTAACACTGAAACAATGCATCGAGTGACTTTGTGTGGCTCTTGGGGATGAAGCACCATCCAATAGGACTGTGTACAATTGATTTTCCGAATTACAGCGTTATCGCATATTTCTCAGTGATGAATTTCGTGAAGATCGTCCATCCACGTCTGTTGTTGCCAGTAATGTTGAAGCTGTGTGTGAAATGATTGAGAGAGAGATCGGCATGTGACATACCATAAGATTCAGGCATCCTTGAACATTGACATGAAAGCAATATATACGATTTTGCAAGGTCATCTGAACGTACAGAAACTTTCAAGCCGTTGGATCCCACACAACTTGACCGAAGCTCAAAAACAGGCTTGTGTAAATTGGTGTAAAGAAATGCTCAAAACATTCAACCGAGGCAAGTCAAATTTCGTGTACTACATCATTACAGGGGATGAATCTTGGTTTGGTTTGAGTTGGTGTTTTAAGTCCACTTTATGCACAGTAAGGCTAATCAGGACTGGACCTACAGTTTAAAGTAAGATCCGAACCACTTGTGCCTCCACCGGGGATCGAACCCGGGACCCCTTGATTACAAGGCAATGACGCTACCACTGGGCCATGGGGAAGACCCTTGATGAAACTTGGATCTATTCATACAAACCCGAAACTGAACAGCAATCCACTGTTTGGGTGTTTCAAAGTGAGCCAAAACCAACAAAAGTGGTTTGTTCGATGAGTGCTTGTTTCTTCGGTTACACTGGACATGTGGTAACAATAGCTTTAGAAGATCGAAGGACTCTAAATGCTGAATGGTATACATCAATTTTTTGCCAGAGGTCATCAATAAATTGCATAAAACAAACCCAAATCGTCGCATTATTCTTCACCACGACAATGCCAGTTCCCACTCAGCACACCAAACTGTTGATTTTTGTCAAGTAAAAATGTCGAATTAATGACTCATTGTCAGTACTCGCCTGATTTATCACCTAATGATTTCTTTTTGTTCCCACACATGAAAATTAAGATGCGTGGTGAGCGATTTGTGTCGCCTGACGCAGCTGTTGACGCATTCCGAACAGCGGTTTCTGAGGTATCAGCTTCAGAGTGGAAAAAATGTTTCAAAATTGGTTTGAGCGGAGGCAAAAGTGTATCGATCTTAAGGGTGAATACTATGAAAAACAATAAAGCCATTCCCAGAATTCCACATGTCCATTTTCATATTGATTGCAGAAACTTTTCCAGCAGCCCTCGTACTAACTTGATTCTTGCTCATTTCAATCAGAATTACCAGTTCCTGGAATTCACCAATCACAGAAAATAGGTTAATATTTTCTACTGTCCTACTGAAACTATTACAGCCTTACCTTAAACTGCTAAAAGATTCAACAGCATGGAAGAGAAGATTAAAACTTCCATCAACATCGATATCACAGGTGAAGGAAAGAGCAGGGTAATAGTGATATTTGTGTCTTGGGGGGGGGGGGGGGGCTATTTCTTTTCTGTTAACCAGTGGAGAGGGAGAAGAAACTCACTAGCTTTAATCATACTTATTGATATATGACTTGTAAAATATTGTCACTTATTCTTGTAATCCATTCATCAGAATTCCACAATCACTCCTTTGCAAATTTTCTAAAAAAACTTTCATCTGCCGTCATTGTCCATTAACTGAATTTTGTCAACGATAATAATTACCTTCTTTTAGCTTCTTCATCAATTCCGAACTATATTCCATTGCTCCAAAATGGATCAAAACTTGTGGGATTCTTCATGTGGAAGCGAGAGAAGAAAAATTATTTAATTAGTTACCACACATATGCACAGATATATACACATATGTATACCTCAATTTTCAGTATTCATTATGGTAAACTGTTCTATATAACTTATACCTTCATTTGTGTTACAATGGCTAGTAAAAATCTGACAAAATTCTCTACAGAAAATAGTAAGAATGTCATAATTAATTAATAGGATATTTGATTTGATTTGACTTGATTTTTGTTATTTAACGTTGCTTTTCTGCTGCTTGTCTAATTGCAACAAAGAGGATGAGTGATGATACAATGAATTGATGAAGAACAAAGAACACTCACGACTAAACCGAGATTTAAACTCAGGAGCCCTGGTATGATAGTGTTCTGTGCTAACATTTACTATGGAGGTTGGCTTATAGAATATAAAAACACCACTAATTTTATGCATATACAGTACATGTTGTAGAACTTATGTTTGAGATTTGTTTGAACCTCCCATTCATAATTACTATTTGCTCATTTTTGCAGAAAGCAACCACTGTCTGTTGTATCTCCTCATTCCTTATTCTATCCCTTCTAGTCTTCCCCAATATATTCCTTAAAAATTTCATCTCCACTGCCTGCATTTTCTTTTGTCTCTTTCTGTCATTGTCCAAGTCTCACTATTAATTTTAAATCAGCTACTTAAGATACAGAAAAATTAAACCATTAGTGTCTGTATTTTTCACAAATTTGACAAATCTCTTCACTAGAAATGAATATATGTAAGTTAAACTACAATTACCTGTAATCTGCAAACATTGTTATTGTCTCAATGTCAGAAAAGTAACCCAAATCTTTGCCTCTGAAACACGACCATATGTCACCAATTAGGATTTGAGCTCTCTTGTAAAATGACACTGAAATATTTTAAAAAAATAATTAAAATTACAATATACTACATGTAATTCACATTAAAAAAAAATATTTTTATTCAAATTCTATAACCTGAGATGACAAGTCTTACATGTATATTAACTTAAATGGCAAATTTTACCTTAAGTAAAACACCTGTGTATCAAATATAATGACTGTTACTAGTGAATACTGTGTCTCCTACAATCAAAAAAGCATTAAGGCGAGGAGATACATATGTGCATTTATCTGAATATCGTCGGAATGGGCAATGCTACTGAAGAAAAACATGGGGGTACAAGAGAGTATGAATTTCTCCACATGTGGCAGGTCGAAGCGTTTTTCAAAGTTGATTATTAAGCTAGATACAACCTGTAAAAAAACATGACGAATAAGAATTTTCAAAATCCCATGTATTGCTTATGGGGAATCAACATCAAGTTACGGCTAATCAAATGGGAGCTTCGACTTTTCTGCTAGCCAATCACTTCTTCAAACTGCCCTCTTCCCGTTGATATCATTCTCTATTCCATCGGATGTTTGATACTCCCAAGATAACAAATCAAAAAATACTCCCATATGCCCAATGAATTTCTCCTTGCCTTCTGGAAGTATTGCCAAACCTGGTGCGCATAAAATATCTAAATTTCACCTTAAATGGAGTTAAAACTGACTTTCAAGGAGCTAGATTTACGAAGTGCTTCCTAGAGTAATGTTAGTTGTCAAAAGGGTGGGGTGCTGCTATTACCATTAACTCTAAATTGATGACAATTTATTCTTAGTTTTCACCACCTAGATCCTGCGGTATCACCCATCTCATGGTCGTACGAAATCGAAAATAAAGGATTCCCTGATAACAATATTATGCCCATTGCACGTCAACATGGCGTTATAAAAAAAAGTAGCTGCGGATATAAGAGGGGATGGGGCGATGCAGCCAATATAACAATATCACGTATCATGCAAAATGTATAGTCATGGCAAAAGTTGGTCTATGTAGGCCGGAACCAGTGATGGTATCATAGTGAGGCACGGGGGCGAGCCACCCAGTTCACAGGCAAACAAATGCACGAAAGAACCAGATCTGACTCCAAGAGTGCTAAGTTGGCAACACTGACTCGGAGGGAAAGGAAGCAGTGATTCAATTACAAAATGGTTTCTTGAATTTAAATGATAAAAAAGTGTGGGCCTGTGAGCTCCCCCCCCCCCTCAGCTAAGCGAGTTTCTCATACGGAATGGGTAAGCTAGAATTAATCTAAAGAGGCAGAATGGTAATGTAAAATTGAGGAAACAGAAAAAAAAGGAATACCCATTTCTACAAGAAACAAAAAATCACATATCTGTGGAAGTATAGCTTGTTAGTTGTCCTGCTAGAATATCTCACCACCTGGTACTGATTGATAACAAATAACAAGGTCTAGTCAATGGATAACTTAATTTCTAAAAGCTTTGTGTATTATTAATTTGTAGAACTAAAGAATGCAGCTATGATTAAATATCAGGGTGGACCAGGGCTGCCAAAACATTTTTATATGCAAACTAAACTGAATTTGGTCCAACCCGTTCTCTTTCCCACCCTAGCAACTGCTCAATAGTTCCTGTGAAAATTAGAAATGAGGAAAATGTCATATTTTAGATATGAGGGAATGGAAAGCAGAGAAGCAGCACTTATGCACATACTGTTGGCACTTTATTCTTCACTTGATATTTCTTATTAAAGAAGTTTAGTTTGGAATTTTTTACATGGGAGTGGTTAGTGTATTTTCTTGTACCTAATTCATAGTGTGTCTTTCAACAAGAGGTTGAGAACAACAATGCAGCATGGTTTCTGATACAAAGGGTAACGTTTGGCAAGATGGGAACAGTAACAGCTTAGACCAAATGTGATTTACTCAAGGCTATAAATTAATTAATTAAGAGGTGTAAGGTGAAAAAGGTCAGTGGGGGGGAGGGCAAGGACAGTTTAATTTCCCTTGGTACATAAAATTAGCATGGTGCATGGCAAAATGTGGAGGAAGAGAAACTGCCCCCCCCCCCCCCCCATCACCACCACTGCTGACACCTGTAAACGAGTACGGTGAGTTCTAAGACAGGTAAAAAAAAAAAAAAAACATTTTGGGCTATAGTGTAACTGCACCTGATCTGGAGTTACTTGAAGGACTTGAGGGTAAAACATGTAAGTGACATTTTGGTCATTATTAAGTTTATTAAGGAAAGTTTATTAGAAGCTAAACTGTAGATAAATTGTTTTCGTGTTGTGTTAAACAATTTCCGAAATGTCCAATGAGCCCAATGCAAATTGCATGACATGGCAATAACACGCGGAAATTGAAGGGTGGTTCTTTTTATGTAACATTACCATGTTTTACCCCACGCCCTTCATTTATTACATCTCTGTTCAGGTTCTGAAAATTGCAAAAAACATGAAATATCACCTCCAACTTAATAAATACTACTACTGTACTAATAATACAGGGTGATTATAAAGTTCCATGACATTTTTGGGAAATCAGCGACTAATAACAAAATAAATGGTACTGCAGTACAGAAGATACACCAAAACACAAAATTAATGCTTTTCGACATGACCTCCACAAAATTAACATTTTTCCACATAACCTCCATCAATTTCAAAACAAGTGTCCCAATGGGACAAGGTAGCATTAAACACCTTCTCCAACATAGCCGGAGTGATCATCTCGCATGCATTTCGTATGCGTTCTTTCAGCACTGTGAGATTGGCAACCTTAGTTTTGTAGACCTGCTCTTTGATAAAACCCCAAGCAAAGAAATCCAATGGGGTAAGGGAAGGTGAACGGGATGCCCACATACGAAGAGATCCTCTTCCTATCCACCTGTTGGGAAAGGTGGTGAGGTACTCTTGAACGATGGTTGTGAAGTGGGGTGGTGCACAGTCTTGTTGGAAGACCACTGTACCAAGGATACCATCATCCAACAACTGTGGATCTAGGAACAGTTGTAACATGTCGAGGTAAGTGCCTCCATTATTTGTTCCACAAACATGAATGGCCCATAGACTTTTTGTTTGGTCATGCCGAGCCAGACATTTACTTTCGGAGTGTCTCTTTGCCATTCAATGGTATCATTGGGCGGCTCATTGCCCCATATTCGACAATTATGACAGTTCACAGGTCCACAAACGTTGGGACACTTGTTTTGAAATTGACTGAGGTCATGTGTTAATTTTGTGTTTTGGTGTCTCTTCTGTACTGCAGTACCATTTATTTTGTTATTAGTCGCAGATTTCCCAAAAATGTCATGGTACTTTATAATCACCCTGTAATTTACAGGGCTGAACTTTACAAGATAAACCTGGGAAGTTAGTCAAATGTGCCAGAAGGAATAAACAACGTACAAAATAACAATGTGCTTACCTCTTTGCCCACCATAATCTGCCTCATCTCTAAAGCACTGAAAATTGTTTACAATCAATGACAGTAACTTTTGGGATGACTGGTTACTTTCCTTAACACAATTTACAAAGGAACCATTGAATTTCTCCAGAAGCACTTTGCCTACTTCATGCAAACACTTCAGCCTCTCGTCAATCAATGGACATGGCACTTCTGTGTCTGACTTCAGAATGTCCTCTAGCTCCTTCCTGGTGATTTTGGAATAGAATTTTGGATCTGTGATTGGAATACCTGCCTAAAATAAATAAATATATTAGAGATGGGACGATATGAAATTTTGGCCGATACCGATAAAGTACCGATATAAAATTTACCGATACCGATAACCGATATTCTACCGATCCGATATAAAATTAGAAATGGTCCTGGAAGAACCTGAAAGGTTCGTTGACCTCCTTAAAAATGTGTGTTTCAAAGTGACTGCAGTGCAAGAGAAATTGCATATTTAGACATTTACTTTTTAAAAAAGTAGGGCATGGAGATTATCCATAAAAATTACAACAAAAATGGCAGAATTTTGCACTAAACTATCAGATATTTATCGATATATCGGATCGGTAAAATAATCGGTAATTTTACCGATAAACCGATACACCTATATCGGCCGATACCGATTAATCGGTCCCATCCCTAAAATATATGAAATTTGAATTCCTGTTACAATTGTAATGAACGGTCATTTATTGGTACATGTCTTATTTTATGTAGTATGTTAATTGCGTATCACGCCGCAGACATGAATTGAACCCAAATTTAGAAAAAGGAGCGAACGAACGATTGGGAAGTTAAAGATATTGTTTAGATTATCGGTCTACGAAAGTACAGAGTTTGGAGCCTGGAGTTGCTCCCTCATCCGTTTTCTTACAGAGTAGGGTCACGTCACAACGAGGACCAGCGGAGAAGAGATCACCGCAGAACTTCAGGTAACGAACATTCCTTATGTCTTTCTTCCCCCTGCCTGTTCAGTCAAAGGTAGTGTTTTTTTAAATATATGTCCGTGTATTCTTATTTACGGGGCTAGTCCCCTTGCAGTTTGTGCCTCGACGTTGCTCTTCAGAGCTACCCCCTTTTTCTTACAACGTTCCTCTCACTAAGCAAGCAAGTGGCTAAAGGCTGTCATAGCCCATCAACGATCCCCCTTTAAGACTTTATACGATTGTGACAGCGTGGATTAATGGTAAAGTGATAAAATGTATAAAAGAACGAACACAATGAAAAGTTCATGCTTTACGTTCATGCCTTTGTTACGGCTCTGTAACAAATATAACACTGAGAAGTGTATAGTGCTAGATATTACGTAACTGTTTGGACATTTTCAAGTGTTCCGCGAATCAGCGCTCAATTGTAAGGAAGTAACTAACCTGAATGTAATTAACTTGTGGCTCCAATTTATAAATTAAAATTTCTTATTTACAAAACAAGCTAAAAGAAAAAATGTATAATAAGTTTAAAAATTTGTAACATTCATTGAACATATGTACAAATAATTTCAACTAATGTAACTATATTATGATGCGATAATTTTGTAATCAAAAGGAGGGGGATTTCGATAGTAAAACCTCAGGTATAAATACCTAGAAATTTAGATAATATATGAAGTATACTTCTTTGACAAAACACTTTTTGTGTGGACTATGAAGGAATCTACCCTGGGTGGACCTGGTGTAGACATCTCAAAATTCACTAATATCCCTATTCAGTTAAACCAAACTATAACTGAGTGTTACTTCCACTCTTGCAACTACAGTGCCTTGAATAACGTAGTGTCGAAAACGACCCAAGAAACTGGTTCCCCAGATGGATGAGAAACATAGATGGCAGTGCGATCAATCTCGGTGCTAATTTTCTTATGACAGTAATGCGGCTTTGTTAGTTTTTGGAATATATTATGTAGATTTGTTTGTCTTGAAAGGCGGTACATGAATTGATGGAAATAGTTATATTTGTGGAGTGATTTGCAGTCACGAAATGACATTAATTTGGAAAGAAAAGTAAAATAAAATTAATAAATAAATAGCATGTGTAACACAAGAAGAAACATCGCAAAGTGATCCTGGACGTCAGGTGTTGGATTGTGTACTAGAGTTTTATTTTTCTATGTTATTAGAATATAAATAGTATCCTGAGAGATAATTCATACCAAGGCGACAAACCACAAGTGTCGCTTGGAAGTGAGCAGTCCGTAATCAATGCAGCCGTTCGAACCGTAGGGACACAAGCTCTGACTGCACCGTTTCCTCAAGGAGATTTTAGACCAAAGCGACACGCGAC
The DNA here is from genome assembly GCF_977018435.1 of Lepisma saccharinum. Taxonomy (NCBI): domain Eukaryota; kingdom Metazoa; phylum Arthropoda; class Insecta; order Zygentoma; family Lepismatidae; genus Lepisma; species Lepisma saccharinum. The sequence continues at coordinate 14,083,828 of NC_139245.1, forward strand.
AAACGATACGAGGATTTCACACCAAAGCGACACGGGTCCTTCGGTCCAAGGCAACTTTCACACCGAAGCGACACATGTTGCTTGGAAACGAGCCAATCAAGAGCAACATTTCACATCGTAGCGGCATGACGGGAAGCACAGGCCAGCGTTCGGTTGGTGAAATCATCAAGCGATAAGTGTCGCGTGCCCCTTGTCGCTTTGGTGCGCAATCTCCCTAAAGCAAGACACTCATTGCATCGCGCATGCGCGAACAACAAACCACGGCAACATGTTGCAAGCTATTGAGGAAATGGCCCAGTTTGAGCGACGGAGAAGCGACAAAGCGACACGTGTGACTTATCGTGTCGCCTAGATCTGTTGTTGTAATGTGCAGTTTTTCGTGTCGCCTATCTGTTGTTCGCATAATTAGCAGCGAACGCTTGCCAATAGACTGAAGCCACCATGTCGCGTGTCACTTAGTTGGAAACTGAACCTGTAGCGCGTCGCTTCGGTCTGAGCACCCTTCCTTTAAGGAGCTTTCCGACCGAAGTAACAAGCAGCACGCGAATACGCCATATGAACGTGTCGTTTGCTGTTTGGACCCTCATGTGCAATGAATGCTATTTTACAGTCTGGAAGTGTGTGTCACTAGTGTGACAGTGTGAACATCCAGTGTCGCTTGTCCCATTGGTTTGAAAGTTTCCTTACACTCATGTCGATGGCACTAAGAAAGTTTTGTGGGGTTCCCCTTGTCGTTTCATGCAATCATCATTATCATCATCGCCGCGATTAGTTTAAAGCGGAAGAAAAGATACAGTAAATATCAAAAATACAAATGCTTTAGTGTATATATTTTTAAAAGAAATGACGATGATAATAATAATGAACCTAATTCATACACAAAAATTTAGTTGCCAAGAGCATTCCACGCGTATTTTTTCTCCCGAATTATTAACGAAAGTATGACAACAGGACGTGGTCGACTGTCTAGAATGTTCGTTAATATCTTCGCGACCACTGTACCAAATATCATACCAATTATCACATTCATAGAAATGCTTCATGTAAAATAATCAGACGTTGCAGCGAAAACTCCATTTACTTCCATTATAAGCAAACAAATACCAAGCACCGGGTTCAACACCAGCGCCTCTAGCGGATCATTTTCGAGTGGAACCAGCCAGAGCGTGCAGAACTGTGCTGTTTTCCACACTACGTTATTCAAGGTGCTGTACTTGCAACAAAGAAACTGCGATACTAGTACCAGGTGTGCCTGTTAATAATAATTAATTTCGTCGCCGGATGGCGCTGAAAGCAAGGGTTGGTGCACAGTCCCAACTGTTACGTCGTGTGTTGCCAGGACAGTACCTGTCAAAATGCCATGGATGTGCAACCGAGTGCAAGTGATCGTGATATTGGGTTTGTGGGAATCTGGGAAACGTACGGTGACAATGTCCCAACGCAAGATGAGTGTGTGTGTTGGTTTCAACGATTCAAAAGTGGTGATTTCGACTTGAAAGACAAAGATCACCTGGGCCAGCCGAAAAAATTCCAAGACACAAAATTGCAAGCACTGTTTGATGAAGACGAAACGCAAACGCAACAACAACTGGCAGAGAAGTTAAATGTTGGTCGCCAAACCATATCTGATCATCTTCATGCCATGGGAAATATCCAGAAGGCAGGAAAATGGGTACCACATCATCTGAACAACAGACAATGGAAAAGCAAAAAATGGTTGTTGAAGTGTTGCTTTCTCGGCATGAAAGAAAGTCTTTCTTGTATCGGATAGTGACTGGGGACGAAAAATGGATCTACTTTGAGAACCCAGCAAAACCGAATCGCTTCAGAAGGAAGATAATGCTGTGCATTTTGTGTGATCAGAAGGGTGTGGTGTACCATGAGCTTCTGAAACCAGGTGAAACAGTGAATGCCGTATGCTACCATCAACAACTCATCAATTTGAACCATGCATTGATCGAAAAGCACCCAGATTGGGCGACAAGACACGGAAAAGTGATTTTGCAGCACGACAACGCCTCATCACACACAGTGAAAGGCGTCAGACACATCATTTCTGCACTTGGCTGGGAATTCTTGCTTCACACGCCATACTCACCAGACTTAGCCTCTTCGGACTACCACTTGTTTTCATCGATGTGTCACTCACTTTCCCAGCAACACTTCAACAATTATGAACATGTCGAACAATGGCTTGCTCACTGGATCATCTCAAAATGTGAACGATTTTTCTGGAAGGGCATCCACAATTTGATGGACAGATGGGTATAATTGTATAGCTAGCGATGGTGCATACTTTGAATAAAGCATTTATTACCTTTCTCCCCAGATACACTTGTTTTCTTTCGTATCAATTAAGAATTAAACCGGCACACCTGGTATTAATTTGGAAGTTTTCAGTGTTCAAAATGCAACATACCAATGTACATCAGCACTTACCAAATTAATTTAAAGATGCTGATCTGAGGAAACTACAGGATCTCATAAGATCCAGTGGTTGACGACTAATTTAAACCTAACTATATATTTATCAACATACCTAGACATAATCAAACTATTACTTTTTATGCTTATGGATTAATTTATTTAATATTTAAATAAATGCTTTTCTGTCACTTTTGGCTAGTCGCAAAGAACACCCATCAAGCAATCATTTATAAATGGCCCACTGTGTATATTTTAATAGTCATTATTTCTTACTAAAATTTACTTTCCATTATTGATCCCAGAATATATGAGAAATGTCTAAAAATCAGAAACAAGTCATTGAATTGAATGCTTGAAAGGAAATGACGTCAGAGACCACGTCATTTTTCTCATTGGATGCTAGGTTAGGTCAAGAATTTCTATTTAGGAACAGTTCTAAATAATGCCATCCAAGCTTGACCGTCAACCAATCAATGCACATGCTATTGAAATCTATTATTGAAAAGAGTCATTGGGATACAGAATGCTTTTCATTTCTATTCTGTGGTGAAAAGAAAGTGACATGGAACGTGTAAACATGTGTCTGTAACTTGCGAGAAAGGAAAGGAGGAGCAGGGGAACATTCTCGTTTCTGTTTATTTACAACAAAAAATTATGTATATTTCTACTACAGTGAGTAATGTGATAACAAAATATATTCAACAACCAACCTTAAAACATAATATTTTGTGTTGATCTTAAATTGGAAGAAACAACTACAGAAAAACCTCGTTAAAATAAACCCCGATAAGCCAGACAGGTGAAAAAAAAGCAGAATGCAATGTTTAAGATGTGTCTAGAAGTCAACAAGAGAACTTCCCAAAGAAAAGGCAGTCAACCACTGATGAAATTCTGTTTCCCGCAGACTTTGTACTGTACTGTATAGTGTATTTAGGCCTATGCCCTTTAAATACACCATAATAAACATGTTTTGTTGCTATAAACTGAGTTATAATGCACTTTCTTCTGTTCTTTTAGGTTATTTCAGTTAATCCAAACTTTCGTTAAACCGGTCAACTTATCCCCCCCATTAGTTCGGATTAACGAGGTTTTACTGTATCTGTATATCTGTGGAAATGAGATTTTTATATAAAATAGTTTTGTGTTCACATTCTTTTTTCTGGTGTCTCGGATTACATTTAGACTATTAATACCGAGAAAATACATCAACATCACACTTGTTTGAGTTTCTAATATGGCCTACATCATCCTTTGGAAATAAAATTGCTATTTTTGTTACAACTAATAGCTAGTCTATTTATTTGTTTTTGTGCCATACACACTGCCACATTTTGGTAAAATGTGAATTTGTCCAATTTTTCTTTGATCGTGTACGTGAGAAATTTCAGACCATTCAAGATTTCCAATAGGAACGCTGTTCAACGACTTTCAATTGTTGATTTTAGAGTTCAATTCAACGACTTGTTCATTAGTCATTTGATCGTGTACAAACAGCTTAAAGTTTTACAATGCCACCAAACCATAAAGCATATTGCTTAATACATGGAAACTTACTGCAATAGCCCTGTTGAGGGCAGCAACAAAACTGAAGTAACCAGTATATTTCTTCCCGTTCCAAGAAACTTCCCACTTATTTTTCCCACTAGGAGTCCAGAAGCAGAAATTCAAAGTGTCAGTGACGAAGATGAAGTCAACAGCTGCCTCATCGGCTTTCTGCGGGTGAAGTTCATGTTGAGAAAATCCATCAACAGATAGAGTTTTATTCTTTAACCTTCCTGCAATCTGAAACAGAAGATAACAATTAAATTTATAGTGACAAACATAGCCCTATGTTGAGTAACATAGGGAAGAACTGTTCACATTGTTGGAATTACTGACATGTTTGGTAAGTAAATATACACTGCTCACAAAAAGTTTGGAATTTAATTATATTAGGCAATAGGTGATAGGCAGGATGACATGTCGGCGAAAAGACGAGAACGTCCACCAGACAGATATCATGTGTTGTTGCGTTCACCTATTGTCTAATGTAACTACCAACTTTTTGTGAGGAGTGTATATTTTTATTAATTACACTGTACAACACGAAATTTGTCCTCTGCTTAAAAATATGTTTTTCTAATGTATTTTTGCATGCAAAACACGAATCTGTAATTAATTTCTTCGTATCACGTACAGTTTTTTCAAAAATGCCATCCTTATACAGTATGTCTATTAATTACGTTTAAACAATTATAAATTCCTTTAACTGTTTTTAACTGGGTTTTATTCCAGCGCTTGATAAAAATGATATCGCTATCAGTTCGCATTGTTACAAATAGAAACGTTTTGCTGGATCATCTAGTGATAAATTTTTTACATAACAAACACCGTGCTGGCACCACTGACGAACAAGCACTCCCATCTGTCTTGTCCTATCCAATTTCTGTTAGTGAGGTGTGTATGAAAAGGAGACTTCGTTAGGTGGATCATAATGTCCCGTCAGTGTAAGAATAACCCTGATTCATTTTGTTATATATGTGGTGAACTGACGATGAAAAGTCAAAGACGTAGCCTTACCCCTGTTGTCAAAAAAGCATATGAACTGTATTTTGGATGCCGAGTAGGCGATCAAGATAAGCGATGGGCACCACATAGGCTATCTGCTGCAATTCTTGTTCCAGGAACTTGCGAAACTGGATGCAAGGAAAGCGAAGTGGGCTAAAATTTGCCGTACCAATGGTTTGGAGGGAGCCCAAAGACCACGTAAGTGACTGTTACTTTTGTTTGACAGATGGCTTCTCTTCAATATCAAAACATCACATCCGATATCCTAATTTGGAATCAGCAAGGTGCCCAGTGCCTCATAGTGAAGAGCTACCTACCTGTGCCGAAAGCTCCCAAAAATTGTACATTTGATACATCAATAGAAGAAGGAAATTCAGGCAACGAGGACGTCGACTTCACGCCACCAACTCTCTCAAGTGCACCACATCTCATCACACAAGAAGAGTTAAACGATCTGGTACGGGACTTAATCTATCGAAAACAAAAGCAGAAATCTTGGGCTCTCGACTTCAAGAATGGAATCTATTTTGGATAAAAAGTCAAAATCAGCACGTTTCGTACGCGACAGAGTAACTTTTCATCTTGCTTTTCGGAGACTGGAGGAATTGCATTTTGTAACAATATTAATGCTTTATTTCAGGAGTTGGGCCATGAATACAATCCAGCAGAATGGCGATTGTTCATTGATTCGTGTAAGATAAGTCTGAATGCAGTACTGCTCCATATTGGTAATGTTTATCCAACCGTGCCAGTGGCGTATGCTGTTCACAAAAAGGAAACATATGAGTTAATGCGTGACATATTGCAGTACATTGAATATAATACATTCAAGTGGCGAATCTGTGGAGACCTGAAAGTAATTGGAATTCTTACTGGCATGAAACAAGGGTATACCAAATTTTGTTGCTTTCTGTGTGAAAGGGACAGCCGGGACCGAATTAACCATTGCGTGCGGAAAATATGGCCACCACAACAGGAATATGTACCAGGAATCAAGAACATTTCACATCAACAACTCGTGGACCTTAAAGATGTTTTCTTCCCACATCAAACTAGGTTTCATTAAAATCTTTGTCAAAGCATTAAATAGAGATGGGTCAGCTTTCAAGCACCTGAAGACAAAATTCCCAAGCCTAAGTGACTCTAAGATAAACGAAGGTGTGTTCATTGGTCCACAAATAAGAACTGTCATGCAGGATAGTGAGTTTGAATGTACACTATCGGACATAGAAAAGGCAGCATGGCAAGCATTCAAGTTAGTGTGTTCTAATTTCCTCGGTAATACTAAAGAACCAAATTATGAAACTATTGTTAGTGATATGGTTCACTGCTTCCAAATCATGGAATGCCACATGTCCCTGAAATTACATTTTTTGGATTCTCATTTAGACATCTTTCCACAAAATGTAGGGGCTGTTAGTGATGAACATGGGGAACAGTTCCACCAGGGCATTGCAACATTTGAAAAGCGGTTCAGTGGACGATGGAACAGCAGTATGCTTGCTGAATATTGCTGGTCTATCATCAGAGAGACTCCTTCAGATAGATGCAAGAGAAGATCACAATTATCATTCCCGTAGAAGTTTGTACTGTCTTTGCTTTGTATACGTAAAATGCCTGTCTAATGTCTGTGCAACAAAATGTCATGTGACTGTACAATACAAATGGTATGTCTTGAGAGAAAACTGACTTCAGATATCGATTTAGTACCTTTAACTTATTTAAACTCACATGTTTTCAACCAAAGGACATTTTCGTCATTTTCGTCTTTTGTTTGTATACATTGATTTAACTGTCTAATGTCTGTGTAACAAAATGTCATGTGACTGTACAATAAAAATGGTACGTGTTAGGAGAAAACGGATTTTACATATCGATTTAGCACCTCCGATTTAGTCAAAATCACCTGTTTTTAACTAAAGGACAGAACATGACCTCAAATTTGTTGTACAGTGTTATTTGCTGCTTTTCTAACTGCCAGAAGAAAGTTCTGAAATAAAAACAAGATATTTGAAAGCCTTGCCTAGGATTCAAACCCAGGAGTTAGTACTACTATGGTTAGCATTTCACCTATAAAACGATTAACTGAAAAAACTGTTTTCCGCAGTATTACCTCAATGCTAAGAATTTACAGAATTTGAAAATATGTATTATGCTGCCATCTAGTTGGAAAATTTGCATTTCAGCATGAGAAATAAATGCAAGACCTGTGATAATGGCATACCTAGGTATACACAATTGTCCCAATCTGGAGTTTAAGAGTTAAGTTTTTGCATTAGTGTTGAGTTTCCAATGAAGAACATTATGTAAAGTTAATGCATGTTCTCACACTCAACAATAGCATGTTTTACATACCTCTTGAGCTAGCTTTTTTATTCCATTTTCTGGAATGGTCACATGTTTTGCCAATTTGGCAATAAATGCTCCCGACTCTTTTGGTGTCAACACAGGCATATTATCTGAAGAAAAAAGAGAACAAAATAGTAAATTATGATATATATTAACAAGTATATTACAAAAAAAATATCCACATATGATTTGAAAAAGGAATCCAAGATGGTATACATATACAATGATGCATGGACAGAACAGGCTAAATTACCTCAAGCACTGTGTATCCCTTACATATTTTTCAATTCTTTGCAATTTATAAATATCAATCACAATTTGATATATCTAACAGATAAACCACAGCAGTTGTGCTATTGCAGTAGTGTTGTCAAAATTGTGTTTAATTTTGCTTAATAATGGCTTCCAAGTTCAAAAGTAGTAATGCTGGTAGTTCATTTCATGAAAACTTAAAATTATACTGTATCATATGTATGTAAGTAAATTAATAACTGTCAATATATGTACAGCATCACTTCTAATCTCATTATGTCTTGGAATATATCATTACTAAATGCAGAAGGAACTCCTGTACTAATTTTGTTGTTAGAAAAATAAACTCAACTTAAAAACTAAAAATAACCACAACAGTTTAAGTTACATAGTTTACTTTGTAAAAAAACTGACATTAAAAAAAATGTCATTGAGCTTCATAATGGTAGTTTCCATGACAGTGATTTGGTGCAATGCGCTATGAATCCAAGGATTCTAAATCTGAATTGTGGGTAAGGCATGGATATTTATTCCCGTGTCTCTTTATTTTAAAATTATCATTATTCCAGGTCTTCTAGAGAAAGAAAATTTACAAATAACACGAAAATGCAAAGCAATATTTTCCATGGTAACAGTACCAAGTGTTTAATGATTTCTTTCGAAGTTTAAAAGGAAAAAGACAGAATTGTAGAAATGATTACAGTAAATTTGAACCTTGGTGCAAGTAATTACCACTGTTTGGATTTTCGAAGAGTACAATTTATCGGTGAACAAAAGATGTAGAAAGTACCTCAAATATCAGAGCTTCCCAACAACAAGGCATTCACAAACTACTGACACATTTACTCGCTGCTGGTTTTCAACATGAGGCTCGAAGGGGTGTTGTCCTTCAGATCAGCACCAACATGATGAAAGTATTTAGGGAAATTATTGTAATGCTAAGAGTCCTAAAGCTGGCCCACCTAAGTTAACCACAAAAGCATTTAGGGACATAATTTGAATGTTAAGAGCCCTAAACCTGACCCGTCTAACCTAACTATGAAACTCCTTTTTACCCTGTATGTGACATAGATGGAAGCAGTAGTCCATAACCAAGACGACAGTAAACGAATGGCTAGTAGCAAGAGAAGAATCATATAGGAGTATATGGAAGCTAAAAAAACCATTTGAAATAAAACCTAAATATATAAGACAGAAATAGAAATTAAACCATGTAAAAAATGCCTGTCTACCATAATGAAATCAGAACTTGGGCCTTCTCCATAACATTGCTTTCCTCCATGGCATAATGGCCCTTTAAAAAAGGTAAAGTGCTCAACTGTGCATAGCACCACGCCATGAAGGCGTATAGGGGGTGTGGGTGTAATGCCCCACACTTTCTTGATCCAGTCGTGAGTGGGGGTGATGTGATCAGCATCACGGCCCTGACCGCCTTTACCCCCCCAGGGTTTCCCCCATGTTATTCGACGCTGGGTGGGTGCCGGGGCTGCTTCCAACGTTATAAAAGTTCCCGGATTTGAACCGGCCGGGGTTCGAACCTGGGACCTTTAGCATGGTAGTCAGACACTTTACCGATTGAGCCACCGCGGCCAACTATGGCCCTTTAAGAGAGCCTTAAATTACTTTCAATTTGACGTCTATCTTCATCTCTGATCATTATATGGCACTGTGTCATTATCTATTATTGCCATTAAAAATAATAACCTCTGGCAGAACAGGCCATTAAGGGCCAAGGCCTAACTACCGACTGCTGTCCTCTCTCACCCAAGGTGGATCATCCAACCAGTTGCAGGGTGAACCACCAGTCGTCGTAAGTTTTCATGACCAGGTTATGCTGCTTATTCGTAGCTCCCAAATTTCCTCACAGTGGTGGGTGGCCACTGATCCGATACATAACCCGAAATCTCAGGAGAAAAGTTCCCCCAGGAGACTCGGAACCTGCACACGTCCAGTAACCGGAGGCCAAGGCATGATGCCTACCGCACAGCCACGGTATGGGACATCATTGCCATTGCTGAGATTTATTTGACATGCTCCTCAAATCTGTAGTAAAACATTCTCTGCCATGTAATAACAGTTTGTGGCTGACTTGATGTGCACATTTTTATGGTTAATTGTAGAAAACAATCCTCTTTTAATTAATATTTTACACAGCAAATGATTATCAGAAGTGTGTGTGGGCAAACTTAACTTTATGTACTTTTTACATATTCATTATTTAAAAAATATTCTCTTCTGTAGAAGGGAAACTTGTATTTTATTACTGTTATCATAGAGATTTCTCTCATTTTTCACATTATTATTATAAAAAGAAAACATTGTTGATATAAATCATGGATTAAGTGGCAAAGATAGCTTCACAGCCTTGACTTTGCCATGAAAAATGAGATAAAAAAAGTGCCAATGGGTGTGACTGTCCTATTTGATATGACTTTAAACCACTTGTGGCATGTAAGTGGTCCCTTAACACCTTCCGATACAAATCAGATGTCATGCGGCAGTCCATACACACCAATGGTTCAGTCCACAGTCCATGTCAACAGAAGCAACCCCACACCATACAGCCACCCCCAGCACTCAGCATGCAGGAAAGGCCCATAGCCTCGTGCTGTTGGTGCCACACACGCACACACCCATCACAGTGGTGTAGCAAAAACCGTGATTCATCGGACCAACACACTCTATTCCAATCAGCAGGCTCGTGGGTCCAAGCGAGACGATTGGGTCATCTGCTCACTGCACAGTTATGTGGAATATGGGTGTTGTGCATTTACTGTTGCATTGGTCCCGTAATTCCCGGATGCTGATGGTGCATCTAACTCTCTGTAAACCTTCACTACATTGGAATGGGCACATCCGACCAGTGTCGCTGTCTCGGTTATTGACGCACCTGATGCTCAGGCACTCACAATCATGTCCCTTTGGAACGACGTTAAATCCTGACCACCTCTGATTTTAACATGTGCTGTTTGACTAACATGTAGCGTTGTGTCTTTACATTCACCACGATACTTCCAGTTGGCGTGGTCATGTGATCAGAGCAGCTGCTAGGCCATTCCTTATTGTTTAGAGAGGTGGTCGCAATTCAGTGTACGTTGCATGGGAGGTACAACAACACAGCATTTCTAAGATTCACACTGGTATTAAATCATTATGGAACCCTTCAAAACATAATCTGGATGTTTTTATGATGAAGAAAGCATTACTGATGAATTTGTTCCTGAAGAGCAAGTTGTGCAAATTATCTACAAAACAATGTGTACCATACATGTACAGGAATCAAAAAGAAGTGCAGATATACTAAGATTACCAAAACTAATTAGCCTAACTTAGTTTGAAGTCCTTTGCAATTACCTGAGTTACCAAACTGTTACATACCATACCTTAGTGCAGATTAGTTATGATTAATAACAGAAATAAAGTTCAGTTAGTTAGTATTCGAACAGAATAACCAAAGTAAAATCTTCGACAGATTGGGAAAAAATGAGTGTAAGATACAGGAACCAGATGTTCTCATATTCAAACATTCAATCCAAATAATAAATGGTTGCACACATCTCAAAATTCCAAAAATTATGGCTGCAACTATTTTCACCAAGTGGTGAGAATATCATAGGGGGTGGGGATATTTTGAACAAGTAATGAGAATAGCAGAAAGTTCTGAAGACTAGAAATCTCATGATTGGGTTTTAGAAGTATTTGCAGAAGTAATTTTAATGCTAACAGTTCTAAACCTGTCTTACCGAACCTAATAATAAAAAAGAATGAAAACATAGTACCGTCGACGTTCCATACCCCAGCAATAAGGTAATGATTTTTGTGTCATTTATGAATATTATATTCTATACAAACGATTTGTGTTGTTTTTAGCTTTAGGAGATGTATTATAGTAGAGTAATGAGAGTTTTTTGATGGGACTATTTATGACGTAATTTTCATCCTTGCCATCTGCATGTGATATGAAGGAACATGTTGTTATGCTATTTGTGTTTTGTAACTTGGAGCCGTGTTGGAAATATCCGAGATTGAAGGTTGGCAATCCTGGTGATATGTCAGTCTGAGCGAGATTTACTGCAGACTATGTTTTGGTTCAAGTCATGTGGTACTGGGATTTTGTTTGCAAGGTGGACATGTATTTTTAGTGTGGAAAGTGCTATTTATTGAAAATGCATATGGGGGTGTGTATCGACATTTTCAGCATCGGGGCGTTCTTCGGCCGGGCAACCACGTAGCAGAAAGTACATGGTTTTAAGGTTAGTACTTTTTAAAATTATATATTCTCGTTTGTATTGGAAATGGTTGTGGCATGATTTTACAATACCGGACGGTTCCCCAATTTATTTAATTTTTCGCATAGTCAATAATTTAGGCCTCGTAATCACGAATCTGCAGTTAAAATTTGGCGCTGACGCCATGCACGGGTAGCACCACGAACCATGCACGGTGAGGTTAGGCAAACAGAGGTTAAAATTTGGGGTCGTAGTAATGTCAGGATGCATCAGGAGTGTTAGTTTTGCTGCTGTTTGGGAATGTTTTACGGGAACATTTGACGTAATTCTCGAGGGGCTACAGTGGGTCGACGGCCCTGAAAACCTTTAGAACTGCAATGCCACTTCATACCTATGTCACAGAACTTCTTTCAGAACACCATGCAGTATTTTCCAACTCCATGGTGTGCAGAAGAAAAAAAGAATGCAATTGTTGCCTGCACAAAATTAATTGCGCACTTATGTAACTTGATATATGCAACAACTAAAGAAGACGCATATCCGTTTAACAGGTCAGGCCAGGCTGTAGATCATGTGTATGCACATTTTAAAACCTAGTAAAAATAGCTCAAAAGATACCTGGTGTAGCTAGTCACTTCAAAAAATTATGGTTTTAAGTGAGAAGTCTTTATGAGTAAAATTTCCTCCTATTAAGATTTTTCTTTGAGGTGTGCAAAAGTTAACAACACAATATAATAATTTGACATTTGAGTACACTAAGTGTACAAAATGTAAAATGTATTGAAAAACATTTGTGCTGGACCACCACTCATCTGGTGGATGAAATAGAAAAGTCTCCCTAGGGACATAATAATGATAAATTTGGAGTTAAAATAGTTTATTTTTGTATAAGTTTATAATAGTTATTATTGTATAACAATATCAAAACCACGATAATAACTATTATTTCTATCATCAAGTTTTATGAATAGTATGACCGCCCCTACAAAAACTTCTGATGACATCCCTGACAACTACTCCAAAATTTGAGGGAAAACTCTTGTATATTGGAATCATGATCACGATACTTCTGCCAGTATCTCTCCAGCGCGTGTACACTCATGACATTGCACTCGTTGTTTTGCCTACTGGTGTACGCCTTGTATCCAGGGTAGTATTCATAAGGGGGGGGGTGAGGATTTCCCCCCTCTAGGTACTTGTATCCCCCACTCTGCTTGATAAATTTTATCCATGGGAGGAAATGTTATATGGTGTCAAGTCATTATCTCATGCTGTCCCTAGACAGTCAGTAGAATCCCCCCCCCCCCACCCTGGAAATTTCTTAAATAGCACACTGATTGTATCAATATTATTAAATAATGAAGAGTGTGTAAAGGGTGTTTTTTTAAGAGGACTTTCGATAGGGATAGCTGTAATTTGTTTTGTTTTGATGACATGTTGTTTTGTCATTTCAGATCAGTGAGCATTGGCAAATGATCATGGAAAGACTGACGCAACAACAACGTTTACAAATTGTGGAAATATATTTCCAAAATTAATGTTTTGTTCGCCAAACGTATAGAGCACTTCGGAAATATAGGTGCTGTCAGTGAACTGGCCTCCCAGATCAGGTGACCTAACGCTACTGGATTATTTTGTTTGGGGATATGTAAAGTCTCTGGTTAATGATGATAAACCAGCAACAATTGACGCTTTGGAAGCCAACATAACTAGTGTTATTAACGACATACGTCCCCAATTACTTGAAAAAGTGGTTCAAAATTGGACTGATCGAATCCGGTTCATCACAGCTAGTCGTGGTGGACATATGCCAGAAATTATTTTCAAAAAGTAAACGTCAGAAAGTTATCATTCAAATAAAAACACAACTGGCTTCAAACTTAATTTTTTATGTGTTTTATTTCAATTCAAAGTTCTATCACTCTAAAAAAACACCCTATACTTTTAATAGCTAATATGTTTATATTCTTCAATGATATGTGACGTTTCACATGTATGACTCTCAAGTCATGAAAGTGAAACATGTCAAAAATTGAGAAGTTACAGAAAGTAAAAACAGCGAACTTTTACCAATAACAATTTTAAAATGGATTCACTTACACTCTGATCCTTCCAAATGACACGTTCCATTCACACAAATTTCCATTTTCAGATTCCAAAAATAATCACTGTACTTCACTATACCAAAACCACTACACATGGTATGCATGCAAAACAATGCTTTCTAGTCATACTAGACTCTCATGAAAAAAGTTCATTAGAAAAAAAATATTGAAATCCCTTTCTTATACGTTTGTACAAGTAAATTTAACAGTTCCAATAAAATGTTTCTACTACGTGTTCGCTGGCATGATATGCAGGTTTAAAATGTTCAATCAACTTTTGATAATTTAACAAACATAACAATAATCCACAACACATAAAAAACATCAACAATCTTCACTTGCACTGACAATATCTACTACTGGTAATTCTTCCATGCTGTCAACTGCATCGCCAGTTGGAGGATCCCACGAATGCAATTTTTGACGCCAAACTTTAATCATTCCATCCCAGGCACGACGACTGCATTTTAAATTTTTCGGTGGTGTTCTGGGATGCCCCTTTGTTCGCTTTTCTTTTGGAATCATTTCCATGTACCTATCATAAGAAATTGTATTTTTTCCATAATCTATTTGTTTCTGTCGTCTAGCTAACACTTCTGGATCAGTTTCATGTTCATTTACTTTACGACTTTTATCGTGACCATCATCAGAATTAGATGCTCTGTCAGCTTTTAATTCCCAACTATTGCCTTGGTACCTTTTCCCCCCGTCAGCTTTTAATTCCCAACTATTGCCTTGGTACCTTCTCCTGCTTTCTTTTAGTACATTGCTATTTTCACTTGTACCAGTATCTGTTGATTTATATTTCCTCGAAGTTTTGTCTCCTTGATGGCCTTCTTGAAGTTCTAGTCTGCGACTTCTAGAAGCATTTGAGGAGGCTTTATCGCTCATTCTACGAAATGTTTTAAATCTTTTCGTTTTCACTCAACCAAAATAGAATATTTCACTCAAACAAACTACTAATACAATCACCAGAACAACATATAAACACCGCAGAATCAGGCTTACCTTTTTCCGCGCTTATTTTGCTCGTGTTGCCAGTTCGTGAACTGTTTCTTCAGGGTAGGTTTCGACGCAAGCTACGTGAAAAGTAGACAGAATTTTTTTGGTCGGGACGGGAATTTTTTTAAAGCTTCAAATTTGCTCCTGCCACGTAATTCGTCTGCTAAGAGAATGTTACAAATCTTAAGAACAGATTGAGACAAGAGAAATGCACGTTTATGATTAGTGGGAATGAATGTACAGGTAATTTAGACCCTTTTTCTTTAGAAAGCATTTAGCGATATTATTTTAATGCTAACAGAATCTAACCTTGCCTTTTTTAAATCCTGACATTCGGGACGGAAAAAATTCTCAATTTCCCGAAGAAGTTGGGAAATTTTCGGGACGGGAAATGTTCGAAATTTCCCGAAGGTCTTGAAATCTTAAATTCTACACGTCAGTTTCACCTTAAGTGAATTTGTACCTCTGGTACAAAAACTAACAATTTCGGATAAGTTCCAGACATTTACAGTGCAGAAAACGTCGAGAATTAACGATTTTTTTTTAAAATGGCCATTTGGTATTCCCGACTGCTCGGGATCCCGAAAAGTCGGGAAGTCATTTCCCGAAGTCGGGATCGTGGCGGGAAATTTATTCCCGATCCCGGTACCGACTTTTCGGGATCCCGCACACCCCTAGTGAAAATAAAATACCACCAACTATAAAATACGCTCATATTAGCTTATATTATGAACTATATTCCTTTCCCGGATTCTCTGGAGTAAGAGAACGCGAACGCGTTCTGTGCGCATGTTGAAGGGTGTGCGCCTCGTCCAATGAACGCGCGGAGGGGAGGGGCATCAACGGGAGGGAGCGACTCGACTGCTCATTCGCGGTCCAGTAGTTCTGTAGTAAACATGTCAGCTCGCAAGTCTAGGGGAACTCTGCATTCAGGAGAGTGCCTCATAGTGTTGAATGTGTTCGAGAACAACTTGTTTTAAAAGTTTAAAACACATGGCTTTGTTTTTTTACAAATGTTTAAAACGTTTAAAACAAAGTGTTTTAAACACGTTTTTCAGACTTGTTTAAAACACATTTTGATACATGATGTTTCATAGTTTGTGGTTATTTGCATGTTTTTTGAAAATGTATGTTTAAATTTGTTTTAATTTTTTTCTGTTCTTCGTAGAATCAAAAGACAAATAAACGTGCAATATTATTTGTTATTTGTGTAAAACAACACTGGCCACTGTTAAGAATAAAAGAAGAAATTGGCAGCAGAAAGTCTTTTGCTTTACGGCCGTTACACCGCGCAGCACTTCGTTGCTTTCATCCCGCACCCTTCCCCACCTAGTCTGGCCCCGCCCACAAGCTTTCCCCTCTGCGCGTCGCTACTCCAGAGAATCCGGAAAAGCAGTATAGGAAACATTCATTTCAGCATATGATTTTCAAATAATTACTACACTCCCTGTCACTCATATTTCCAAATTCCAAATAACTCATTTATTTAGATTAATACTCTTACCTCCATGAGTGCATGCATGGTTCTAGCAAAATACTCGTTGTTGAAGAACAACTCGTTAGTCTAGCAAGCTTATGTCTTTGATTTGTAACACTTTCAAATTAAATCCGCTAGAGGCGCTGATCCAGGGGGTGCTCGTTTGGCGGCGCAGATCGTATGCGCAGTTGTCCGTGGATGCTTGACGTCATCATCGAAACACTCGGCACTGAAAAGGCTGGTTCCTTATGCAAATATTGAGAAATTTGACAACGAATATCTTCTAAAATATAGTAGCAAGGGAAAAGTTACAACTTTTACTGTTAAGATTCATTCTTTCTAATCAATTTATCACAAAGTTGATTCAAATGTGTAAAATGGTTTTCAAGAAATCGTGTTACGAAGGAACCCCTGTTTTGTTCTCCCCAGGCTTGCAATGTAAGGGCGTTTTAACTTAAAGCGCGTTGGATTTATTTTTGCTCTATGTTTTGAAATAAGATTATTTTGTTCTTGTCAACTGAAATCATGCCTAAATACTATGGAAAGCTGTGAAAACTATTATCAGAAAACTAACGGAAGAAATCTAAAATATCACAGCTTGATTGATATAAAAAAATGCGAGATTGCCCATTTTTGTGAAAAAGGCATTGTGCGAGATCTAAAAGCAGAACTTTATAATATTGTATGTAAATGTAAGGGTGTAATAAACGTGACTGCTTCCAAGGCACGTATCCAAGGGAGGGCTTAGAGGGCTCAAGCCCACCCCGAAAGTTTTCGGTTTACACTAGACAAAATGAGATTTTTTGTTTCTTGTCGTGTCAAATAAAATAATGTGACGTTAATTTAAGGAGAGAAATAATTATCGAGGAAAGACGGAGAATATTCTATAACCCTGTTATTGGTAACAGCTCGTATCCAAGGTGGGAATCAGGGGGCTCAAGCCCCCCTTCAGAAAATTTTCAGTTTACGCTAGATAAAATTAGGTTTTTGGCTTCTTGAATAATATGGTGATAATTTGAGAGAGATAATTATCTAGGCAAGACGGAGAATGTTCTATAAGCCTGTTATTGTTAATAGCGCGTATCCAAGGTGGGCAGCAGGTGTCTCGAGCCTCCTCCCCCAGGAAATTTTTCAGTTTACACGAAATAAAATTAGGTTTTTGTCTTCTTCAATAATGTGACGATAATTTAAGGACATAAATAATTATCGAGGCAAGACGGAGAATGTTCTACGGACCATGTTATTGTTTATAGCGCGTATCCAAGGTGGGGATCGTAACTCGTGGACTCCCCCCACCAGGAAAGTTTTCATTTTACATAGATAAAATTAGGTTTTTGTCTTCTTGAATAATGTGACGATAATTTTAGGAGAGAAATACTTATCAAGGCAAGACGGAGAATGTTCTATTAAGAGCCTATCACACGGAACTGGATTTCTAGTTAGAATGCCCTAGTTGGCGATGAACTGACTTTCTGGCTAGTAATCATGGCCGCCTGGCTGACTGCTTGACTGGTTTTGAGGAATAGGACATGTTCTAATTGCTACTAACTTCTTCGACTAGATTCTGTGGAACAGCCAATCAGAGCAAAGTTTGGCCATGTGAAGATATTCTGTGAGTTTGTAAAGTAGCCTTTTTTGTCTGTGGCTTCCGAGTGCATACAACACGAAAGGCATGTTTACAATTGAAAAAGCTAAAATATTCTTCCATACGTGTACAGTAAACGTTGTAAAGTATGTATTTTATCAGCGCCGTTCTTCTCTACCTAAAACCATTTAATGCGATGCGATATTCCTCTCGGTTGAATAGTTATCGTATTTTAAGAGTGTGAAGTGATACGTTGTTTACATCTCGCGCGGCCGCCATTATGGGAACGAAAGACTATCGACAAGTACGGTATAACAAGTACCGTGTGAGGCGAAAACTAGCAAATGGGTAGCCAGTCCAGCGTCAACTAGAGCATTCCAAATAGAAATCCAGTTCCGTGTGATAGGGGCTTAACCCTGTTGTTGATAATATTGCATGTAAACTTTTCTTACGCTTTCGGTGTTGTCGTAGCGAACTTGAACACTATGTAGAATAGACTTGTCAGCATTTGGAAGGTGCACAACAAAGGTAGCGCCGCAGGAAGGGCGATTCGGATTCATTGTAATTTTTTAATCTCTGGAAAGCGCGAGAGGGAACGTTCTTGAAGAAGAGAAGGAGTCGAACTACTGGCTATATTTACGAATCGTTTTATCTGCGAAACGTTCTAGAATATAATGAGGATATTAATACGCGGCTTCAATTTCCCGGTTGATCTGTACAACAGAATAGATGGAGACTTCAGAGGTAAGTGTGACAATTCATACAGTCGATTAGTGATCAGTCAGTGTACATTGGTTGCTTTATAAGTTCTAGTGATTCGAAAATGAAATGGACTAAATACCGTAAAGTAACGAAGTCTACTACTAGTTCCAGTTCGGTCCCAAAGCTAAAGACATTGAAGACAGCGGAACTTCGAGTTAGTGTTGCTCACGGGACGGGACATGTCCCGTCTCGTCTCGTGTCTCGTCTCGAACGAGACACGAGACGGGACAAGCCTTTTGAAATTCGAGACGGGACGAGACGGAATGCCTTTCTCGTCTCGTTTTCGAGACGAGACACGAGACGGGACGGGACGGCTTTTGAAATGTCTCGTCTCGTCTCGAATGTCTCGAAAAAATAAAAGCAAAATATTTAATCAGTTGCAAATACTTGTTTGCTTGGAATAAAGTATTTGAATTAGAATCGTTGATAAGCGCGTATTAAGTCAAAAGAAGACTATTATAGAGAGAGTAATGAATGAATACCTAAACTTATTTTCAATACTATTTCGACACACAGAGTTACTTCCCATTTTTGTTTTTCAATTTATTCCAGGTTATTCATTTTATGTTACGATAGTACTCCAGATACTAATACAATTCTGAATAACATCAAGTAAAAGGGCAGGTAGAGAAGGTGGAAGGAGAGGCCAAAAGATCGTGGAATGTCTGCGTCCGAGGTTTATCTTGTAAAAATAGTCTCAGCTCTATAGGTTGGAAGGATAAACGGACCGACGGATATGGTTTATTTTTATTATTTAATTTTTTACATCAAAGGGTGTACAGAAGTGATTGTTATTAGGAAGTAGGAAAAACATTGTAGGAAACATGGCAGTACAAATTGATAAGGAGTTGTTGGGAAAGTTATTAAGGAGTCAAAGATATTAGCAAGACTAAGAGAAGGAGATAATTATGGATAAGTAATCCTGCATTATCCCACTCCGAGCAGCTGAGAGTTAAAGAGGAGGAGAAAATACGGGAAATATGGAAAGAAGTAATTTGGTGATTTTAGTATTTACAAGGAACCATGAAAAGATTTTACCACATGATTATTTGCACGGGTTGCGAAATTATTAGAATGTTATGGGAATTTCGGAAATGTCTTTGTTGAGTTGCTTGAGTTGCTGTTTTAAGTCCACTTTATGCACAGTGAGGCTAATCGGGACTGGACCTACAGTTTAAAGTGGAATCCGAACCACTTGTACCTCCACCGGGTATCGAACCCGGGACCCCTTGATTGCAAGGCAATGACGCTACCACTGCGCCATGGGGGAAGCCCTGTCTTTGTTGAGAAAATTCTTGTTGTTTACCTCAGGCATTCTACAGGTGGTTGGATTAGATCTTTTACGTCCGTTTGAAGATTATTTAGGCTACAATGCTTCTTTTATTTATTTATTTCTTATTTAAGGAGAATACTATTTATTCCTTGGATTGTAATAACGAAATACTGAGGCTGATATAGAATAGATTTGAAATGAAGCAAGGGCACTAAGTTCTGTATAATCGTCGTAGAAGGAAACTTTGTTCTATGAGGGGACTCCCCGATGGTACAGTGGTAGCGTCGTCGCCTTGTAATCAAGGGGTCCCGGGTTCGATACCCGATACCCGATATCAGATAGTGATTTGAATCCCACTTTAAACTATGGGTCGAGTCCCGATTAGCCTTTCTGTAAATCAGATGAAGGAATGTTGAAGCTCTTCTTTTTATTTTGTAAATTTAGCCTTCAAGTTTATGAGCAAAATAGATGTAGTATCTACTGTATATATTTTCACTCGTTACTAAACACATTTCACAAAGTAGTTTTATCGAACTTCAGAGGGAAGCTGACAGCAATGTCAGTGTGGCGGGAGCCTGTTTACGACCAGGGTGTATTCCGAGACTATTTTTCGCCGTTCTCCACTGACAGAGGTTTCGCTTTGAACAATGGACACCGTTGCTTCAGGGGGCAAACACCAAACATAGGGCGAGGTTGACCTGCAGTAGCGGGTAAGTGCCATAAATCCAGGCCTAAAGTAGGAATGAAGGTTGATGCAAGGGAGGGGCAATAAAAAGAGTCACATTTCCCTGGCGCCGTCACTGGTTGGAAGTAAATTTATTAGGGCGAGGAAAGTAACATTAGCTGTTGACAGTGTTACACCAAAGGACGTGATATGTGCTACTGTTTGTATAAATGATATGAAATTTAAGCAAAAATTTATAATTGTTGAGACTTGAGAGTTGTTTCCTTCATTTGATCGTAGGAAGAGGTTTTCTGAGACAGAGTGGGATTATTTTACAAATACAGGGTGGGAAATAACCTTTTGCTAGGGGTCTGCAGAAAAAAGTAACGACAATTAAGAAATTATGGTAATACCAAATGTTTACTACGACAATTGTGGTTACAAAAACAAAATTAAAAGTTAGTTCACGACAAAGCACCTTGTTTAAAGGCAAATGCTAAAACCAAGACCTTCTTCGGCGAAGTGGCAATGACTTCTTCAGCAGTTCTGAATGGCCGGGTGCATCACCGGACCTGAATGCAGAGGAGCACTTTGGGGCTATTCTGAAGGACGCAGTTGAGTTCTTGGTGATAGTGGAACGCGGACCGGACCGCTAGTCCCGGCCAACACTTCTTGCACATCTGGAACAAGTCCTCCGTGACATGGAATGGAATACAGACTTGTTTGCGAAACTTCTGAGCTCCTACCCTGATCGTCTTTATGCTGTGAGAGAAGCAAACCGCGGACATACTAACTTTTAATTTTGTTTTTGTAAATCACAATTGTCGTAGTAAACCTCTGGTATTACCATAATTTCTTAATTGTTGTTACGTTTTACTGTGGACCCCTAGCAAAAGGTTATTTTCCACCCTGTACACGAGAAAGGGTGGTTGTTTAAAGATAGACTTATTTTGCATATATTTTAAAAGTTCAGATAAAACGAGAATTTAGCCTTACTGTTATGAAAAGAAATAACGCTGTACAGGGAAAGAATAACTCTTCACATTTCTCGCACCTGGTGGGATGCAACACACATGCACAAGAGTATTGCAGGAAGTCTATGAACGAGGATGAAGAGGGATTTGTGAAATTTGACACCTGTGGGTGAATTAGTGGATTCTAATATTCTTAAGGTTGATATTGTTTTTCTTTTTTTTTATAGTCCACTTGATTCACAAATAGGCTAAATCGCGAACCGACCTACAGTTTAAAGTGCGATCCGATCCACTTTGTGCCTCCATTGAGTATCGACTCGAGGACCCTTCATTACAAGACCTCGACGTTATTACTACGCCATCGGGGAGGCACCCAATTTACACAAATATGTTGATTCCAATAACACGTTATATGCATAATCTGATAATGATGCACTTTGGGTGCATCTAAACATATTTTTTTCAACTATAGCATGTCTAAAACAATCATTGAAGTTGGGATTTTTATAACTCCAGGAGGTACGGCTCTGTAAACGTGCGATATAAAAATTAATGCAGGTTTGCCTTCCATACGTGGTGGTTTTGTCACGTTTCTTCGCTTCGTAAAACATACACTTTTGCAGGAAAGGCTTCTTGTATCCTCCTGGGGCCTTGCTCTAGCTAAACCAAAAATATATTTGTTTAGCATAATCGAGGGTTACTTTTTCCTGCCGAACTTACTAGAAAACAGGGATTCTATTGGGATCATACGGCTTTGAATGACAGTATCAATGAAGATTTATGTACACTACTACTTATAATAATGAGCATAAAATATTAATCAGGAACTTTATTTTTCGTCAACTGGATGTAACATCCTTTTTTGTTATTCAGCAAATATTTAATTCATCGCCTATTTTTACATTAATTTTCTTACCAGGACAGCTGTTTTTATGCAAATTTGGGCGATCTTATTAACTACACGTAAGCTAGATATTAGCTAATATTCGTGCTGTTATATTACTATTCTTCTACCAACTTTGTAACATTTCATGTAATAATAATAATAGAATTGATTAATTTACATATTCAAGTGAATAGACCTATGAATTATATTAATGTTTTAATTTAAACATTTGCTTAATTGTTGTCGTTAATGTTATTATTATCATTTTTTCTGGAACACTTGGCTCGGACACCCTCCCCCGACATATATTTCTAGATGCGTGCCTGCCGAAGGATAAATTAGATCAAGCGGTGGTGGTACCGGACTTAGAGACTAAAGGGAAAACAAAGAAGTATGTGCGTCATAAGCTGAGCATAAGAAACAGCACAGTCACAAAGAACCACTTTTTGAAACTTAATAGAAGATGTTTAACAATATTAAGAACAATAAATGCTTTCTATTTGTAATATACTAAGTATTGACATTTTAAATAGTCTTTTGTGTTCGTACTTCACATTTAAAAACTTTTTTGTAGCTCCCCAGCGCCAAACTTAGAATTTAAACAAAAAATGTACATTTTCATAGTGCACGGAAGTTCGACATTCAGAAAGAAAGAAGGTCTAGTGGAAAACATTTCAAGGTCTCTCTCTCTAAAGTGAATATTTTGGCAGTATCGGGCTAGGCATTGGTGCGATTTATTAAGAAAGAAATAAGCTGCACAGATCAACTGAAAATCAAAGTTTTGAGTGATGATTTGGTTGTGCCAGGACCAAATTTTGTGTATGCAGTCCGAGAATTTCATGGCATAAAAAATACTTTTGTTTAAGGCTACTGGGTTCGACACACACACTCAACAGACAATTTTGGACACTTGCGAGTGCTTAGGCATGAATATGAACAATTTGGTGGGTTTCGGCTTTTATAAGAGCTGCAAACATGGGAGGACAAGACACATTAGTGGTGTTCAGGCTCGAATGAGAGAGAAATATTCGTGAACTGTCTGATTCCAGTTCCCAGCACACAGTTTGAATCTTGTGTTGTCGAGTGGATTGTGCATTCCGTGCATGTGTACAACCTTCGTAAAAACACTTCTGGTACATAGATGTTTTGATGCCTGATGAGAAGAAATGGACAAACGTACATACTGAGATGGTTCCGGCACACAATATTAATGCATGGAAACAGAGGAGTTGAGTGGTAGAAAATGTCCCGATTTCACGTTCTGATTAAAATGACAGCCTTAAACAGTGGCGACGATTAGTGTTGCCCACGAGACGAGACTTTGGGCTGTCTCGTCTCGTGGAGTCTCCTGGAAATGCTGTCTCGTCTCGAAAATATACGTTTATCTTATGACACATGGTCAATCTCGTCTCGTCTCGAATTTTTAAAAGCCTGTCCCGTCTCGTCCCGTGGGCAACACTAGCGACGATTTAGGAGATAGTTGCTTCCCATTATTTTGCCTCCACACTATCACACTATGGCCTCTTAATGCTTGTCTCCTTGTCCATTCCCCCCCCTCACACATTTTGGAACCCAATTGCCACCACTGGCCTTAAACATACAATTGTGATAACCCTTTAAAAAATGGTGTTCAGCCGCCGCCCCGAAAGGAATTCCTGGATACGTTCCTGCTGGTTCCCGTAAAATATCACTGCACTCTCCACGTTCTTCTTCTTCTTTGGCGCCATCAATAGCTTCAACACGTTGTTTTTTATATATATTTGTCACATATTTGTTTTAATTAGTATTCTGCTCGTTCCGCCACCTGAACGCAGCAGCTACGGCTCAAAGGGCAGTGCAGTTTCACCGGAAGAAGGCTCGGAAATGGCAGGCTTCAGAAGTTAACTCATCCAAATTAAATTAAACAGGTATGTGCTCTCTCTAAATTTAAATCATAGTTCACAAAAAATTTGATTAAAAGTTTTAAAAGTATCTGTTTTATTTAATAGCGTATTAATTGGTGCGTTCTTCTCCAGCACAGCCATAGGCAGTGACCACACTACGGGGGGGGTGGGGGGCAGAAACGCCCCCCAATTCTCGTTCGACAATTTCTCTCTCTCTCTTATCTGCCCCCAGTAAAATGACAAAATAAATAAATGAATGAATGCTCTTTTAGCCAAAATATGCATTTTTGAGTCGTATGTAACGGAATAATAAAAATGATTGCCCCGGGAAAATATGATTTACCCCTCCATCTTTACTATTGCGCTGTCACTAGCTACAACATATTTTGATTTCTATTGTTCCCACACATTTATTTTAATTTTAGTATTGTGAATCATATTCCACTGTGTTACCTCACGTAGCCCCCCCCCCCCCCCACACACACACGTACGACTTCAGTTGTAAGTTTTAGACTAAGCTTGTCAAATATCCACTTATATCTTTGTATTCTTGAGCCATTTTAAAAAAATCATTTCGCCCCTTCTTCTGGACTATTTCATAGGAATGTTTTCCCACTGGATGCCCCTTTGCAGATCGAGATCCGGGGCTATAGCCTTCCCAAGCCAGGGTCCCCTACAAATACTCTCTTGGCCTCATGAAAGACAAATATGTATTTCTACGAAATATTAATTTGACTTGGCAGTTTCTCTTTTCGAACAGGAATAAGTTTTAAATTTTAATAGCTTATAAATTTGCACTAGCAATTTTGAGTAAAGGTTTTGCGTAACCCTAAAATTACATTTAGAGACTGCAAGGTCAACTCTCGATATTTCAGATATATTAATAATTTTCATCACAACGTCTTGTAATAATTATTTGTTACTTCAATAACCTCCTCGCAAATGTTTCTCGCATATTAAAACATAGATGCCAATTTCTGTTTACTTCCTTGTAATGCTGACCTCCGTGGCGAAGTGGTTAGCACAACGCTTTACGATGCCAAGTGCCCCAAGGTTCGAATCCCCGCCCGGGCATGGGTCTACTTTCCTTTCTTCAATTTCATCATATCATCACGCATCCTCATCTTTGCGATTAGCCATATGTGACAGATAAGCGAAGTAAAACAAACGAAGTCTATTAATCAATTATTTTTTTAAACTCTTTAATTCTTCTTTAGCATGCCACGTTTTTGTTAAAATTTATATTACGATTTGTAAAATGACGAAATTCTAAAGGAGAACACGCAACTTTCTTTGTAGCGCATCGGTCAGAAAGTTTCAGGCATATGGATTTTCAAAATACATTTTTTCACATGTACTTTGCCCCCTTTTAAAAGTAGCGCGTTTTCAATTATGTTACTAATCATTAAAAGGATGCCTCAATACCATCTTGGAGGATGACAATTATTATTTTCCCCCTCCTAAAAGTAATAATATACTTTCGCTCTCTGAATCTTCCATATAAGTGCTAGGGGCCGTCTGCTTCAGCCGAGCTCACTGCTTCTCCGGTGACGTCACGCGTTCGTGCAAGATCGGCAATCTTCGGATGTCTTTACGTAATCTCTATATTCCGGTTATACGTCAAAAACATCGACGCAAAAACATCCACAACAAAAACATCGCCTACATTTCATCGACAGCACAAAACATCGACAGCACAAAACATCGACAGTACAAAACATCGACGGCAAAAACATCGACGCCAAAAACATCGACGGCAAAAACATCAACAGCAAAAACATCGACACCAAAAACATCGACGGCAAAAACATCGACGCCAAAAACATCGACGGCAAAAACATCGACGCCAAAAACATCGACGGCAAAAACATCGACGCCAAAAACATCGACAGCAAAAACATCGACGCCAAAAACATCGACTCTAAAAACATCGACGGCAAAAACATCGACGCCAAAAACATCGAGAGCAAAAACATCGACACCAAAAACATCGACGGCAAAAACATCGACACCAAAAACATTGACGCCAAAAAAATCGACAGCAAAAACATCGACGCCAAAAACATCGACGGCAAAAACATCGAGAGCAAAAACATCGACACCAAAAACATCGACGGCAAAAACATCGACACCAAAAACATCGACGCCAAAAACATCGACACCAAAAACATCGACGGCAAAAACATCGACACCAAAAACATCGACACCAAAAACATCGACACCAAAAACATCGAGAGCAAAGACATCGACACCAAAAACATCGACGCTAAAAACATCGAGAGCAAAAACATCGACGCCAAAAACATCGACAGCAAAAACATCGACGCCAAAAACATCGACAGCAAAAACATCGACAGCAAAAACAACGACGGCAAAAACATCGACGCCAAAACATCGACGGCAAAAACCGACGCCAAAAACATCGACGGCAAAAACATCGACACCAAAAACATCGACGGCAAAAACATCGACATCAAAAACATCAACAGCAAAAACATCGACGACAAAAACATCGAGAGCAAAAACATCGAGAGCAAAAACATCGACACCAAAAACATCGACGGCAAAAACATCGACGCCAAAAACATCGAGAGCAAAAACATCGACACCAAAAACATCGACGCCAAAAACATCGACACCAAAAACATCGACAGCAAAAACATCGACACCAAAAACATCGACGGCAAAAACATCGACGGCAAAAACATTGACAACAAAAACATCGACAGCAAAAACATCGACACCAAAAACATCGACGGCAAAAACATCGACGGCAAAATCATCGACAGCAAAAAAATCGACGGCAAAAACATCGACACCAAAAACATCGACGGCACAAAACATCGACGCCAGAAAACATCGACGCCAAAAACATCGACGCCAAAGACATCGACGGCAAAAACATCGACAGCAAAAACATCGACGGCAAGAACATCGACACCAAAAACATCGCTATTTTTTGTCATTAAAGCCGTTAATTTATAATGCAGTCATGTTTTATTATTATTGGAGGAAGGCAGAAAGTAGGAGGAGCAGAGTAGAAAGACTGGGGTAAGTAACAGGATGGAAAGTAGAGGGGCTCTAAAACTCCAACTCGCCCAGGTGAAATTTATATCTTGATTCGCTCCATGAATAGGATTTAGTGTTGTGATAATAGCATCATGATGCTAGAGCTCTTCTAGAGCTCTTCTAGACCAAACATGCCTACATTCGTCGATCTTGTTTTTAGATTTCTTATCAGCCATGGTTGTTGTGCAAGAGCGGCATTTTCATTGATTCGATTATTTAGCGCTGCACTCGCACCTTCTGACATCAAAACAATATTATTATTAGCACCTGATTCTTGCCTTAAAGCTCAAACAATGGAATCGTAAACAATGCGAAGCGTCATGTTTCCTTCTGCTTTCTAGCAAGCTGCTTTTAACTTCATAGATGGGATGCTCGTGATATTGTGGATGTGGAAGAAATGTTCTTTTATGACTATGGTACGAACCGACTGAGGGCCCCTTTGCTTTACTTCCCCCGCCCACCTTCACACAGCAAACCCCTTGTGACAGCGACTTTACAGAAGCCTTCAAAACATCGTCTCTCACAAACATCAGGGTTTATCCGCAACTGATATCAATTCTGCCAGTCACACCAGAAGGGTTTCAAGAATTTTTGTCACAAATGTAGATTGTGCATGAAGTGTTTTTAACAAACAACGTGCTTTATTTCTTAAAAATACACAGCCTTATATGAACTTAAGAAAATAAGGAGGATAATTTAGCTGTAATTTTTTGCTAGTAGTTTGTGTTAGACATAAATATACAGGTTGTCGCCATACACATAGACGGATCTAGAACTTGTTTCTGAAATGATGTCCTCCTGCATCCACATATTTATAGGAAATTTTCACTAACACGTATCAATTCCTCTTTCGAAATTGCTTCAATTTATTTCTTCATATTTTCTTTCAATTCTTCTGATGTATGGCTTCCGGTATAAAAGATTGGTAGCTCGCCACGATGACGTTAGAAATATGTATGTTTCTTGTGCAAGGCGTCGGAGAGATTTCTGAGGAGTATGTTTCAATCGTGTTCCAACGTCGTCTAGTTTATCCTCAGTAAGCACATGCCGTTTTATCTTAACAACAGCAGACCCTATTTTCCTAAATTTGTTCACAAGTAACAGATCACTGTCTCTGTGTGAAACAGGAACGTCTGGGAATTCTGCTGCAAAACGCCTTCTGATTTCCCTACAAGAATTCGTAATGACATAAGAGTCGTATATAAAAATTCGTTGTTTAAAATTGTACGGATAGCGTGGCATTATTAGACTGCAGAAAGAACTGGCAATACATAAAATAAAACAAAACAATCTAAAACACTTGTTAACAATTTAACACTTCACAAACACGTGCAAACTGGAAAACAGCTGTCTGGATACTGAAGCACGGACGTGTTCTATTGTTCCCACACATTTATTTTAATTTTAGTATTGTGAATCATATTCCACTGTGTTACCTCACGTAGCCCCCCCCCACACACACACGTACGACTTCAGTTGTAAGTTTTAGACTAAGCTTGTCAAATATCCACTTATATCTTTGTATTCTTGAGCCATTTTAAAAAAATCATTTCGCCCCTTCTTCTGGACTATTTCATAGGAATGTTTTCCCACTGGATGCCCCTTTGCAGATCGAGATCCGGGGCTATAGCCTTCCCAAGCCAGGGTCCCCTACAAATACTCTCTTGGCCTCATGAAAGACAAATATGTATTTCTACGAAATATTAATTTGACTTGGCAGTTTCTCTTTTCGAACAGGAATAAGTTTTAAATTTTAATAGCTTATAAATTTGCACTAGCAATTTTGAGTAAAGGTTTTGCGTAACCCTAAAATTACATTTAGAGACTGCAAGGTCAACTCTCGATATTTCAGATATATTAATAATTTTCATCACAACGTCTTGTAATAATTATTTGTTACTTCAATAACCTCCTCGCAAATGTTTCTCGCATATTAAAACATAGATGCCAATTTCTGTTTACTTCCTTGTAATGCTGACCTCCGTGGCGAAGTGGTTAGCACAACGCTTTACGATGCCAAGTGCCCCAAGGTTCGAATCCCCGCCCGGGCATGGGTCTACTTTCCTTTCTTCAATTTCATCATATCATCACGCATCCTCATCTTTGCGATTAGCCATATGTGACAGATAAGCGAAGTAAAACAAACGAAGTCTATTAATCAATTATTTTTTTAAACTCTTTAATTCTTCTTTAGCATGCCACGTTTTTGTTAAAATTTATATTACGATTTGTAAAATGACGAAATTCTAAAGGAGAACACGCAACTTTCTTTGTAGCGCATCGGTCAGAAAGTTTCAGGCATATGGATTTTCAAAATACATTTTTTCACATGTACTTTGCCCCCTTTTAAAAGTAGCGCGTTTTCAATTATGTTACTAATCATTAAAAGGATGCCTCAATACCATCTTGGAGGATGACAATTATTATTTTCCCCCTCCTAAAAGTAATAATATACTTTCGCTCTCTGAATCTTCCATATAAGTGCTAGGGGCCGTCTGCTTCAGCCGAGCTCACTGCTTCTCCGGTGACGTCACGCGTTCGTGCAAGATCGGCAATCTTCGGATGTCTTTACGTAATCTCTATATTCCGGTTATACGTCAAAAACATCGACGCAAAAACATCCACAACAAAAACATCGCCTACATTTCATCGACAGCACAAAACATCGACAGCACAAAACATCGACAGTACAAAACATCGACGGCAAAAACATCGACGCCAAAAACATCGACGGCAAAAACATCAACACCAAAAACATCGACGGCAAAAACATCGACGCCAAAAACATCGACGGCAAAAACATCGACGCCAAAAACATCGACGGCAAAAACATCGACGCCAAAAACATCGACAGCAAAAACATCGACGCCAAAAACATCGACTCTAAAAACATCGACGGCAAAAACATCGACGCCAAAAACATCGAGAGCAAAAACATCGACACCAAAAACATCGACGGCAAAAACATCGACACCAAAAACATTGACGCCAAAAAAATCGACAGCAAAAACATCGACGCCAAAAACATCGACGGCAAAAACATCGAGAGCAAAAACATCGACACCAAAAACATCGACGGCAAAAACATCGACACCAAAAACATCGACGCCAAAAACATCGACACCAAAAACATCGACGGCAAAAACATCGACACCAAAAACATCGACACCAAAAACATCGACACCAAAAACATCGAGAGCAAAGACATCGACACCAAAAACATCGACGCTAAAAACATCGAGAGCAAAAACATCGACGCGAAAAACATCGACAGCAAAAACATCGACGCCAAAAACATCGACAGCAAAAACATCGACAGCAAAAACAACGACGGCAAAAACATCGACGCCAAAACATCGACGGCAAAAACCGACGCCAAAAACATCGACGGCAAAAACATCGACACCAAAAACATCGACGGCAAAAACATCGACATCAAAAACATCAACAGCAAAAACATCGACGACAAAAACATCGACGCCAAAAACATCGAGAGCAAAAACATCGAGAGCAAAAACATCGACACCAAAAACATCGACGGCAAAAACATCGACGCCAAAAACATCGAGAGCAAAAACATCGACACCAAAAACATCGACGCCAAAAACATCGACACCAAAAACATCGACAGCAAAAACATCGACACCAAAAACATCGACGGCAAAAACATCGACGGCAAAAACTTAGACAACAAAAACATCGACACCAAAAACATCGACGGCAAAAACATCGACGGCAAAATCATCGACAGCAAAAAAATCGACGGCAAAAACATCGACACCAAAAACATCGACGGCACAAAACATCGACGCCAGAAAACATCGACGCCAAAAACATCGACGCCAAAGACATCGACGGCAAAAACATCGACAGCAAAAACATCGACGGCAAGAACATCGACACCAAAAACATCGCTATTTTTTGTCATTAAAGCCGTTAATTTATAATGCAGTCATGTTTTATTATTATTGGAGGAAGGCAGAAAGTAGGAGGAGCAGAGTAGAAAGACTGGGGTAAGTAACAGGATGGAAAGTAGAGGGGCTCTAAAACTCCAACTCGCCCAGGTGAAATTTATATCTTGATTCGCTCCATGAATAGGATTTAGTGTTGTGATAATAGCATCATGATGCTAGAGCTCTTCTAGAGCTCTTCTAGACCAAACATGCCTACATTCGTCGATCTTGTTTTTAGATTTCTTATCAGCCATGGTTGTTGTGCAAGAGCGGCATTTTCATTGATTCGATTATTTAGCGCTGCACTCGCACCTTCTGACATCAAAACAATATTATTATTAGCACCTGATTCTTGCCTTAAAGCTCAAACAATGGAATCGTAAACAATGCGAAGCGTCATGTTTCCTTCTGCTTTCTAGCAAGCTGCTTTTAACTTCATAGATGGGATGCTCGTGATATTGTGGATGTGGAAGAAATGTTCTTTTATGACTATGGTACGAACCGACTGAGGGCCCCTTTGCTTTACTTCCCCCGCCCACCTTCACACAGCAAACCCCTTGTGACAGCGACTTTACAGAAGCCTTCAAAACATCGTCTCTCACAAACATCAGGGTTTATCCGCAACTGATATCAATTCTGCCAGTCACACCAGAAGGGTTTCAAGAATTTTTGTCACAAATGTAGATTGTGCATGAAGTGTTTTTAACAAACAACGTGCTTTATTTCTTAAAAATACACAGCCTTATATGAACTTAAGAAAATAAGGAGGATAATTTAGCTGTAATTTTTTGCTAGTAGTTTGTGTTAGACATAAATATACAGGTTGTCGCCATACACATAGACGGATCTAGAACTTGTTTCTGAAATGATGTCCTCCTGCATCCACATATTTATAGGAAATTTTCACTAACACGTATCAATTCCTCTTTCGAAATTGCTTCAATTTATTTCTTCATATTTTCTTTCAATTCTTCTGATGTATGGCTTCCGGTATAAAAGATTGGTAGCTCGCCACGATGACGTTAGAAATATGTATGTTTCTTGTGCAAGGCGTCGGAGAGATTTCTGAGGAGTATGTTTCAATCGTGTTCCAACGTCGTCTAGTTTATCCTCAGTAAGCACATGCCGTTTTATCTTAACAACAGCAGACCCTATTTTCCTAAATTTGTTCACAAGTAACAGATCACTGTCTCTGTGTGAAACAGGAACGTCTGGGAATTCTGCTGCAAAACGCCTTCTGATTTCCCTACAAGAATTCGTAATGACATAAGAGTCGTATATAAAAATTCGTTGTTTAAAATTGTACGGATAGCGTGGCATTATTAGACTGCAGAAAGAACTGGCAATACATAAAATAAAACAAAACAATCTAAAACACTTGTTAACAATTTAACACTTCACAAACACGTGCAAACTGGAAAACAGCTGTCTGGATACTGAAGCACGGACGTGTCCAATGTCAAGGTCAGCGTACAGTTGTGGGTTTAAATGCTGGCAGATGTGCTCTTACTTTCCGACGCGCTAGCCGCCGCCCAACTGCCACCTCGGCCGTGAAAGGCAGTGTATACGTATATCCTTATCGCTAAAAATTCCGAGAGAGAGAAATACGACGTTATGAAATCAAGGAGTTAACAAACTATGAATTAGAAATATTAAAATTAAGCTCCACACCCAGGTAGTCTGGCAATAAGACTGCTGCCTTGTAACCAAGGGTACCCGTGTTCGATCCCTGGTGGGGGTACATTTCATTAAGTGGCTCGAATTCCACTATAAAATACTGCAATTTGTGCAAAAGTCAGCACGCTTGGGCAAGTTAATGCTCTTCGGAGTCTTAGGAGTATGCCTACATTCCCCAAGCGTGCTGATTTTTGCACCGTATTGCAGTATTTAGTTGGTTGGATTTATATTAACCTCATTTCTGAGGTCAGAAAATAATTTGTGTACTGTCATAGTAGCCCATTTCGATTCCACCATGTGAAAGCAGAAGAGCTACATGTGAAGAGAATATTAAAATTATGATTTATTAATTTCTAAATTAAGGGAAGGCTTTACTAATTGTTAATTGGATTTGGCCGTTTCAATTCAGAAAGTTCCGAATTTATGAACTACAGAAAGCTGAAACGTTCAAAATTGCCTTTAACGAACTTTATAAGCTTTGTGTTATTCATTAACAGTTAAATGCAGTGGAGGCGATTGGGTTACAAAACTTTGGGAGGGGGAGCAAGAACAATTTACTTTCTCTTCGTACATACGGTTTAGCATAATGTGGGGGCAAAAGCGGCAAAAAGTGTGGGGGGGACATCTGCACCCCCATGCCAACCTAATCGCCGCCACTGCACTAATCGAGAATCAAAAAGTTGTTCCATCCCATAAAAATAATATCCAGGACTATTTTGTTAAATAACTGTTACATTTGAGGGAATAAATACAGCACTCAACCTCCAATTACCAATCCCATTACGAAGGTAACCCATGATTTGCTACAAAGTAGAAAAATGTTCTTTGACATTTAACTAGTGGCGGAGATTATGGGGGGCGTGGGGAGGCAGTTGCACCACCCCATACATTTTGCCACATTTTCTCTCGCACTATGCTAAACCTTATGTACCAAGGGAAACTGTCCTTGTCCCCCCCGTTTTGGAAACCAATTGCCGCCACATTTGGACATCATTTTGCCACGAATTATCTATTTTTTTTGTTTGACGAGGAATTTCTCTATCCAAGTTCATGGGCGTAACTTGGAATCTAACTTTAGGGGGTCACAATCGAACTTGCCGCTTAAGTTTTTTGGAGAGGATTAAAAAGTTTTCTAGGCCATAAAAATAGCGTCCAAGATTATTTTTATTTTGTGAAACAACTGTCACATTTGTGAATTCATAAAAATTGCTCCTCTGGCCCGAAGAGATCAATAAAAGTACCATTGACTTGTAAATTTTAATAAACCTGAAAATTTTAGACGGCCAATGCCCCCCTTGCTTCCGCCATTCTCATTTGAGAAAGCAGTTCTCTTCTATTGCCTTTACTTCAGTTACTTTTGTATTTGAGACTATTTCCTGATGTCAAATATTTACGGAAAGAATTTATGACTGTCGTAGCATTCGCACAGCAAGCCCATCTTGTTACAGATAGGATCCTTAAAGGAATAAGTTTCTATCCTGCATCTCTTAAGATGCCTTGTTGGACTACTTGCAATTAAGCTATATATGTATTGCATTATTAAAAAGAAGATCACACTGTTTAAATTATATGTGACTTTAGATTAATCTCTCAGGTTCAGATTCAAAACAACTACACATATATATATACACAATATATATATATATATATATATATATATATATATATATATATATAATCGTAATAATTGAGGATTTGGTGTTTTAGACCTTTAATTTAACATATATTAAGAGCTCGGTCTCTGGCACCGTGAGCGATCAACAAGGTAATTATTTTCGTGTGACCCACGAAGGGTTAATCGGAACTGAACCTATAGTTTAAAGAATCCATACCACTGTGCAACTTTCCTCCACCGGGGATAGAAACCTCGGACCCCTTGAATCAAATACAACAGCAGTGCCGATAAACAGTGAAGGCGCTTCGTCGTGCGACACCCGGGGAAAATGTCTGGAGAGGAAGGGGGCAAGGCAATATTGCAAGGGGGCAGTTGTATTACTTGCACACGGTGTGTACCAGTGCATGTACCAAAAGAAAGTCACTACGGAAAAGTCAAGTTGTATTTGGTCCTTTCGGTCTCCTGCGTCTAATAAACAAGGAATAACAATAGCCGGTGGTCTTTTCATCTTTCACACGGAGGAGCCTTCCTTTCCCTTTCCCCCGAACACAAACGCTGCCGGCGAGAAGTGATAAATGGTTATCAGAAACTAAACAATCACGTTCACTGCGCAATCTCATTGTTTGTAATTTTATCAATAATAATAATAATAACGTCTTTATTGAGAGATCGTGTCTCGGCCTCCCGGACCGTTCTTACAACAATGACCATTATACATTGGTAGCACGGTAGCACTATAAGTTGGAAACTGGAGTTCGCTCATTACACATTGTTCGTTTCACTGAAACACTTTATAATTTAGGGTAGCCAATCTCAAAATATTCGGGATTAGATCTGAATTCATTAGTGTGGAAAACTTTGTCAAAAAATTATTTTCCCGTCGATGTTTTTTGTGTCGATGTTTTTACCGTCGATGTTTTTGATGTCGATGTTTTTGCCGTCGATGTTTTTACCGTCGATGTTTTTGCCGTCGGTTTTTGCCGTCGATGTTTTTGATGTCGATGTTTTTGCCGTCGATGTTTTTGCCGTCGATGTTTTTACCGTCGATGTTTTTGATGTCGATGTTTTTGGCGTCGATGTTTTTGATGTCGATGTTTTTGCCGTCGATGTTTTTACCGTCGATGTTTTTGTTGTCGATGTTTTTGGCGTCGATGTTTTTGTTGTCGATGTTTTTGGCGTCGGTTTTTGCCGTCGATGTTTTTGTTGTCGATATTTTTGGCGTCGATGTTTTTGTTGTCGATGTTTTTGGCGTCGATGTTTTTGCCGTCGATGTTTTTGGCGTCGATGTTTTTGGCGTCGATGTTTTTGGCGTCGATGTTTTTGGTGTCGATGTTTTTGCCGTCGATGTTTTTGGTGTCGATGTTTTTGCCGTCGATGTTTTTGTTGTCGATGTTTTTGCCGTCGATGTTTTTGTTGTCGATGTTTTTGGCGTCGATGTTTTTGATGTCGATGTTTTTGCCGTCGATGTTTTTACCGTCGATGTTTTTGGTGTCGATGTTTTTGCCGTCGATGTTTTTGGTGTCGATGTTTTTGCCGTCGATGTTTTTGTTGTCGATATTTTTGCTGTCGATGTTTTTGTTGTCGATGTTTTTGGCGTCGATGTTTTTGATGTCGATGTTTTTGCCGTCGATGTTTTTACCGTCGATGTTTTTGCCGTCGATGTTTTTGGTGTCGATGTTTTTGCCGTCGATGTTTTGTGCTGTCGATGTTTTGTACCGTCGATGTTTTGTACCGTCGATGTTTTGTTGGCGATGTTTTGTCGGCGATGATTTGACGCTACACCCACACGAGGAGGCCTAGAAATATGACAGCATCGCATGTGATAAGGTAGGTTTTTACCGTTCTACGTTTTAAACTTCGTAATGCTACCAGACAGCATTATTTAGTCGGAACAGTTCTTCACTTTGTAATTTCTGACTGCAGTCGGTAAAAATGTATCATTTTTTTTTTTGTTTAGACACATTCAGGCACTTTTTCTTTTTCGTTATACATGCTGACCAGTGGCGGCTGGTGGTCTGGCTCTATGGGTGTGCACTTCAGTCTCGCGTCCAGAAGATGTTCAGTACCCAGTGATTTATCCCCCCCAACACCCTCCCAAATTTTGACGAACACCCCTCCCAAGCAGAAAAGTGGAACATACCCCTTGCAGGGGGTGTAAATATGAATTTTTATATCAACAATAGAATGACAATACTTCAACCTAAAGGAACCATTCGTAGCTCTACAAGAAGCGAAGTCCAATGGGCCTTTCGATCAACTACAACCAAAGTGTCAAAGAAGGAGGGTGGAATATTCCTGGAAACACCAGCTCCCTTGACAAGTCTTTGGTCAGTTCTAGGGAAGTGCCATCTGGAAAATGTCAAATTGACCTTTTGCCCTCCTTCCAGGGAGCACGTACTGCACACGGTGTTGGCAGTTCAATGTTTGAATACCTAAGTAAATATTTCTTAAATACGTTACAGATTTGTATTCAACCCCTGAGTCAATGAAATTTACATTTCGTTGCATTTTCCTTTCGATTCTTTCATGTGAAAAATGTACGATAAAAGTAAGGGAAGAAAAGAAAAGATACAAGTTTGACTCCTTGTAGTGAATTGTGTTAGAGTCCAACACAGATATTTCTGCCGTGCGATGCGCGACAGAACTAAAGAAGCAGTGTTGCTAATGGAGCAGAGAGAAAAATCGCTGCAGTGCGCCGATGCACAGCTGTTAGATATTTCAGGTCTATCTAACGTTGAGTTTTAAACGTCATGCATTATACCAGGACTAGGATTAATATGTACTAACAAGTGGCTTTGTATGTAGCTACATACATATGGACTATAAATTCGCAAAATATGAACTAACACATACGTAAAATTACCAAAAATGCTGCAAAGAAGACTAATTCATCCGATTCCTTATTTGAGTGATTTCAAACAAAATAAAAATAAAAAATATTATTTTTCATTGCATTAATGATCTGGTGGCGTTCTAACTCTTCACTCCCAAAACCCGTATACACTGGTACGGAACTGCAACGGCAGATAACAACATGCCAACGTGTTAAACCGCGACAATTGGACCACAACACTCCTCCACAAGCAGTATTATTATTTCCTCTCTGTGATCGGCGACAGTCGGTTGCCTTTGTTGTACATTTACAAACGATGCCGGCTTCCACAACAATAACAAGTACATATACTGCCACTAGACGATAAGCTGCACGGCTTTTTCTTTTGCTATGAACCAGGGCTGGCGCTAGTCATTTTGCCTCCCTGGGCGGTGGCGGCAGAAGCTGCTCCATTTCGACCCCCTTCCCCCCCGTCATTACGCAGCAACGGGAAATTGAAAATCAATATATTCCTAAGTAAAACATCAAAATATAAAATAAATAATGAGACTTCTTATGCTATTTCAATACTATTAAGCGCTAAAGAATATCTCGCTCGACCACAGTTTTCAATAGGCTTATTTTTTTCTTCTCTTCAAATTTTGCCGCCCTGGCCGGTGGCACGGTTCGCCCTCCCCTTCCGCCGGTCCTGCTATGAACTTGGTCACCCATCAAAGCATGGCAATTTTAACACAGAAAACAATATGCATCGCATTAAGCAGCAAAAATGACAGCCTCCTCTTCCTCCACTTAAATCCCATCTTTCGCAGCAAACGTCGCAAACTCTCTTGACTTCCCGCAAAATGTATGTCCGCCTATAATTTGACATGCAATTTTTTCAATGTCGGCACTTCATTTTCACGCAGAGCGTAGTCGTATATGCGCCTACGGATAACGTTTTCATCGAAAGCGTCCACTGACGATTTGGTCGCTGGTCGTTGTCGTTCTTTCCCGGAGTGTGGAATGATGTGGAGGGGCCTTCTGACATCTCAAGAGATTGTCTTTCGTTCATGATAGCCCTGATTGTTCGTTCAGGAACTCCAGTCGCAGCCGCTGTTCTCTTGTCAAAATGCTGTATTGGGAT
Organism: Lepisma saccharinum; assembly: GCF_977018435.1. Taxonomy (NCBI): domain Eukaryota; kingdom Metazoa; phylum Arthropoda; class Insecta; order Zygentoma; family Lepismatidae; genus Lepisma; species Lepisma saccharinum. Next base: position 14,122,513 of record NC_139245.1, read on the forward strand.
GCTAACACCTTGACTGGCTTCCTCCTTCATGAACTCGTGCACGTTGCTTAGAATTTCCCGAGCTTGGCTATGCAAGGTTTTTTTATTTCAACTTTGACAGAACTAGAGGCATTATGGAATTTAACGTTCATTAACAAACACACACTTTCACATACACACACGCAATACACGCACACAACGTCAAACCGGTAAAATACTTTGTATGAAATAAAAATATGGTGTTTCCAATCCAAGAAAACTCACCGTCATTTTACCTGCCTTTCCCCTTCCGTGACAGAAATAGTGCTTCATTATTACAGTTGGCAACACTAGTTACTAGCTAGCCAATGAACATGCACTGCATAAAAGAAGCAACCACTACAACGTGCTATATTGCTTCATTACCGTCCCTGCCGAACGGTGTGAACCGCGAGCTGGAGCGCTATTCAATTGTTTTCAATGATGATTGCGCGAGTGTGTCCAGGAATGGAATGACAGTATGGCAACAATAGCGAAGGTTTTCGAGCAGGGTAGAACACGTGATACTAAGAGAGAGGGAGACGAAACTAAAATTGGTATCTACGCAACGGCAAATTTATGTGTGTTGTACTCTACTATGGTTAGCAACACTATTTTTTGTAACTTGGGCGAGATGGATGATTTTGGAGTGGTAGAGAAGAGAGCAGTCAAATGCCTCAGTGTAGCATCTCAGTTCGTGTGTTGTCGATCTACTTAGTGTACCAATGTCTGAAATTACTGCAAAATTGGCTGTAGTAGATAAATAAAATGAAAGTAGACAGAAAGAAACCGAAAGTGGTGGGTTGGAAAACAGTGACACTATTGGGTATGAAGGCACAATTTCTTCCAATGGATATTAAAAAATACCAATATAAAATTTACTGACCGAGTATTCAATACAAATATACAAGTATACCATGAAGAGTGATTCATTCACGTCTATAGTTGATGTATGTGACCATTTTTGTGGCTCTAAGAGTTCTTACCTTTGTAAAGGAAACTACATTAGAAAGGGAGTTATAAAAAAGAGGTCACAAAGGACAAATGGGCTGCCGAAGAAGCAAAACAAATAAAAATAGATATGCGTTAGCGTCGTAGTGCCCTGTGAAATTACTGGTACCCTATCAAATTAAAGTTATTGTCAGTTTGCAAAGATATAGATTTAGTAAAAATTGTCTTCCTCTTTTCATCTAGTCTGTTCCCTGACATAATTTCATTCATTCATTCCTTTATTTGGAACCTAACAGCTTTTATGCCGTTTTTTGTCCATAACAATACACACACAATTGTTTTACAATAAAATTATCAGTCCATCCCCCCTATTTAACAGATATTAGATTTTTTTTAAGAACATTTTGCCTTTTACAATTGTACACTTCCTTAAAAATGATAACGAACTATACCCAATTCTCACATCTGGATTAACAACTAAACTTAACAAATTTGTTGGAAACTGAACCTTTAGATTATTTAAAGTTTTATAAAAGATATTTCTCTCTCTATTATATTTTGAGCATTCCAGTATTATATTTTGTGCATCTGCACTTTCCCAGCCACATTCACATCTCTTATTGTTCGTTATTCCAATTTTGGATGAATGTTGCCTAGTACACAAATGGCCCGTTCTCAGTCTATGAATTAGTACAATTACATTTCTTGTAGCACTTACATGATGAAACCATGGTTTTTGTGTTTTGAATTCAGCAAATGGTCTGTATGATTCTCCAACTGTTGTAAGTTCATTTCGACACCAATCAAACCATTCATTCAGAATTTTCTTCTTTACTCTAGGGAGAAGATCCGTATAGTATAATGATAAGTTCGTAATATTTGGAAGACGCACTGCTTTCTTTGCACATTCATCTACATGAGAATTACCTGTAATATTGCTATGAGCTTTAACCCAAGAAAACTCAATGGTTTTTCCAGATTTTTGTATTGTTTGAACTAATTGTATGCAATTTATAATATAAGGGGATAATTTGTAAAGACTCTTGTAAGAAGATTTAAGAGCCTGTAATACACTTTGCGAGTCAGTAAATATTAAGAACTTTTGTAAATTTAATTTTTGGACATATATTAATGCTTGGTAAATTGCGTAAGATTCTGCTGTAAATATTGAACAGTCTTGTGGAAGCCGAAATAATAGGTCTGTTTTATGTTGTGGATCGTACACTGCACATCCAACTCCTGACTCACTTTTAGATCCATCTGTGTATATGAAATAAAAACTTGGCCATTGAGTAAAATATTCCGATATGTGCGAATAACGAGGGAAATGAATATTATTCAGAGACTGTTGAGGATAATCTAATGAAAAAACAGGCCGTGAACGCATCTGTAGAACATCCTGGTATTCTTGACAAAACTAATTATACAATTCTATCCACATAGCAGATTTTCTCTTTGTTATTTTTCCCGTTTCATATAAGTGTATCATATTTGTTAGTACATTGTTGAAAGGATACTCAGAATATGATTTCACTTTGAAGAGCATATTTGCTGCTAACATCTGTCTACATGAAATGGAACATTCACCCGCTTCCATGTATACTACTACGTTTGGAGTGCTGTTCATAACGCCTAAACATCTTCTCAAGAATTTCCTCTGTATGACATCAATGGAATTCAATTTTCCTTCTGTCAAGTTACACATTGCCAGTAGAGAATAATCTATCATAGGCCGAAAATAATTATTGTAAAATAAAAGCATAACTCGAGGATGACATCCCCACTGAGTATTTGCTATTGCTTTGAACAAATTAAACACGTTTTCTGATTTGACTTGTATTGCTTTAATTTGGTCCTTCCAAGTTAGTTTTTCATCCAAGATGACACCTAAATATTTTACTCTGGATGTAATGGGAATTCTTGCTTTTCGGGATATTTAGTGAAGTATTGGAGGTGTTCCCTTTTTACTAAAAATTGTAATATTAGATTTTCCATTGAAATGGAGAGTTTTTTTTACTTTCAAGCCACTTTTGCACTTCCAATATTTGTTCCTCTAAAACAGGAAAATCAGTATGAATTTGTGTCGTGGATATATAGACACAGATATCATCTGCATATTGAAGATAATTGACTGTTGGAATTAATTTCCTTTTCATCCCGATCATATATATGTTGAATATCAAAGGACTTAAAGGACTTCCTTGAGGTAACCCTTTGCAGGCTGAATACGGCCCTCTACTTTCACTGAAAAAGTGGATATATACAGATCTTTTACTGAGTAACTTCCATAATATATTCTTGCTAATTCGACTCTATGTAGTTTGCTTCAGCAGATTCCTCTGTCCACCAGTATATCTTTGGGAAGTGTTGCTGACTACTTTTTATCACCCTGGGACAACTCAAGTCCATCGCAGCCGAAATGATTTTTACAAACTCCTCATATGTAATATTATCAGGTTTTAATCCATCATTCTCTGAGAAATAAATATTTAAAAGTTTATAACACCATTAAGCCTTGTTTCCATGATTATGAAAAACTAAATATGCTGACCAAGGCAGTAATTTATTTTATTAAAAACATAAACTAAACGTAACGTTTCAACCTTCTAGCAAGGTCTTCTTCAGACTCTGTATCAAGTACAAAAGTAACAAGATACAAAAACAGGGCCTTATATATACACAAACATTACTCCCTCCAGACTATTTAGAAAGTTGTTTGGAACTTTCTAGAAGATGACTTTCACCATCTTTACTTTCACCTCAAAGGCTAAACTCAATTACTTCCATATAGAATGTGGTTGGACTTTTAATCTCATGATCTTTTCCCTTCATTTTTCTTCCTTCTCCTCTCCTCTTTCTCTCTTGTCCTTTCCACTCTTTCTAACATCTTCTTCCATTCTTTGTTTAACTTCAGTCCCCCATTCCAGTTCATTATGTCTTCTTCACCTTTCTTCTCTATTTCCTTGGCTTCCTTCCATTTTCTCACTAGCATTCTCTTCTCCCTTCCTATCTGCTTAGCCTCATCCCACTCTATGTCATGTCCTGTTTCTCTCGTGTGTTTAAATATTGCATTTCTCTCTCTCTTAAGTCGTACATCATCCCTATGTTGTTTCAACCTGTCTTTCAGCCTTTTCTTCGTTTCTCCTATGTACACACTCTGACATTCTTTACATTTCACTTCGTAGATAATCCCTTCCTCTTCCTCTTCTCTGTTTTCCTTATTCTTGTTAGCATTCCTCGCTATTCCTAAGATGCTTCTCCCTCCCTTCCTGTAAGTTTTAATTCCCGCTTTCCTAAGCACTTTGCATATCTTTTCTGTGGTCTTCCCCATACTCCATATTCCAAACCATCTCTCTTTTTCTTTCTCTTCCAGTTCTTCCATTCCCGTTTCCTTCCTTCTTCTGTTTATGTCCAGTCTATCCTGCTTCTCATAGCCATTCTTTTCCAGCTGTTTCCATAGGCTATTTATTTTGCCTTCTTTTTCACATTCTTTCATGCATATTTTCTTGATTCTGTCCTCCATATTCTTTATAAAATTTATTTTTGTCACCTCACTTACATCACTTCTTTTGTGGCAGAATACCCCTGCTGCACAGAGGGACTAGGATGGAAAGAAGAAAGAGGAGAAGAAGAAGAAGAAGAGGATACCAGAAGAAGAGTTGTGGTAATAGGGAATGTAGACCTAACAAAAGAAGAGGAAGCTTTTTTAAAACTAGGTAGAGGTTTTAAAGTTAAAGAAAGAAATGTAGATTATGAGGAAGTTATATATGACATTGAAGAAGCAGTGCTCCATATAAAAGAAGAACCAGAAAGAGACAAGATTAGAAGAAGAACAGCAGCCATACTAAAGAATGAAATGGGAAAACAAGGAAAAGTAGATAATTTGAGTCAGAAAGAAAGGGAAGGGATGAAGAAAATCAAGACAAGAAATGATGTGGTGATAGAGCAGGCAGATAAAGGAGGAGCAATTGTGGTTATGGAAAGAGAATGGTACAAGAAGAAGTTTGAAGACCTAAAAGAAAATGGATATGAGGAGATTTGTGGAACAGGAGAGGAACAAACTATAAAAGAAAGAATCATAAAATACTGTAGGAGGAGTGGATTCAAGAAATGCATAAAGGAGACAGGAAGACTACCAAGTTTGAAAGGCTTTCCAAAGATACACAAAGAGGAGATAAAGTTAAGACCAGTAATGAACTGCAGAAATAATATTTTGGAACCCTTAGAAAAGAAAGTTAAGAAAGTTATTGACGTGTTAGTAACACAGCAAGAAAGCAGAGCAGTTAAGAACAGTGAACAAGTAGTAGACCTCATAAAAGGACTTAAGTTAAATGAGATGAAGACGACAATGTTTAGCTTAGACGTGAAAAGTATGTTCCCGAGCATCAAGAGGGGACACGTTTTGGATATTATTAAAAAGAGAATGGGACAAGAAATTATAGGAGAATGGGATAGTGAAAGGGTAGTCAAGGCGCTGGAAACCATTTGGAATAACGGTTACAGTATAATGGGAGATAAAATAATGTTAATGAGTGAAGGACTGAATATAGGTTCCAGTCTAAGCCCAGCATTGGCTGAATTGGTTATGAATGAATGGGAAAAGAAAGTGATAGAAAAGGGAGGTGACAAAATAATTCTGTTTTGCAGATATGTAGACGACTGTTTTGGCATATGGAAGGGAACGAAGAGGCAGCTTGACATTTTTGCCAAAGAAATTCAAGATGAAGAAAGAGGGATATTATTGGAACTTGAAATAGAAGAAGAAAACAGGTTAAGCTTTCTAGATATAGTGATGAAAAGGAATAGAGGACAAGAAATTGAAACCGTTTGGCATCAGAAAAAGTGTGCAGCAGGGGTATTCTGCCACAAAAGAAGTGATGTAAGTGAGGTGACAAAAATAAATTTTATAAAGAATATGGAGGACAGAATCAAGAAAATATGCATGAAAGAATGTGAAAAAGAAGGCAAAATAAATAGCCTATGGAAACAGCTGGAAAAGAATGGCTATGAGAAGCAGGATAGACTGGACATAAACAGAAGAAGGAAGAAAACGGGAATGGAAGAATTGGAAGAGAAAGAAAAAGAGAGATGGTTTGGAATATGGAGTATGGGGAAGACCACAGAAAAGATATGCAAAGTGCTTAGGAAAGCGGGAATTAAAACTTACAGGAAGGGAGGGAGAAGCATCTTAGGAATAGCGAGGAATGCTAACAAGAATAAGGAAAACAGAGAAGAGGAAGAGGAAGGGATTATCTACGAAGTGAAATGTAAAGAATGTCAGAGTGTGTACATAGGAGAAACGAAGAAAAGGCTGAAAGACAGGTTGAAACAACATAGGGATGATGTACGACTTAAGAGAGAGAGAAATGCAATATTTAAACACACGAGAGAAACAGGACATGACATAGAGTGGGATGAGGCTAAGCAGATAGGAAGGGAGAAGAGAATGCTAGTGAGAAAATGGAAGGAAGCCAAGGAAATAGAGAAGAAAGGTGAAGAAGACATAATGAACTGGAATGGGGGACTGAAGTTAAACAAAGAATGGAAGAAGATGTTAGAAAGAGTGGAAAGGACAAGAGAGAAAGAGGAGAGGAGAAGGAAGAAAAATGAAGGGAAAAGATCATGAGATTAAAAGTCCAACCACATTCTATATGGAAGTAATTGAGTTTAGCCTTTGAGGTGAAAGTAAAGATGGTGAAAGTCATCTTCTAGAAAGTTCCAAACAACTTTCTAAATAGTCTGGAGGGAGTAATGTTTGTGTATATATAAGGCCCTGTTTTTGTATCTTGTTACTTTTGTACTTGATACAGAGTCTGAAGAAGACCTTGCTAGAAGGTTGAAACGTTACGTTTAGTTTATGTTTTTAATAAAATAAATTACTGCCTTGGTCAGCATATTTAGTTTTTTTAAAAGTTTAGTATAATTAGACCAATTAGCTTTGAATACTTTCCATTTGCGAATAGTTAATATTCTTTCATTTGTTGCATGGCAATAAGCCAGATAAAAATAACATGGATAATGATCGCTTGTTCTCAAGTCCACATCGGCCTCCCATGTAAAGTCTGCACAATACTTTTCTGAAATTAATGTTAAGTCTATAGATGACGGATTACTTCCATTTCTAGGCATATGAGTAGGTGAACCATCATTTATTATAGTTATCTGTTCCGCCTCCATCCATTCAACAAGAGTTCGACCCAACTTATCTGCTGCCTGTCGTCCCCACAATGGGTGGTGGCAATTGAAATCTCCAGTTATGATTAATGGAGTCTTGAATGAACTAATCATAGACCTTAAATGTTTCACTGCAATTTTTTTGCGATGTATAGGAAGATGGTATATAGATCGAGATAACGGTAAATATTTTATTCAAAATTTGCACTTGTATTCCCACTACTTCCACCCGATATTCTCGAAGAATCACTAAATTGGGATTAAATGATATGGGTTTGAATGCCAGACTTTCATGTACAAATATACCCACTCCTTTTCCGCCTTTTTGATTAATTACTGCGTGATAATTTTTTATTTCAATTGAAACTCTTCCATCCCCCCATACTTCACAAACACATATAATGAGAGGATGATGCTCTTCTATCAGTTTCATGAGTTCAAGTTTTGTTGAAGGAAACGAGCATAAATTCCATTGCACAAACAAAAATATATTTTGCATGTAATAACTTACTGATTATTATATTTAATGTTGAGCATCTTCATATGATTCAAGCTCTTCAATAAGTTTCAGTAACTGTGAAGTAATATTTGCACAATCGACTAGAATATTTTTAATTCTCTGAAGATTATCATCCACAGTTATGTTCGACGTTAGTTTTGCCATAACTTGTAACAAACTAATCATTATTTGCTTTTGAGAGTCATATTTTTCCGTTGTTGTCACTGACGTTGGACTGCTTTGGGAATTTAGTAAAATATAATCTGGTCTTTCTTGTTCGTTTTGGGTTTGAGGATTGTCACACGACTTTAGATTTTGCATACCTTTATTTTTCATAACTTCTTTACTTTTAAATATCTTCCCAAGTCTTCGATCAGCATAACTATTGTTCATGTTGTAAAGATGAGGTTGAGAAGATTTCCACGAATATAAGTTTCTTGATGTCCCTGATTCCTCATCTCTTAGAGTGGCCAGCACCTCATATCTGTTACCTGTTGTAATTGCTGAACTTGGAGCTTGTACAAAGGAAGACTCTGCTTTAGTTGTTTTTTACTCTGGGAAATCTTGTAGTATGTTTGCATAAGAATAATCGTCTCTTTCGGTCATAAATGAACTACTAGAACTAAATTTTCTCTTTGCTTCTTGATATGAACAGCCCTCATATGCTATCACCTTCTGAATTTCTCTTTCCTCTTCCCACTTACTGCACGACCTCTCAGTTGCAAGATGATTTCCTGAGCAATTTATGCATTTAGGTACTGCAGCACATATATCATCATGTTCATAATCACCGCACCTTGGACATATCGCTTTGGACTTACAAACATCCTTTGTGTGAGAGAAACGGAAACAATTCCTGCACTGCATCACAGATTTTATTTTAGGTTGCACCTGAAATATGTTACTGAGTAGCTTTACATGCGAGGGCAACCTTTGTGATTGAAACATTACGCTGATCAATTTGGTCGGTTTGAACTCAAATTCCGCATTTTCTTGATAAATCTTTTTTTTTTCATTCTTTCCATTTTGATTATTGGAATATTTCTCTCAGCCTCTGCTTCATCTTGTACTTCTTCTAAATTTATATGTAACGGTAACCCATATATTAGTCCCATTCTGTGTAAAAGACTCTTCGGGATTTTGACATTTACCTTATATTTCTTCTGAAACTCTTTGTTCAAGTAAAAGTCATTTGCATCATTGAATGTTAAAAAGTAAACCTTTGCACGATTAGGACCCGATGCCTTAACATAATTCACCTTAATTCGAGCTTCTCTTAAGTGACTACCTAACATAATAGCACTAAAGCTACCAACATTGTGTTCCACGCCTTCAACAAGAACAATATATGGGCCATCGTGCCCAGGATAGAATAAGTAATTTTTATTTACATTGTCCTTTGATTGCATTGTACCCTCTAATACGTTTGCTTTGAAAATTTTTGGAGCATTTATAGATTCCTCCTTTCCACTAACTTTTGCTCGATTTCGTTTTGTGTTCTGACTTTTTGGTTGCTTAGCAACCAATTCAACATCCATATTTTCTCCGTCTTTATTTGAGGACGTATCGTTTTTTACTTCCACTACTTCATTCATCTCCATTTGGACGTCCTCTCTGCTTTGATTAATAATTTCCTCGCTAGACATTTTCCCTCACTTGAATGAAATTTGTTGAATTTCTTACAAGCAGGAAACTTTATCTGGATGGCCCAGAGCCTTCCATGCTATCCAGATTTAACACTGATTTATCTTCTAAATCACAAGATTATTTAATATTAACTTACTTTTCAATAAATGTACTGTCTTGTAATAACACAGAACACTTTTACAATAAAAACGATGATTAAATCCACAATTAAGCTTGAATTTGTCTGTAACTATATATTACGCAACTAACTAATATTTCACCACAGACTATTCTCTCCCTGACATAATGACATATTTACACATACTGAGATGGTTCCTGCACATAAAGTTAGTGCATGGAAACTGGGAAGTCGAGTGGTAAAAAATGTCCGGATTTCACGTTCTGATTAAAACGGCAGCCTTAAACAGTGGCGACGATTTAGTAGATAGTTGCTCCCCATTTTTTGCCTCCACACTATGGCCTCTTAATGCTAAGCCTTGTCTACTAAGAGAAACTAAACTTTCCTGGCACCCCCCCCCCGCCCCCCCGGTTGCGGAGCCAAATTGCCATCACTGGCCTTAAACATACAATTGTGAGGTGCTATCCATACCCCTTACTAAAAAATTGTGTTCAGCCCCCCGAAAGGAATTCCTGGATACGTGCCTGTCAATACTATTGTCGATTTACAAAATATTTCGTAAAAACTTCCACCCCCGCTCCACTGATATTAATGAACAAGGAGAATAATAACATTGGCGTACACCAAAGAAGCCGATCCAACTACCACATGGAGGAAATCAGTTGTAATCTATATATCTAGCTGTTGTTTATTTCTAATGACAGACTGATCGAACCAAGCAAATCAAGCGAAATCAAGAGAATAATACATTTTAAAGAAAATTACAGTACTCACTCAGTCCACACTGCCCTGTTTCGTACTTCAGAATTTTTCCTTCCCTTCCGCCGTATCCATAGGGTAGCCCAGGGCTATATCGATCATGGGGCTATATCAATCGACGAAAGAATATTCGATCCTAGGGCATTGTTAATGCTCGGGTTTGCAAACTTCATGGCATCAGTGGAGAAGAAGAACCTACACGGTTGAGATGCGCACGACATTGCTGCTGTTGGTAAATTAATGTGCCTGTAAAAATATGGTTTTGGAAACAAGGTATGTACTCTGAATGTGCATTTTCGCATAGTTAAACAGATAACCTTCAGAACGTAAGCTGTACCAGCCACATTATTATTAGTAAGTGGGTAACTATATATGTAACAATGGGTTAGGTATATTAGTTGTTAGTCATACACGTTCGTGGCGCCAAAGTTGTATAGCGCAGTGTAGCCAACCAATGAGAGAAATATCGGCTTTTGGGGCTTTTACGATCATTACGATCCTCTTCCACTTCAACATTCTCTGAAATAATCCCACCTCTCACCAAACAGCCAGAAAAGACAAAACGGTGTAGAAGAAAAGTGGGAGCATGCAGTAGAATGACAGCATTTTGTTCCTACGCGTCAGCAAAAATTCGATGCGACTGGTGTTATGTTTCATCCGGTGTAGCGGGGTACGAGCGATTTTATTGTTGAGTCAGCAGAACGTGTCTGATCACGTTGAAGACATCGGAAGCGGTGGGGGAGGGGGGGTCAATGGATTTGTCACGTTGTTTCTTGATGTATGCTAACCTAACACGTGCGTATGTTTGTGTGTGTGTGTGTGGAGGAAATGCGCGCGCAACCATTGCGTATGATGCAAACACATGAAGAAATGATTTAAAGATGGCGCCGAAGGTGCTTTACCTCGAAAGCTTAGCGGCTAAGGTTATTGCTCTGTAAAACAAGAGGCGTCGAGGGTTCGATTCCTGGTAGAGTCAATATTGATTGATTGATAGATTGAGTTAGTTTTTCTAAGTCCGTTTTATGCACGGCAAAACTAATCAGGATTGGAGCTACAGTTGAAAAGTGGTGATTCGGACCACTATGTGCCTCCACCGAGTATCGAACCTGGGACCCCCTTGATTACAAGGCGACGATGTCAATATTGAATGATCTCGATTAGCCTGTGTGTAAATAAAGGCAACAAAATGGTTGAGTTCGAAAATCGAGTTGGGTTAGTGGTTAATGTTGTCACCTGGCAATGAAGAGGTCGCGGGTTCGATTCTCTAGGTAGTTAAATTAGGCCAATTGTTTAGTCCCGCCATTATAGGTCCCCGATTAGTCCATCTGTGCATAAATAGTGTTTGAATAAAATCAATATGGCGGCCTTGGGTTAGTGGTTAATGTTGTCGCCTGGTAATGAAGAGGTCGCGGGTTCGATTCTCTAGGTAGTTAAATGAGGCCAATTGTTTTGTCCCGCCATTATAGGTCCCGATTAGTCCATCTGTGCATAAATAGTACTTGAATAAAATCAAAATGGCGGCCGCGTTTTGTGTGTAGCGGCGGCGGCGCGGCGCGGGGGTGTTTTTTATTCCGCGAGATGTTTCAACCAAGTGGTTGAGGGTTCGATTCCCAATGTTGGTGAAAATTGGATATTCAATTGTATTTGTTTAAAAGTTCCGATTAGCTTTTTTGTGCACAAAGAGAAAATGAACTAATTGGAAATAGGATGTTTATGCTGTAATGAAAAGGTCCCGGGTTCGATTCACAATGTCAAATTGGCTGATAATGATGATGGCGACAGATGTGATAAAAGAAAAATTGAATTAGTTTTTTATAGTGACAAGAAAAAATAGCGAATCATTGTTAGAAATAGAATGAAAATAAAGATACTTGCCTTTGCGTGTCCAGCGCTGTGCAGAAAAGCTCTCATGCTTTATCTCCGACAAGTCCACAATACACATTTTTTTTATTGTATAGTTAATTATTAATGTTGTTATTAACACAGATTCTTACCAGTGTGAAGAAAAGCTCTCATGCTTTATCTCCGACAAATTCACAATACACACTTTTTCATTATATAGTTAATTATTATTGTTGTTATTAACACCGAGTTTTACCAGTGTGAAGAAAAGCTCTCATGCTTTATCTTCGACAAGTCCACAATACACACTTTTTCATTATATAGTTAATTATTAATGTTGTTATTAACGATTGTTACCAGTAAAAATATAAACCATGAGGATTTTTAAAAGGGTGATAAGTGAAAAAAGCCAAGACATATATTTTATCCCTGTTTATTACCAATATTTACAAAATTCAAAAGAGCCGCACACACACACACACACACACACACACACATACATATGTAAAATGTTTATATTGTGTCACCAGTTTATCAGCATGTTATTTAACAAGTTTTTATTCTTCAAGTTTGTTCACTCACCCACATAAGGAATTGTGTCACTATCATATCCATTTTCTGCTGCAACCACTGAATTAAAATGTTTCACTATTTTTTCCACAAGCATGTTCTCGCAAAAAACAAACACTTCTTTGGAAAGTCTTTTTCCGTCGATGTTTTGTATAGACAAAGGCTCAGGTTTTGTACATCCATGTAGATGGGAAAGCACAAACTTCTCCTTATTACATGCATGGACAGGGGAAATATCTGTGCAACCGAAACATTGTTCGCGAAGGTCGAGAATGCAAGATTCCACACAGTTTCCAAAATATGATTTCAGATACGGCGACACTGTTTCACACATAACTTTCGCATGCTCGATGCACACAAATATCTTCATAAAGTTCCGCCACGAACTTTCTGCGATGAACACTATCTCCAGGGAACCGTAAGCTGGTTTCTTCCTTATAATGATCTGACGGCGATTGTACAGTGTGGTTATCAGCAATTCATGTTGCTCACTTAGTGGGTAGGAAACACGAGGCTGCTCACCTGGAATAGCGATGTAATTGTCGATTACTGGAAACAATTCCTGAAGAGCGTGCCACTCCTGCAACTGTAGTTCAACACCGGCCGCCCCGCTTCTGTGTAGCCTGACCACAGGTTGGAAATCCAGATGAGAGGAAAGTCCGATTGAGATAACTTTTGTTTTCGAAGCATTCAAATAGTAGACGTGATCGAATAATATCGACTGGCGTATAAGACTAGTTACTTGTTTTTGTTCTTCAGGTAAATGCTGATCGCTCTCTTTCTGAAGAACCCCTTTGAAATTAGTGTACGGTTGAAAACTTTTTTTCAGCGGCATCGAAATAGAGGATTCCATGGCTAAGAACTGCGAGATACTGCATGTCGCAGCGTGCAGGTATACATTTGAAGAAATGCGTGGGTGTGTTTTTGAGACGCATGCGCGCGTAGCAAACCAAGCATGTGCTGGACAAAAAAGGTGGAGGGGGCGGGGCATTACAAAGATCAATGGTGAGAGAAAAATCAGCAGAATATCATAAACGTCATATTGAGGAAATATTGGATAACAAATATTAATTAATTTAATTAAAGCATCAACCGCATTGTCGATCTGAAATTAGGTTTATAGACAGGGGGCAAAATGGAAAATATCGACGATGTTCTAGTATTGGATTGTTTCTGTATTTCCATCGGTATAATCCTCCACCACATTTGAAGCATACTGTTTTATCCTCTTTTTGAATGTAAAATAATCCTGCTTCGGACAGAGCTTCTACAAACGGGAATTCTTTTGATTGCCAGTTTCTGAAAGAGGACAATCTAGCATTGAAAGATCCCATCTCTGGATATTGCGTCATTGTTCTGTAAAGACACAAAACAAGATAAATATTATAAGTAAGCTGTTGTAAACTGTAACGCTACAAAATTATTAATATACTATTAGGACTATATGTAACTTGTATAAAATTTCAAACAGTATTTACTGTCAATATTTTCTAGTATACGTACCGAGTATTATAAATTTAATTTACGAGTCAGCAAATAAGTTGTTATAATATTGTCGTTTTTTATCGGTACTGGGAATAAAATTTGAAATTTATGCATGGGTTTACCAGAGGCTCTATGGACTAAATACAGAAAACAGTAATGCCCACAGTACACAGACCCGTAACTTTGTATCTGATGAGTGTTGTACGTATAGAATTTAGAGTTATTTTCCAAAAATCGCAAATGGTTATGCACATGTGGAGGTTTTCCGTAACTATCAAAAAATTCCCCCCGGGAGTTACTGTCTATGTAAATTGCTACCCAGTGCTTCCCGGGGCTATCTTTGGGATCTGTATTTACAATCAACGCTGCTGGTAGTTCCACATGTACAGGTAATTCATTAGCTGCGAAAACCCCAACATGATGATTGTCAAAGGCTCTATTTGATATTAACCCGTGAAGCAAATTTAAAGTCGACAGCATTGCTGGACACTAAATAGTAATATTGTGCAACTCACCTTGTTATACAATTAATCCAGATGAATATCTCTTTGATTATTAATTTCCATGAGAGCGTCAAATTCAGAGTAGATAACACAAGTCACAGTAGATTCCAAAGCCGATTTGAAGTGGACTTCCAAGCTAACAGCCCCTTGCCGTTGAAGACTGCAGTGGGATATGGCACTTGCAGCTGCGTCTGGTGTTATATCGAAAACAAGTAATGCGTATCCCTGGGGGTATTCCTCACGCGATATATTGTTTCCTTCATCCATATAGTGTATCCCTGTTCCAGAGAATAATGTGTGATATGCTGTTATGTACTTGTTGTTTTCAAAGTCTGGTTGAAGTGGTTTGCCGGGAATTTGGACTCCATCAACACATAAAGTAAAGAAGTTGTAATTGAAATGTTGAAAATTGAATGGGTTTGTAGACAGTGTGCCGTTGAATGCATCGTTGGTAACAAACCCCACAACTAATCGTTTCGGAAGACGTCCAAGTATCACATTGTCAATTGTTTTTGAAACAATATCTTTTGGAATAGTTACAGCTTTAAGTTGTACTCTTGTTAGAGGGTATTTTGCTGTATGTTTTTGCAATATGCGATTGTGACTAAGTTTGATGGATGAACTGACCGATACTTTTCTCACATATAGTGTAGCATCCAGAATTTCCACTTTGCCTTCACTGTCATCTAATCCCATCAAGCAGAAAGTGTTTTTCGAAGGAATCAGTTTTATTCGCATTTCCACTCCATTGATCAAAAATTTCTCTTGATTGAAAATATCAGAATGCAAGTAACCAAACATATCAAATGTTTTACTCTGTTTTGTTAGTTGGTTACGTTTTGTAAAGCCTTTGTTGTCTTCCGAAACGTTATCAAAAGCGCCTGCTGTATCCTTGTACCACAATGCACTTTGGAGATGAGATGATTTTGCAGATATGTCATAGTTCAGTGCTTTTTCAAAATAAGACCTGTATGGGTGCATGTGAGATGGAAACGAGATGAGTTTGTTATTTAAGTAGATTTGTACTTCGCTGAACATTGCATTGAGAAAATCATTGACAGGTCCAATTGTTTTATCTGTGGGTAGCAATAACTGACCATTCGCTTTTACAATTCTGGCATCTATATTCAACATTGTGTGTGCTAAATCCATATAATCATCACCATGTCCAGGTATTACAAACTCGGTGGGGGCATTATCTGCCAGAGAACTAACAGGTTTGTATCCGATGGTGTGGTGTTCTAAGATGCTTGTCTGAGTAGGTTTTACCGAGAAAATATCCAATTAACTTTTAAAACACTCACATGATTTCTCCCTAATTAGCGCCATATCTAATCAAAAATATCTGATGTTATTTGAATTTTCTTACGGTTGCGTTTGGTTGTTTTCTTGGTGTTTGTATTGGCACTGGATCTCTTCTTTCTCTGAGCGATCCTTCCAGTTCGCTGTCCCGAAGCAGAGTGATTCCTTTTGAAATGTTTATGCCCCTGATAACCTGAACCAATCATTTCCTTGAGCTTTGTTTCAGCTTTTCTTTTAAGATTTGATCTGGCATCCGAAATTCTGGATTGTAGTGACTGTTTTAGGGGTGTTTTGTCTACAACATCACCTAACACATTTACCCCTGTTTTTAACATTTCTTTCCCTACAGCTTTCGCTCCTTTTTTGATAAGAGGCAAAGCTGACCGAAAAAGTCCTCCAAGAAAACTTCCAATGCCATGTCCTTTTTGATAGGCAGCACCGTAATATATGTTACCTACACCAGATCCAGCTTGTTGATGGTAGTATTGAAAATATGGGTCATTCATAATCAGAGCTTTTCACCACAACGTCTAAAATGAAGTTTCAAACACACTAGTCCGAAGGAGAATGGGATGTGTGCACCAGTGCTATCCCTTAAGTCAATTTCTATTTGTTCGAAATTATGTTTCTGCACTGGGATGTAATGTGGTGAATCGAAAATTTGCACACCATCACTTCCAAAAGTATGTTCCATAGGATTAATGTTTATAATACGTAATAGAGGGGCGACAGCATCTCCCACCATATGTGATTCCGCAATATCTGTGTAAATATACATCTGGGAAGGAATTTCTCTCACAACATTTGGAGGCGAGCGTCCAATTTTTACTTCTGATAGATCATCGGTCGGTTTAAAACCTAATATCCGTGCCAGTTGAGGTGACAATCGTACATTTATGTTTCTCTGCTTGGTAGATATATCAACAGTCACATGTTTGTACGCAGGATGATTTCGGAGACTAAAATTTAATGTTTCAGAATATTTATTGATTTCTGCAACAATGCTGTTTATAGATGCGTAATAGCCTTCGGATATTCGAAGTTCGTTCCATTTGACATCATCCATAGATTTATATTGAATATAGTTGTTAAATCTTGTAATGTTTAGTATTGAATAAGGATAATGCACTTCTACCAATGCCATCTCCCATTTGTTGGTGTCCAACTCCACACGGTTCTGAAGCTTTCTTGTGTAATTAGTTAGAGTATTACTTGGGAAATATTTCATGGAACTGTTACTAGGCAAAGTAAGGTAGAAAGCGTTTGCTTTTCTCATGATGTGTTATGAAGGTTATTTGTACCACTGATGAGAATACCTACAAAAATTTATGCCTCTCTCTCTCTTTTTTTGACTCCAAAAACGATGCGCTAATCCAACTGTCAAATAATCTGGAGTAACCTTTCCAATGAACTAACAACTTTTTACTGGCTCCTTTACCTTTGGTCGCAAGGATTTTATCAATTTCATGCATATCCGGTAAGCGGACCAATTGCAACTCTTCCGTATAAAATGTTCCATCGATTTTATGTCCTTGTAGATCTTTTAATTCATACACTTGAGGATTTCTTTTCAAAATACGTTCCACCACAAATATTTCTCTTGTCCAATTTTCCATATAACCTTTGTCAAAGCGTTTTTTGGTTTTTGTTATTCTCACTGTATCTCCTATTTTGAATGGCATCTTCAATGACAATAGTGGAGATGAATCAGATTTGAGTTTTTTGTCATACATATTGTGCCATACTTTCAAAACCTTCTCAGGAGTAACATCTGCTGGTGCTATTTTAATACTAGAGTGAATTTTATGATTATAAGCTTTCAAAAGCTTTGGGAGTACATTAACATAACAGCTGGTTCTTTGCTTAGTAAAATACTTCCACATGCGTTCCTTTAAAGTTCTGTTGAATCTTTCAACAATACTAGCATTAATATCAGGATTCTTTGTTGTAAAATAAATTACATTTTGTTTTTTGAGATATTCCTGCACAATACTGTTGGTAAACTCACGGCCTTTGTCAGTTTGTAATTTCAAAGGTTTTCTTTTGCTTTGTTTGAAAATTTGCTGGAAAGCCTTTTTTATACATACACCAGTTTTATTTTTTACAGGGACAGCCCAAGCATGCCTGCTAAAAATATCGATAACTGTGAGTATATATCTGTACCCTTTGTTGTGATTCCGCAAACTCTGCATGTCATTCAAGTCAGCCTGCCATTGGTCATCGATATTATGCACAAAATAAAAGTTTCTCGGAAATCGACGCTTTACAGGTCTATGCAAAGTGTATGCAGTTTGCTTTGTCAACCAATGTTTGATTGTTGACAATGGTATGGATTTTTTTACAGCTTTCCATAGTGTTGAAGCTGTAGAATAGGATGCTGGATGAGATGGATTGTACCAGATATTCTCTAATATTTTTTCGCTCATGGTTTGTATCTTGACCAAACTGGAACAGTACGTTTACGTTTGTGCCCTGGAAATGATGATACAAAAGAAATTGGTTCCTTTTCTTCTTCTTCTTCTTCTGTTAATTCTTGTGCCTCTTCTTGGTTAGCTCCGGACAGCGGAACATGGCGTCCGGGGTTGCCAAAAACAATCTGTTGAATAAACTCCTGTCTCCGGGGGTTACCTATATATTCTTGAGGAATATTAGATAACGCCAGAGCTCTATTGAATAGTTGCCACCCAACAGGATTGCTTGTTTTTCGTGGTCGAATTATATCCGATACTATATCGACAATATTTGAGCCTTCAATTTTATTGTTGTTAATAAAAACTGCCCCATATTTATCCCAATCAATATTACTATTATGTAAAAGACGTTCATACAACAGTTCGGCTTTTCTACGATACATGCTGGGTGTAGCAGCTAGAATTTCTTCTTTCATATCAGTCAACTTCTCAGTAGATTCTGTAATCGGTAGCGACACAGGTTCTCTTTGTTTTCGAGTAATAGACAGAAATTTTAGGAGCACAATACTGTAACGATTCCATTTTTCATCATCCGAAAGACCTTTGAGATTCAAAATTACTTGCATATCCTGATCCAATTGCGATAAGGATGTAGACGGTGCAGACATAACAGGATGTCTCATGTTATCCATAAATTCTTGAGGTATTATAACCATTTTTTTGGCATGCTCCATGTTCAGATTTTTTTTTCACTTAAATAAACTTGATAACACACCTCCTATTAAAGGGGCTAATAACGCAGGTAAAAATCCTCCGTGTTGCACTAGTATCTGTTTCTTCTGCTTTGTAGAGTGTCCTTTGGCAGAGAGATTACGTATCACCTTCTTGTACCGGCTCAATCTTGTTTTCTGAGGTGTTGAAAGAGGAACATTCCCTTTTAGAACATTGTAACAACACTCACAGATTGAATTAACTAAGGAAGAATCAGCAGCTTGTAATATCGCTGTGCGAAGAGCTGGTTTAGCATCCGACAAAACTTGGAGCACTTTAGCGTGTTTCACTCTTGGAGCCATGATGACAGAATAAACGACTAGTGATTATGCTTGCTTTTTTTGTAGGAATATATACATAATTGATATCATCGTCGGGAAATATCCGCGACCGAAAACGTACTTCTTCCGGAGTGTTCTGCTTCAGATCAAACAGCAAATATCCATGGGTTTCAGCGGTGGCATTGTAATATGCATCTTTTATAAAATTTGGATTCTCCGGGTATACTTGTCTAGATAAATAATTAATTTGGGCTCTGTCTCTTGGATTTTTGAAGCATACAATATAATGACTATTTAAAGATATATCCCTATTCCCTTTTCCCTGATGGAATAGATTTTGAGTGATAAAGAAAAGACTAATATCACGATGATGACACCCTTTTGTAAATAAATCTGTGACTCTTTGATCGCATTCCCTCATCTGATCATCGATAATAATAAGATGAGGTCCAGAATTTGGCACAAATTGGTCAATATTAGGCATTCCTTCCCGAAATTGTACAAAACCAGGGAAATCATTGTATGCAGATTGCCATTCCCCGTAGCACACCAAAATATTGTTGAATTTTACATTTACCATTTGGGGTAAACACTGGAGAAAGTGCTTCACAAAATATGTCTTTCCACATCCTGATGGACCAGCCAATATTGCAGAGAACGGGTGTTTCCACAAGCACTCCATTTCTCAAACTGTGAAGAATGTTTTAAATTACATATAATATAAAAGTCGAATGTTATGAATATTTTTCTAGTTGTTAGATTTTACTGATATGTTGTATCTTCAAATTACATATATATATATATTATATTGTATTGTATTATATATATATATACACACACTTCATCAATAAATAAATATGCGTGTGTGTCTGTATATATATATATATACACACACACACATACAGACAATTTTCTTATAGTACAAAATTCATTTTACAACAGCACAACAAATGCCAGATAGCATTGTACGCATGCGCGTTTGTAAACCCCGCCTACATATTCCGAGCATCAGCGTTGTGTTAGATAGCTCTCCATTGTTTCAACAACGATAAACAGCTTGGTGGCCCAGATCAAATTGGTTCTGGAATCTACTGTGACGTGTACCGTCTACTTTGAAGTATAAAAAGGTGAGTTGCACAATATTACTATTTAGTGTCCAGCAATGCTGTCGACTTTAAATTTGCTTCACGGGTTAATATCAAATAGAGCCTTTGACAATCATCATGTTGGGGTTTTCGCAGCTAATGAATTACCTGTACATGTGGAACTACCAGCAGCGTTGATTGTAAATACAGATCCCAAAGATAGCCCCGGGAAGCACTGGGTAGCAATTTACATAGACAGTAACTCCCGGGGGGAATTTTTTGATAGTTACGGAAAACCTCCACATGTGCATAACCATTTGCGATTTTTGGAAAATAACTCTAAATTCTATACGTACAACACTCATCAGATACAAAGTTACGGGTCTGTGTACTGTGGGCATTACTGTTTTCTGTATTTAGTCCATAGAGCCTCTGGTAAACCCATGCATAAATTTCAAATTTTATTCCCAGTACCGATAAAAAACGACAATATTATAACAACTTATTTGCTGACTCGTAAATTAAATTTATAATACTCGGTACGTATACTAGAAAATATTGACAGTAAATACTGTTTGAAATTTTATACAAGTTACATATAGTCCTAATAGTATATTAATAATTTTGTAGCGTTACAGTTTACAACAGCTTACTTATAATATTTATCTTGTTTTGTGTCTTTACAGAACAATGACGCAATATCCAGAGATGGGATCTTTCAATGCTAGATTGTCCTCTTTCAGAAACTGGCAATCAAAAGAATTCCCGTTTGTAGAAGCTCTGTCCGAAGCAGGATTATTTTACATTCAAAAAGAGGATAAAACAGTATGCTTCAAATGTGGTGGAGGATTATACCGATGGAAATACAGAAACAATCCAATACTAGAACATCGTCGATATTTTCCATTTTGCCCCCTGTCTATAAACCTAATTTCAGATCGACAATGCGGTTGATGCTTTAATTAAATTAATTAATATTTGTTATCCAATATTTCCTCAATATGACGTTTATGATATTCTGCTGATTTTTCTCTCACCATTGATCTTTGTAATGCCCCGCCCCCTCCACCTTTTTTGTCCAGCACATGCTTGGTTTGCTACGCGCGCATGCGTCTCAAAAACACACCCACGCATTTCTTCAAATGTATACCTGCACGCTGCGACATGCAGTATCTCGCAGTTCTTAGCCATGGAATCCTCTATTTCGATGCCGCTGAAAAAAAGTTTTCAACCGTACACTAATTTCAAAGGGGTTCTTCAGAAAGAGAGCGATCAGCATTTACCTGAAGAACAAAAACAAGTAACTAGTCTTATACGCCAGTCGATATTATTCGATCACGTCTACTATTTGAATGCTTCGAAAACAAAAGTTATCTCAATCGGACTTTCCTCTCATCTGGATTTCCAACCTGTGGTCAGGCTACACAGAAGCGGGGCGGCCGGTGTTGAACTACAGTTGCAGGAGTGGCACGCTCTTCAGGAATTGTTTCCAGTAATCGACAATTACATCGCTATTCCAGGTGAGCAGCCTCGTGTTTCCTACCCACTAAGTGAGCAACATGAATTGCTGATAACCACACTGTACAATCGCCGTCAGATCATTATAAGGAAGAAACCAGCTTACGGTTCCCTGGAGATAGTGTTCATCGCAGAAAGTTCGTGGCGGAACTTTATGAAGATATTTGTGTGCATCGAGCATGCGAAAGTTATGTGTGAAACAGTGTCGCCGTATCTGAAATCATATTTTGGAAACTGTGTGGAATCTTGCATTCTCGACCTTCGCGAACAATGTTTCGGTTGCACAGATATTTCCCCTGTCCATGCATGTAATAAGGAGAAGTTTGTGCTTTCCCATCTACATGGATGTACAAAACCTGAGCCTTTGTCTATACAAAACATCGACGGAAAAAGACTTTCCAAAGAAGTGTTTGTTTTTTGCGAGAACATGCTTGTGGAAAAAATAGTGAAACATTTTAATTCAGTGGTTGCAGCAGAAAATGGATATGATAGTGACACAATTCCTTATGTGGGTGAGTGAACAAACTTGAAGAATAAAAACTTGTTAAATAACATGCTGATAAACTGGTGACACAATATAAACATTTTACATATGTATGTGTGTGTGTGTGTGTGTGTGTGTGTGTGCGGCTCTTTTGAATTTTGTAAATATTGGTAATAAACAGGGATAAAATATATGTCTTGGCTTTTTTCACTTATCACCCTTTTAAAAATCCTCATGGTTTATATTTTTACTGGTAACAATCGTTAATAACAACATTAATAATTAACTATATAATGAAAAAGTGTGTATTGTGGACTTGTCGAAGATAAAGCATGAGAGCTTTTCTTCACACTGGTAAAACTCGGTGTTAATAACAACAATAATAATTAACTATATAATGAAAAAGTGTGTATTGTGAATTTGTCGGAGATAAAGCATGAGAGCTTTTCTTCACACTGGTAAGAATCTGTGTTAATAACAACATTAATAATTAACTATACAATAAAAAAAATGTGTATTGTGGACTTGTCGGAGATAAAGCATGAGAGCTTTTCTGCACAGCGCTGGACACGCAAAGGCAAGTATCTTTATTTTCATTCTATTTCTAACAATGATTCGCTATTTTTTCTTGTCACTATAAAAAACTAATTCAATTTTTCTTTTATCACATCTGTCGCCATTTTGCTTGTTTTTGTTTAATTCCTCTTTATGCATTGAGGTTAATCGAAACATAACTTTAGACTTTTACATAGAATTGAAACATAGAATCTTGCCTCCTTTGATTGAATCGAACCTGTGACTCCTTTTTGATCACAAAACAATAGTGACGGCCATCTTGCTTATTTTACCTACTCTTTATGCATTTAAGCTAATCGGTACTGGGGCCCCACACGGCAAAACAACAGATTCTAATTTATCTTTATACATTAGCGGTAAAGTCTTTGCGTTGTAATCAAAAGGCATTTTGTTTTGATTTTTAATATCTGTTCCTGCCTAAATACTAATGGGGACTCAACACACTTCTTTTTTAAAAAAAAAACAACAACATCATTATCAGCCAATTTGACATTGTGAATCGAACCCGGGACCTTTTCATTAGAGCATAAACATCCTATTTCCAATTAGTTCATTTTCTCTTTGTGCACAAAAAAGCTAATCGGAACTTTTAAACAAATACAATTGAATATCCAATTTTCACCAATATTGGGAATCGAACCCTCAACCACTTGGTTGAAACATCTCGCGGAATAAAAAAACACCCCCGCGCCGCGCCTCCCCGCGCCGCGCCGCGCCCCGGTCGCCGCCGCCGCCGCAGCTACACACAAAACGCGGCCGCCATTTTGATTTTATTCAAATACTATTTATGCACAGATGGACTAATCGGGACCTATAATGGCGGGACAAAACAATTGGCCTCATTTAACTACCTAGAGAATCGAACCCGCGACCTCTTCATTACCAGGCGACAACATTAACCACTAACCCAAGGCCGCCATATTGATTTTATTCAAACACTATTTATGCACAGATGGACTAATCGGGGACCTATAATGGCGGGACTAAACAATTGGCCTAATTTAACTACCTAGAGAATCGAACCCGCGACCTCTTCATTGCCAGGTGACAACATTAACCACTAACCCAACTCGATTTTCGAACTCAACCATTTTGTTGCCTTTATTTACACACAGGCTAATCGAGATCATTCAATATTGACATCGTCGCCTTGTAATCAAGGGGGTCCCAGGTTCGATACTCGGTGGAGGCACATAGTGGTCCGAATCACCACTTTTCAACTGTAGCTCCAATCCTGATTAGTTTTGCCGTGCATAAAACGGACTTAGAAAAACTAACTCAATCTATCAATCAATCAATATTGACTCTACCAGGAATCGAACCCTCGACGCCTCTTGTTTTACAGAGCAATAACCTTAGCCGCTAAGCTTTCGAGGTAAAGCACCTTCGGCGCCATCTTTAAATCATTTCTTCATGTGTTTGCATCATACGCAATGGTTGCGCGCGCATTTCCTCCACACACACACACACAAACATACGCACGTGTTAGGTTAGCATACATCAAGAAACAACGTGACAAATCCATTGACCCCCTCCCCCACCGCTTCCGATGTCTTCAACGTGATCAGACACGTTCTGCTGACTCAACAATAAAATCGCTCGTACCCCGCTACACCGGATGAAACATAACACCAGTCGCATCGAATTTTTGCTGACGCGTAGGAACAAAATGCTGTCATTCTACTCATGCCATCTGACGAGCATACGCCTGTAGGGAAGAAAATGAAAAAACGACAGCAAATTAAGAATGTCGGTAACGATGAAGACAATATCCCTTGCGGTTTTTGCGGTCAGTTGTACTACTCCAACGAAAGTGCTGTTAAAGGTGACTGGAAACGATGTCAACGATGGAACATTTGGTTTCATGAAATACATATGTGACGGGGCTTTGGTAAGATACAATTCATTTGTGGAAAATGTATCTAGACATGTGATTTTGCAAGTGATCAGAATAGCCCCGTCAATGATCAGAATTACCCGTAGTTTAGGAAAATCTTGCAATGTGTAGTGTTTCAGTTTTTCCATTTTTACAACTATCAGAAATATAAACATATAATTTTAATTTGTGCACTTTTGTAGCCAGAAGAATGGTGTTTCAGAATAAATTAACAGTTTTGGGAGGAAAAGTTTTTTTCAATTTTTTATGTACTGTTCAATGTGAAATGATCGATATAGCCCCGGGCTACCTATATTACTTCAGTTGCTACAGGCTTTGAAGCTAACTTCCCTCCAAAAGTTCAACAGCGTTAAATATTAAGTCTCTGCTTTCGCTATGTACAGTTTCCCTATACATCATAAAATCAAACACTCTGCACTGAAACAGGATTAGGAACGACCTTTTGACAGCGCTAAACAATTTCGCAACGCAGTAACAGCCACACAATGTAAAACAGCTGACTGACTGATGTACGCTCCCTCCGCCCGGGTTGATATTTCGGCTACTGCGCCACAGAGACCGTTGTTTTTGGCCAAGATGCGCTAAGCAAAGGCAATACCATACCAGACGTGTTTAAAACACCAGTTTCGCTTTCAGTCACCCACCTCCCCTTCCCCTTCTTTGTTGCTCGGAACAAGATGAGAGGGACAATATACAATCAAAACTTGTAAAAACAAAAAGGGGGTTATAGCCCCCTCCGAAATCCTATAAATATACCGGGTGTTCCGTTCAAATCTCCCAAATTTCAAGTAATTACTGTGAACGAAGTACGATGAATTGTGAAATAACTGTAACACCAAATGAAAGGCCAGATGTTCAAGTTTTGTTTTCATGACTTGAAGTTGTCCGTTTGCTCACTACGCAGCGCCACGGTCGCATAAATAGAAATGGCGACTGTTGAACAACGCGCGCAGGCAGTGGTGTGGTATGCTGAGACAAAATCTGTGATTGCAACGCAACGAAATTTCAGACGAGTGTACGGAGGAGTTGCACCTGATGTTAAATCAATTAGGCTGCGGTTTAGTAAGTTTCTAACAACCGGCAGTGTGCTAAAACAATCTGGTGGAGCTCGCCGTCGTGTGTCAGAAGAAAAGGTGGAAGAAATTCGAGCGGGGTTTTAGAGAAACCCAAGTAAATGCATCCTCCAGGCATCTAGGCAATTCAATGTGCCTCCAACAACAATGCATGGAGTTCTGCACAAGCGGCTTCGGTTGTATCCGTATAAAGTGCAGATTGTGCAACAATTGAAGTCAGATGATAAGCCGCGTCGCAAAGAATTTGGTATGGAAACCCCGCTCGAATTTCTTCCACCTTCTCCTCTGACACACGACGGCGACCTCCACAAGATTGTTTTAGCACACTGCCGGTTCTTAGAAACTTACTAAACCGCAGCCTAATTGATTTATCATCAGGTGCAACTCCTCCGTACACTCGTCTGAAATTTCGTTGCGTTGCAATCAGTGATGTGCCGTAGACTATAAGTTTACGTCTACATGCGTTGTCTACACGTAATCTACGCGTAGATTACATTGAGTTGTAATTTACATAGACTACGTAGACAAGCTAAAGTGCATTAATATTAATTTTCAAGGGTTTCATGAAAAGAAAGTGACATTTTCAACTATATTGGTTCCTAACGAAATGAAAAGAACCCCATTTACAACAAAATTTCTCTTCTCTTCTATCAACTATGCAAGAAGATAAATAGTATGCAAAAACCAACAACAGATGGCAGTCGTGAGGCAAGAGCGGTATTTCCCCCATAAAGCAGCAGAATATTTCCTATATTAGGTTTCTTCCTAGGTGAGAAATTGTTCGAATTTGGAAGAAAGAGTATGAAAAGTTCTCTTCACACATCAGCAACTGATACGCAGTATAATTTTCTTTCAATTCCACGGCGCCCTTTGATAAGTTATCACCTTTCGCAATGTTGTTTACATAGATTACGTCATCTACGTGTATAAAATAGTCTACGTGTAGAATGTAGACTATCCTTGTTTACGCGTAGAAGCACATCAGTGGTTGCAACACAGATTTTGTCTCAGCATACCACACCACTGCCTGCGCGCGTTGTTCAACAGTCGCCATTTCTATTTATGCGACCGTGGCGCTGCGTAGTGAGCAAACGGACAACTTCAAGTCATGAAAACAAAACTTGTAGATCTGGCCTTTCATTTGGTGTTACCCCCCTAGTGTTGCCCACGAGACGAGACTTTGGCCTGTCTCGTCTCGTGGAAATGCTGTGAAATGCTGTCTCGTCTCGAAAATATTCGTTTGTCAAAGGCACACATGATCAATCTCGTCTCGTCTCGAATTTTTAAAAGCCTGTCCCGTCTCGTCCCGTGGGCAACACTAGACCCCCCCCTTTCCAGTTTTGGCACCCAATGGCCGCTACTGATTATGGCTATTGTATCCATAAAATAATACTTTTGCCAAAATTTTTCGAACATACGAGAGGCATCCAGAAAGTAAGTTTCCCTATTTTTTTCCCGTGAAAGTAAACATAATGAGCCGTGTAAATTGCGCATGCGCAGCAGAGCTAAGACGTATCAATCATATGCCAGGCTGACAGATCCCGCCCGGCGCCAGTAGCGAGGCAGCAGTGGTCCGAAGTGGAAGCTCGTATTCCTTCTCCCGCCGCATGCCAGTAGCGAGGCAGCAGTGGTCCGAAATGGAAGCTCGTATTCCTTCTCCCGCCGCATGCGAGGCTCGGTCGGTGATAAAGTTCCTGAATTCACAAAGCATTGCGCCAATTGACATTCATCGTCAGCTCTGTGAGGTTTATGGGCCGAGCATTATGAGTAAGCAGATGGTGCGTCGCTGGTGTCGGCAGTTTTCGGAAGGTCGTAAAAGTGTCCATGATGAAGAGCGCAGTGGGCGTCCGTCCATCATCACCTCATCACTGATGATCTGGTTGAGCTGGTGCGGCAGCGCATCGTAGAGAACCGTCGCTTCACGTCGCTTCACGATTACGGAGTTGAGTCGAGACGAGACAGCATTTCACAGCATTTCCACGAGACGAGACAGGCCAAAGTCTCGTCTCGCCGCCAGATCTGGACGGTGAAAACTAAGAATAAATCGTCATCACTTTAAAGTTAACGGTAATAGCAGCACTCTCCACCCCTTTGACACCTAAAATTACCCTAGAAGGCACTATATCCAGCCCTCGTAAATCTAGCTCCTTGAAAGTCAACTTTAGCTCCATTTAAGGTGTAATTTGGCTCTTTTATGCGTATCGGGTTTAGCAACACTGTCAGGATGGCGTAGGAGGCAAGTAGAAATACATTACGCTTGTGAAAGTATTATTTTATTAGTTCTCTTGGAAATATCAAACTTCCGATATCATAGAAAAAATATCAACGGAAAGAGGTCAAATCGAAGATGTGATTGGCAGGCAGAGAAGCCGAATCTTCTATTTGATTAGCTGTAACTTGAAGTTGAAGTTGTTGCGTTCCTTTCTACACTGCTGGACAAAAAAAAAACCCGGATACTTGCATTTTTTGTGATAACGCATAAATTCTGATTCGAAGGCTACTAAATGTTGCAGAAATTATTGGAAATAAGAAAACCTGAATATATTCAACAGAAAGCAAATGAAAATTTATTGTTAATAAGTTAAATTAGAACATAAACGAAAGTTACAGAAAACTACCAAAAAAAAAAAAATTATAAAAAAAATCTTAGCAATATTTTTTTTAATATTGTTAACTGGTACTGGTGGGGTATATAAGCTGTCTAGTAGCTGGTGTTACCTCCTCTGCCATCAATTACAGCTTGTAACCGCCGTGGAATACTTCGAATAAGGTTGGCAATCACTTCTTGGTCCAATTGCTCCCATTCTTCTTGAATAGCACGTCTTAGCTCTTCAATTGTTTCTGGAACTATTGAGCGGTTTCTGATATGTCGTTTCAGTTGATCCCAGACGTGCTCTATCGGATTTAGGTCCGGAATTTGTGGTGGCCATTCTAATCGCGTAATCCCAACTTCGTCCAGGTATTCCGTGACAATATTCGCAATGTGAGGACGCGCATTGTCATGCATAAAACCAAAATCTGGGCCTATGAATGGTGCATATGGTACTACGTGATCTGCCAAACATTCTGTACTATACCTGCGAGCTGTCATTGCCCCATTCTCTACAAGAACCAACTCTGTACGCCCTTGTAAAGAAATACCTCCCCAGACCATGACACCACCGCCTCCAAAGGATGTTATTTCAACGAAACAACATTGTGCATAACGCTCATTAGGTCTTCTATGCACATGTTCACGCCCGTCTGATGAACGTAGGTTGAATTTTGACTCATCGGAGAATAAAATCTTTTCCCACTGCTCCACATTGTGTAGCAAATTCCAGTCTTCGCTTCCGGTGACGTGCTAACAACCTGGGACCTGTAGCCGGCCTCCGAGATGATAAACCACTTTCATTCAGTCTTCTACGAACTGTTCGTGAAGAAACCACAGTTCTATGAACATTTCTCAAACGCCGTGCCACAATATTTGAAGTCGTACGACGGTCTCTTAAGACTATGATACGCATGAAACGATCTTCCCGTGCTGTTGTGCATCGTTTCCGACCAGAACCCGGTCTTCTATCATATGAACCAGTTGCATCATACCGTCTGAGAGCTTCATGGATAGTACTTCGTGCTATATTTAGCACCCTAGCAGTATAGCGCACACTACGACCATCATCACGAAGAGCTACTGCTTTTACTACCTCTTCACGTCTCAAGCTAGCAAACTTACAATACACTTGCAAGAAAAACACCAGCAATGACAATGTCAATAATATCTGTTACTATGGTTACTATGAACCAAAATTCATGCCTCTCTAGACATTAAACAAAATAACATCAACAGGAATTGAAAATCAATAAATTAAAACAAAATTGCACGAAATTAATTTTGAGCCTACTAGGTGTTCCAAATAAGTAAATACGAGTAAATAAATAAATAAATAAATAATAAACGGAAAAACTATGGAAAATGTTCAATAATGAATGTTCAATTGTTCAATACTTAACTGAGAACGTAATTCATAAGTAATTGCAATTCAGATGTCAAATATTAAGGTGTCCGGTTTTTTTTTGTCCAGCAGTATACATGAAGAGTACATGGGATTCTGAAAATTCTTATTCAAAATACTTTTGGAATGTCGTGTCTGGCTTAATAATCAACATAAAGAAACGCTTCCACTTGCACCATTGGGAAAAATTCATACTCTCTTGTATTTTATTTCATTTTTTATTTATTTTAAAGAAGTAGCAGTGCCCATTCGGACGTTATTGAAGCAGTCACTCTTCCTCTCAAGAAGGGGTTACAGACACGTACGAGCTTTTGTTGGAGAATGTAATATGAAACTAAATATTAGACATTTATGTCACTAATAGAAAACTATTATTGACCAAGGAGTTCCTATTTGTTTGCCTAGGGTCAAACACCAATTTTAAAAATTGCCCGCAATAATTTGCAAAAGTGATCTGCGTTACCAGTACAATGTCAAGTGGTTCAAAAATCTCACTTTACGGTACGTATAGCAAGTAGAGTCTGAGCTCTGAGTTCGACTCCATGTTTTAGTTAAGTACAGACAGTGGTGTACCCAAGGAGGGTTGGTGGGGGTCATACCTCCTCTCTTTGTCTCAGTATTATTTAAAAAAGAACGTCAAAGTCAGGAAAAGAAGGCAAAATAAGGGCGGACTACTAAAAAGAAAAGATAATGGTAAGTGGAAATTGTTTCATGTTCTTGTTAAGCTTGGGCACCCACGGAAAATTTCCTTAGAAGTTCCAAATAAAAAAAAAAGTAATATCACGGTTATTGAAAAGTGTATGACATCATGTTTGCGAGCTATCATAAAAGAAGGAAAAGAGAGAGAGAGAGAGAGAGAGAGAGAGAGAGAGATGTAAATAAGTAAATAAAAACTCAACAGATAGAGAAAGAGGGAGAAACAAAGAGAACTAAGAGCAACGAGAGAGAAAGAGAGAGAGAGAGAGAGAGAGAAGAAACTTGAAAGGGATCGTGCGATCAAGAGAAAGAGAAAGATAAAGAGACTCGAGAAAAATATAAATAAATGAAGAGAGGGAGAGAAATGCAGGAAACTAGAAGGAGAGAGAAAGACAATAAAGAATAGGAAGAAGGAGAAAAGGCAATAAAAACAACAAAGAGAAAACAAACGAAAAATGTTTCCAAGACATAGAGAGGAAGACTAAAAATCTAGGGGAAAAAGTAAAAATAGAAGGATGAAAAGGAATCAAGGACGTATTTAGGAGGGATCCAGGGGGTCCGGAGCCCCCCGAAGGATTTATCAAGTACTAAAATTAAATAATGAAAAATATATTCGTCTAGCCGTTGTTGTATACGTAATTTCCTCTGAACTTATTGGAAGACAAGGATTATATTGGGATCATACGGCTTTGAAGGACAGGAAGGATGTGTTTAGAAGGGGTGCAGGGGTCCGGACCCCACTAAAGACTTACCAAGTACTAAAATTAAATAATGAATATATTAGCATTTGTTGCGTAATCGATGGTTATTAATTTCCTCTAAACTTTTTCTTAATCAGAATCTTACTCTTCTCCAACCACATGTGACATCATTTTTGTTATTCGATAAATTTTCAATTATTCATCTATTTTGACATTAATTTCATTTCCAGAGCACTTGTTTTTATGTAAATTATTCCGATCTTAACTACAGGCAAGCAACGTAATGAATATGCGCTGTTATATCCCTATTTTTATAGCTACAGTCATTTGACCTAATCGTGTAATAATAATATAATATTAATTTATGTATTGTAATCAGTATTAATTTGATTTAATATAATTATTTTGTCCTGAGACACTTAGTTCGCCCCCCCCCAAACATATTTCTAGATACGTGCCTGAAAGGAATTACAATGCTTGTCAAAATTATTGATGTACAAATAAGCTTATCAGGACTGGACCTACATTTTACAGTGGCATCCAAACCACTATATGCCTCTATCGAGCGTCGAACCCGGAATCCCTTTGATTACACTGGGGAACAGTGAAATTGTGGCACAGTGTTTGAGAGCTAATTTAGGGCGATTTCATGCTGCTGAATAATTATATAATAATATATTTCCTGAATTGGCTCTAATTTATGAAATAAATGCAACTAAACCAAAATGGTGGAAACATAAGACATTTCGCTTAGTTATAATTACTACAAAATTCAACATTAAGAGATATATTGCCTAGCAATGCTTCATAAGTTGCCTAGCAACAATTTACAAATAAATAAGTTTCTTAATGGGAATTTCAGCCCATTATCAAATTTTGATATTACCGAGAAAAGCGTGGAGTAATTTTTTACCTCCTACATTTTCCATGGTGTGTTTATTTTTATAACTGGAGTCAATTCAACTGAACCAATCATTCAATTGGCAATCACAGCTGTTTTGTATGCTGAAACTGTTATTAAACTTTATGCCACAAAATAAAATCTTTTTTTTGTTCCCTAGTGTTATCAAACGACGGCGTTTCCAAAGCAAGAGAGAAATGAATACTAGGGGTATGTAAGTAATTTTTCTGTATTCCAGTGAGTGGCAAAGTCGTTTCTGAACCTTCCTGTGGGACACTCGTTAGGGTGACAAGGTGCTGGTGGTGTATCAGAGAGGTGACCGTGACCTTGAATTAGAATGGCCCAAGTAGCAATATGAGATAAGGTACCCCGGTTGGAAAACGCATCAGTAAAGAGTTTTAAGCCAAAACTAGTTGGGGCTGTCTATGACAATGGAATCAATAAGAAAACAGAAAAAATGCTGCTTATAGATTTAGTACAGACAATGCTACAAATGTATGGTAGCACTATACGACGAAAACATTACAGGTGTTCAAACTGGCGGCAAAGATTCTTGCAGGAGGAGATGCTAATGGTGTCCCCCAGCTGCCTCGGTATGACATTTAATGTGTTTTTATATACTTCCTTGCAACGCGGCACCCAATCATCAGCCGTTACTGCAACGCAGTGCACCCTGAAACAGTGGCGGTCGTGCTCTAACTCTATGGGTGTGCACTTTAGTCTCGCATCCAGAAGTGTTATAACATCCCTGTCAAATCCTCGCACCCGTTTTTGAGCACATATTGATGCTTAATATATCGGTAACCCAAGTTTTGATCAACTTTCACTGAAAATGAGGCTATGATAGAGTTATTTCATGATTTTTCTTTAAAACGGATTTTTTTACAAATTTCAAATATTTCGGAAATTATCCAGCCAATCACGAGAAGAGCGATGTTATTGTGCAATATGTAATTCAGTATTCGATAATCTGACAAAATCACTCAATACATAGAAATACCGATCTACAATATCAATACTATTCTCGATTTGCAAAATATTTAATAAAAACTTCCTCCTCCGCTCCGTTGATATTAATGAACAAGGAGAATAATAACATTAGCGTACACCAAATAAAGCCGATCCAACTACCACATGGAGGAAATCAGTTGTAATCTATCTAGCTGTTGTTTATTTCTAATGACAGACTGATCGAATCAAGCGAAATCAAGAAAATAATAAATCTTAAAGAAAATTACAGTACTCACTCAGTTCACACTGCCCTGCTTCGTACTTCAGAATTTTTCCTTCCCTTCCGCCGTATCTATATATTGCGGCAGTTGCTACAGGCTTTGTAGCTAACTTCAACAACATTAAATATTAAGTCTCTGCTTTCGCTGTGTACAGTTTCTCTATTCATCATGAAATCAAACAGTTTGCACTGAAACAGGTACAAGCTTTTGACAGCGCTAAACAATTTTGCGACTCAGTAACAGAAACACACAATGCAAAACAGCTGGCTGATTGATGTACGCTCCCTCCGCGTGGGTTGACAATTCGGCTACTGCGCCACAGAGACCGTTTATTTTGGCCAAGATGCACTAAGCAAAGGCAATATCAGGAATGTTTAAAACACCCGTCTCGCTTTCAGTTATCCTGATTAGAGTATACTTTTCCACAAAGAAGGTTCCACGGCTGGAATAGATGGTTTGATCTTATTCAATTTTTGTTATTTAGCTCAGTTTTCTGCCACTTTTGGCTAATCGCGAAGACGTGGATGAGTGATGATACATGTAACTGAGATGGGGACACTCAGAAAGAACACTCATTGCCAGGTCGGGATTCGAACCAGAACCCTTGGCTGAAATAGATGGTTATTATTGATTCATTTGGTGTTTTAAGTCCACTTTATGCACAGTAAGGCTAATCGGGACTGGACCTACAATTTAAAGTGAGATCCGAACAACTTGTTCCTCCACCGGGTATCGAACCCGGGACCCCTTGATTACAAGGTGACGACGCTACCACTGCGCCATCCGGAAGGCCAGATGGTTATTATTGTATGTCGTTATCATAATTCCTCCCATTGTCACGGTAAACTGAACGAGCAGATAAGTGAATAAATAAATAAATGAAACCTATGCCCTCAAGGGGTTTCCTGTTCGATCTCTTTTTCAGGCATATTGCACGGTGGCGGGTCCAAATTTAAACTGTAGGTCCAGTTCCGAATAGCCTATCATGAGCGTAAAGTAGATTTGAATCATACTTTAAGAAAATATTGTTGAGCCTGTTGAACTTGATGATAGAAAACGGAAAATTCGGGTCTTCAAATATATTAGGCATAATAATATATACAAAATTCTGGCCGTTTCCGTCGATTGACGACGGAGTATGGACCATATACTTTTTACTCTTTCCTGTCCGTCTCTCCAGGATGTCTTCTCCCTTCATTAACAATTTCCTCGGGTTGTTGCTTGTACTCATTTACGTATGATGCCTAATTAAACAGTTCGTCTGGGAGTTACTAGGCTGACTAAATATAGAATTCAGTACGGATGTTCATTGCCTTTGCACTCGTTCTTCTATGTTTAGTTTCGTTGTGTCCGTACTCTGAAAATCTCAGGAACTAGCGAAGATGGCGTCCCTTCGTGTATACACCCACATTTCCACTATCTTGGTCTCACCTCGAGTTCAATACACTCGTCTCGTTCTCTGATTTGTTGTTTTAAGTCCACTTTATGCACAGAAAGGCTGATCGTGACTGGGCCTATAGTTTAAAGTGGGATCCGAACCACTATGTCATGTGCCTCCATCGGGTATCGAACCCAGGACCCCTTGATTACAAGGCGACGACATTACGACTACGCTCGTCTCGACTTTCGTCGAAATATATTGTATAAACAACATATACAAAGTCTCACAGCACAAACCCTTCACAGCGTATAGAGGGCATTGAAGCAAACAATTTGTTTAAATAAAGTTTCTCTGTTTGGCGCTACGTTTCGACACTAACCTTCGGAAAACAAAACTATATCATGGATGCAACCACGCTGTACATGCTGACAATTCTCAATAGCAGATTGATGATTTTGTAATTAATATAAACAAAAACATGTAGCTTATCTATGTATAAATAATCACGCACATGCCCGTTCGATAAATTGGTTTAGAGCAATGTTTTCAAGTATCTTACAAAAGTCTCGAACGAGACCGAGAATTTAGGACGTTAAGTGTAAGTCTCGTCTCGGTTTTACATATTTTTGTATAGTTTTCGGTCTCGTCCCAATAAATATCGTAGGCTCTGGTGTCGTTCTCGTGTCAATTTTTGACGAGGTCGTCTCGGTCCTGGTATCGAAATTCGAGACGAGACCGGGACTTGCCTCGTCTCGCTACCATAGCTATTTCCAGCCCTGACAGTAAAAGCTCGTTATTACTATTCTATTTGCCTATATGTGTTGTATATCGTACCACTTATAGGTCCTGAGTTTTTAATAGTTTGAAATTGTTTATTCTCTCCGCGTTACAAGTTTGTTCTAGGGCATCTTCGCCAATAGACATTACTCACTAACAAATTTAAAGAACTTACCTCATTTGGTTCTCGACCATACAGAGTGGCCCGAGAAACGTAACCGAATATTTTGATAACTACAACTTCGTTAACCTTTAGCACTTACGAACTACACATCGAAGCTGGAAGAAATAAACAGACGGAGAAAGAGGGGAAAAACAAACAAACGGAGAAACAGAGAACAAAACAATCAGACGGAGAAACAGAGGAAAAATAGAGACGGAGAATGGAAGAAAGAAAAATAGAGACGGAGAATGAGAGGAAGAAACAAAGAGGGGAAGAAATAGAGAGAGAAACAAAGAGAGGGTGAAAGAAAGAAACAATGAGACGGAGAAGCAGAGAAAGAAACAAAGACAGGGAGAAACAGAGAAATAAGCCATGAGGTGGAGAAGCAGAGGAGGAGAATGAGGGAAGAAAGAAAGAGGGGGAGAAATAGGGAAATAAACAAAGAGAGGAACAGAGAAAGAAACAATGAGACATAGAAGTAGTGGAAAAATAAAGATACGGAGAATGAGAGGAAGAAACAAAGACGGAGAAACAGAAGGAAAAGACAGAGAGAGAAACAGAGAAAAACAATGAGATGGAGAAAAAGAGGGAGAATTAAAGAAACGGAGAAGCAGAAGAAAAACAAAGAGGGGAGAAACAGAAAGAAACAAAGAGAGGGAGAGACATAAAATGAAGCAATGAGATGGAGAAGCAGAGGAGAAATAAAGAGACGGAGAAAGAGACGGAGAAAGAGAGGAGAAAAGAAAGAGACGGAGAAAGAGAGGAGGAAATCTTACGCTTGCGCTTAATTCGGAGCAAAACCTCACGGCGCCGTAATATTCATTATTAGGTCTCGGAAGTTGAAGACCTATAAGTTGCCAAAACAGGACCTATAAAAAGACCTAAATATATATATAAAAAGAACCTAAAAACGAAAAAAAAGGACGTATAAATGTGATCCAAATTCATTAATAACTTCAGTTTTAATTACATATTTAGTGAATAAAAAAAATACAAAATTCTGGTGGTATGGAACACACAGTGCGAAAAAACTATATGAATGAAATGCATCGTCTTCCAGACATTATATATTTTTTAGATTAACATAATTTGAAAAAATCATATTTGGCCTGACCACACTAGGGTTACAGAAATAGGATTTCGGATCCTATTTCAGTCGTCCAAAATTGTTTTTCTCTCGTTTCAGGGATGGTTCAAATATATATATATATATATATATATATATATATATATATATATATATATATATATATATATTATTTCTTTACTACAGAAAGGAAGTTTAAGAGGTGATGAACTGATGATGATTAGAATTGAGAATGGGCAGTAAAAACGTAGGCGAAAGAAGGTGAAGTTTAAAAAAAAAGCCGTAGAGACCTAAAAAAATACTGAAAAAGGACCAATATGCCAAAAAAACTCCGAAAAAGGCAAAAAAGGACAAATAAAACCCACCATTTTCTGGCCTACAATGACCCAAAATGAACATATATTCTGTTGGGCCTCGTCTTCGGACACTAGGGGAAAAAAAGGATTTTTCCTCAACTTCCAAGCCCTATTCATTATTAACCACTTATCCAGAGAGAGACTTGCACGGAGAGAGCTTCAAGTCCACAAACACCCCGTTACCTTCCCGTGAAACAGCCAATGGATGTGCTTAATTAAAGGTTTATTTTTTCCGCGAGGCGTCCATTTCAGATTGAGCCCTCCTCTCGAGTCGTTTCCAGTTTTCTCGCCTTCGGACGTCAAGGCGAAATTACCGTCAACTTTGACGAGAGCGAGAGGGAAAGAGGTGGAGAGGAGAGAGCGCACTGCGCATGCGCGAGCATCCCAGCTGAGCTGACGCGGGGAGACCGACCGGAGCTCGTGCAGGAGCGGCCCCGATGGCTATGGAAGCAGGCACGTCGTCGGCGGCAGCGAACGCTTTCATTCACATAATTTCCCCCTATGCCTAAAGCCTAATCGGCGTCTAGAAGGGGGGAAGGAGGGGCTTTCCTCGTACAAGTCACATGGCCCTGTCATGTGATGCTGAGATACGCCTCTCGTTTAGTACCGACAGTGATTCTTTTCAATAACCACTTTGCTGAAGACATTCGTATCGGGAACCCACCTTCGCACGTAACCGTACTCGCACGTTTTTAACGGCTGTTTCTGGCAACGAAATAACATAAGACAGGATGAGCCACCACGATTGGGGATACTCTCAGCGAGACGGTGAGTCAGAAGTTAAACAACAGTATTCTATATGTCGTCACCCCCTAGACGTAGCTTTTCCTCCTAGTTTCCAACAACGTCTGTCCAAATAGATAGCAGTAGTTGTCGGTTTCCTCTGGGGAATTAATAGGCATAGGCTCTGTGTTTTTGCTAGCGTTATCTTTTCAGGAAACCTTGTATTTCGCCCATAAGGTACCCGGCAGGGAAGTTAGTGACGAAACTTTCTATGTTCCGCGGTTATCTTTTTTGCCGCCCAGTTGACTGTTGTCCGTGTAGTCAACAGCGCTCGCTGTGTATGCGACCGTCATATACGGCAGCACGCTGGGATAGCGAATAAAGTTTCATGCGTAAACATTTCGCGGTGAGATAGATTCACAATGACAGATCAGAATGTGCCAGGCAAACACACCCACACACACTGGAGGAATCAACATGTAGGTGACGGCAAATACGAATAACTCCTTGAGGCCCCCAAAATTGGAAGTTTCATTTCCAACAACTTTATTATTATCTTCATCTCAATACAAAAGCGACGAGAGTTTGCTTCTCGGATATGACTCTTGATTCCGCTGGTTCGGATTGTGCTAATAGAGAAATTTACCCCTTTCCCCTTTAATCCTAACAATTAGCGCAAAAGATTCTCGCCCGACAAGACACTTCAGAGATTAGTACCCCTGACCTGCCTTAGAAATCTGTTTTTCAAGTAAGTCAACTTGGGACAATTTACAACAAACTTGCTCGAAACCTACGCTGTTCAAGTTCATAACTTCCTTTAAACAAATATTTGGTAACGATTCCGATTGTTTTACGATTTCTCCTAGCACAAAGACTAATTATTAGTGTTGTCCACGGGACGAGACGGGACAGGCTTTTAAAAATTCGAGACGAGATTGACCATGTGTCATGAGACAAACGAATATTTTCGAGACGAGACAGCATTTCCACGAGACGAGAGAGGCCAAAGTCTCGTCTAGTGGGCAACACTACTAATTATCGTAGAATTTTGTAAATCACTGTCACACGAAATTTGAACCTTCCTTACAGTAATGAGCACTGTTTGGACTCGAAAAAAAAGTTATTTATGTTGAAAAAAACAACTTTAAAATTACCTTACGCACTTCTCATGGACAAGATATTCTCCGTCGACAACCGACAGTAAATATCGTAGAAGCGTGGGAATGAATATAGAAGTAAATCGGAACTTTATTTTAATGCTAAGGGAACCAAACCTAACTTGCATAACCACGATAGCATGTATTGAACAAAATATTAAGTGATTGCTAAAACTCCGCAGTGTGTGTTAACAGACATAAATCGAACCATGTAAAAATTGCATTCGTAGCATGATGAAATCGAAATAAAACAAAAGGAACTTGAGCCAAATATTTCTCTACAACAATGTACGTGAATTCATTAAATATAGCTATAAGAAAAGAGGAATTTGCAGGTATTGACTGGTTAAAATAAAGTTTGAACAAATATCTTGTCTTGCACATTCAGCAACCACTTGGAAAGAGCTAATTTTCCAATCGGAAAGAGGTGTGTAAAAAACGTAAACTCAAAACTCTCCAATAGCATATTCGCGAAATTCTAATAAAGAACGAAGGTCGTGGGTTTACTAAGAAAGGTATGGATGTTCGTAAATTTTTATTTTATCAACCAATCATAACGTCGAGACTTTGCACTCCTCCCTTAACGCTAAGTTCATGTTATTCATTAGAAATTACATCAGGCTCGGTAACAGGAAAGAAAAGGAAGATCGAATAAATTTAGGCTAAATATGTGCGCACTAACTATGCAGAGTTTTTGTATGAAGATTACGTTACGTGACTCCAACTTCTGAGTATAGTTTGATGAATTATGAAATTTTCAGCACAAGAGAAACCGTAATTGCAGACAACTAAATTTTCCGTCAGACTTAACAAAACAAATTACAAAGTAACATGATAGGGCTGCAAATTTACTTATACATAAATCTTGACAAATGCAGTAATTTCCTCCTCATATTTCGTGTTTACCGAAAAACTTCCGAAATTAAGAGAAAATAAGTTTCTGGTAAATTGCCGTTATCACTGCAAAAGTTGAACACTTTTCAGTTTTATAACCACCTTGAATACCCACGTATATTTTCGAAGTTTCTTCATTAAGAATTATACAGTGGCAAAAGATGTCGTACAAGTAACTTCAAAGACCCTTTGCATTAATCAGTGCCCACACAGATTCATCACTCCAGTAATAACATGATCAAAAATATTTTTTAAAAAATAATATTAAATTATTTAGAATACCATTAGTCAAAACTTTATGATCGGTCAGGGCTTCTAGTAACTCGCAAGCTATTGTATACGGTTTAGAAATGAAGTGGGCATCATTTTCGTCGTAATTTTAAAAACTGGAAGAAGTGATACAATTAACATTTTGCTTGTATTTCTTTTTCAAACTCTGTCGTTCTGCGGTTGATTGCTATAAAATGCATCACAAATGGGCTTTCTGTTCTCAAGGTTATTGGAGAACTTGTAAGTTGCGGAAGACAGACTTTTGCAATTCTGTAACTAACGTCAGGCACTGTGGAAGATAAAGAAGCGGACACTCACAACAAATGTCAGATAACTTGGACTTGAAGACCATACTTAATTTCAAGGACTTATTTTTTGCTTTGTTTTTTTGTTATTGTTTTGTTTTTTTAAGTTAAATATACCTTACGACACGCTGAACCTGTAGTTTCATGCGGGGAATATTTATTTCATACTTTTTGTAAGGTCAATTGAAACTTGTTACTTTAATATTTGATAATGATTAATTGCTTTCCCGTGAGCGTAATTACTTCAATTAGTTAACTGTTAAGTGCCTTCTCGTTCTGAGCTTTTGTTTTAAGTCCACTTAGCCCATAGGCTAATCCGTTCTGGACCTACAGTTAAAAGTGGGAGCAGAACCACTATATGGCTCTATCCGGTATCTAACCCGAAACCATTTGATTACAATGCGACAACATAGCACTACGTCATTGGGGAGGGCAAGAGAGCCTTTTCGTCTATCGTCCTGTATACACGATGTATTCCTCAGGGTCGAGCGGGTTCAGTGGTCAACTCACTGGAGCAGCCAGGCTGGGGATCACCTGCAAAAGTCCCTCTCAAAATTTTGTCAAATTACACTGCTCTGGATTGATTACTCTCCGCAGAATCCTTACCGTACTTTATAAACTTCCGAGTGTTGAATTTCAAAATGATATCTTTGCTCTCATTTTCATCATGTTGTATCGTATGCTACATATGTAGGCAAAGCTATTTTTTCCCTGGTGTGACAACACCGAAAAATGTTAAACGCCAAGCGAAATTGCCTATGTGGGTAATATGACATGCTAAACACATTTTGCACCCTTAATAAGGCGGGAAATAATTCAAATTTAGTATTTTACGTGATTATAGTCCCACAAATGTAATCACATTGGTACATATTTTGTGAAAAATTCCGCCATAATCATATTTCCACTATACGAGTGTAATGTGTTCGACAACATTCCGGCAAAAGGTAATAGTTTACGAATACAGTAGTAACAGCTGGTATACATACGGATATAGTGCCATATATCCATGAACAATTCTGACTACGGGCCTGCATCGATTCAGATCTCGTCACTGGAGGTTCCAGGTTCGAGTCTTGGGTTGAGCATGAGTGTTGATGTGTCCCCCCACTAATATCACATTCATCCTTAACGTCGTGATTGCTCAAAACTG
Source organism: Lepisma saccharinum (assembly GCF_977018435.1). Lineage (NCBI taxonomy): Eukaryota > Metazoa > Arthropoda > Insecta > Zygentoma > Lepismatidae > Lepisma > Lepisma saccharinum. The sequence continues at coordinate 14,164,247 of NC_139245.1, forward strand.
GCATAAAAGTGACGTAAAGTAAGAAAAATACAATATATTTATAGGTCTAATTCGTATATCTTCTCTAGCTATTTTTACACTGTCTTCGTTCCTTATTTACAATTCTTATAAACTGATAACTTAATTTACATCAGGTATATTTCAACCCTCCAGTCTGAACCAGGCCAATCCTGTTCTGCACTTTGCTTCTTCCTCCTCCGTTCGTGTATTCATTTTTCTGCAACATCAAGCCCTCTCAAAACGAGAGACCCTGTGCGATCATATGCGTAGCACTGTTAACTAACGGCGATCTTGGCAAATATAGCAACTTAATTTTCAGTATGTTTTGAATACATCAAGATTCCGTGTTATGAGAAAACATATTTCGTTATTGTTGAGGGAAATTCTCATGATATCGCCGAACGAATTCAGGTTAAGGCGAAACTGAATAGATTATTTCGCAAGAGAATGGCTCTTGCAAAATATGCCATGTTTCAAAGTTCTGAATTACATAATTTCACGCCATATTAAAGCTTTTAGTGTCTTCATTATGGGTGAATAATTCATATATTTTTTGTGAATTCAATAAGTATTAGATATATTTGTTGTTCCATTTTACAAGATAAAACTGATTTCCCTTGGATATTTCCTATGCAATCCTTGAGTTTTAACAATTTCAGAGTCATATTAGGTCTCGAATTTATATCTATTTTATATTATTTTCCTGATTTTCGGTTATTGGTCACAGAATAAAGTTTTTCAGGCTCTTCACATTGCAAAAACTTACTAGTTTGTTCAGATTCGTCAACTCTTCGAACTGGCCTTCCCCATCTACGGAGGAGGATGCGTACAATGTGCTGTGGGAGGGGCTTTCGACGAAACTTCAGAATGTATACTCTTACCAAATATGTACAGTTCCGGCAATAAAAATGGGACACTATGATCGTGAAATAATAGTTTCCCTGCAAGGAGTTGTGTGTTGCCTAACCAGGGTGGCTACCCACCGGGAGTTCCTTGAATCCCGGGAATTCTACGTGAATTTTTCTCCACAGACGTGAAAAATTAAAACTTTATTAATCCAAATCCCATTGCTTTATACATATTTATAAATGTCCTGAGGCAAGTTTTTCACAGTATAGCTTTTATTCTTATCGAGGAAGGAAAAGAAAGCTGCGTGGAAAATAAAACAGAATTCTATCAGTCAGTTTACTTTGTTAGTGTCCTTCGCTGAAAAATCTAACAGACGAACGTATATTGCCAGATACGATATCTTGAAGTTAGTTACGTAAATTTGAATTTGAAATTGTCATACAATAAATATTTTTTCGTAGATTAGTCCCGTAACATTTGTGACTCGTATGTTTTTAGATGCATTTAGAGTCTGAGTATGTGAAATGACAAATGTAAACTCTGCAACTTAAATTAAATAATATATATATATATATATATATATATATATATATATCCCAGATTCCTGTGGACTTATGTACAGCTATAAAGGATGTCCCTCGATGACTGCAGGACAAACATGTTGTCCCCGATACTGGAGAACGCTGGAATGTGCAGAACAGCTGGCTGTTGTAACTTTTGTACTTGATACAGAGTCTGATGAAGACCTTGCTAGAAGATATATATATACATACATACATACATACAAAGCATTCCCTGACATTCGCTACGAAACTCGGCGGCAAGCTGCCCGGCGTCAGCGCTCGTCTTTGTCGGTGAACGGGGTCCGCGACAGTCGCACGCTAGTTTTTTTTTTCGCTCTCCCTGCCTTCGCTCTCTTTCCCTTTCTGTTGACGTTGCAGACTGACGCCAGTATAATCCTCCCTCGGAAGTTGTGTTGTGTTGTGTCCGTGTGTTGAAGATTGTGGCACCACAAACGTTTACATTACAACAAAGGATTTATCTTGTCGAGTGTTACTTCGGAAAGAGGAATTGTGGAGAAGTGCGACGACGTTTTACAACGAAATTTCCTAGTGTTCCCGTTCCACATAGGACCACTATATTAAACCTCGTAAAAAAGTTTAGAGTAACAGGGTCAGTTCTGAATAAAAGTGGAAAGAAAAATGGGGAAATCTAAAAAATAAAGTATACAAAGACAATCCGCACACAATCCGTGAGTTACGTACGAGAAATCGGGAGAATTACAGTAGACGAACTTGCACGTAAAAATGCAAATTTCCTTCGGAGATGCCAGGAATGTGTTGCAGCAGAGGGGCATCATTTTCAACACCTTCTGTAGTCAAGGTTAGTACACAATATGAAAACTGTAATTTTTGTAGCCGACTCTAGCGACTGTTGCGGACCCCGTTCACCGGGAAGACAAGCGCTGATGTGAGGCCGCTTGCCGCAGAGTCTCGTAGCGAATGTCAGAGAATGCTCTGTAGATATACCATTGAATTGAATTTAACATTTTGGATACATTGGATTCACATAGACCCTTTACATTGTTAATATATTTGCCTTTGTAGGTGTGAGGGTGGGGAGAGGCGATAATACGTAAGGTTGAAATAGAGAAAACATCTGCTTGTAGCCTTGAATTCTTGGGAAGTTTGCTTTGAAAACCGTGAATTATACTTGAATTTTTTCATGGTCCTAGAGCGGCCACCCTGCTAAGTCCATGGCGGTAGTGGAAGTTGCTATTGAAATTTGCTATTAAAATCCACTTATCGCTGTAGATGTAGGCAACACACACTAGGAACCAGTGTTTCAGGATCCTGGTGTCCCATTTTTATTGCACATATGAAAAAGTAGTAGTGTTTTTTTCCCCAGTTGTCGATTGCGCTCAATATTCCAGACAGAAATCTCAAATACAACTATAACGACTTGTAATTTGCATGGCAGTAGGTAGGAATTTTTTTTTGGGGGGGGGGGTTCTCTCATTGTTCCCATGGGCGTCGCAAGAAATTTGAAAATTAGAAATAATATCAATAATGATTATTAATTAATAATAATTAAAATTTCATAATAAATACGAGTAACTAATTGATTCCAAACGTATTCATGCAGTGTGTACTAAATACAGCTATTATATTTTGTTATTAAATTTTAGATACCTCAAGAAAAGCTTTAAAAGTAAGAGAGAAATTTGTCATATAGTTTGTTGTTTGACCATTAACATAAAACTTAATTTTTGGAATTTTGAAAACTGTTGAAACCAGTTATTATTTGTATTAAATGGTAAAGCATAACCTGGTGCCTGTATGGTAACCTCAATTTTTCGATCTAACGCTGTTTTTCTTTTGTTATTCTGTTCGAATACTAACTGACTGGACTTTATTTCCGTTATTAACAATACAACAAACAAACGTTCTGCTATTTTGTAACTTGCAATAAACGATGTTAATTCGGGGGAGGGGGGGTTCTATAGACTAGTTCGATCCCACTTTCCGACACTCTTTGTTCCTATACTTACCAAATAGCATTATATAGTACAACCACTATGCACTATACAAGTATGTGCTTTATAGTACCGCATTTAGGTTAAATGTATGTACTATATCGACCGCTGGGTGAAGGGTAGTGAATGTAATGCGCTACGAAACTGGATATCCTAGGTTTGAACTCTTATAAAGGGGGGATTTAAACCCTTATCGAACCGGAAATTTAATAGTTGAAATGGGCATTTTGGGACAATCACAAGGGAATTCTCAGTCTGGAACAGCACTGGAAAGAGGACAGTAGAAGTGAAAATGAAGGGGTCGCGGCTGGGCTGCCATTCTGAGTATTAAATCAGTTTCGCTCAAATTTCAGAATTCATAATATTTCAAAAATTCTACCTCGATCGTTTCATAATTGTCTCTGTGTTGTATTTATGTGAAACTGCGAATAATTTTCTGAAAATGTGTTACAAATTTTGGTTTCTGAACTCCCATTAATCCAACATGCCAGAAGTTTCGGGGGGGGGGGGTTGAACCCTAAACCCCCCCTCTAAATACGGCCATGGTAATTTGCACTAGAGCTCTGGCAAACATAAAGCACACGTACTCTGTTTACAAGTTGGCTAGTGAACATGGCGGCGCTGCACGCTATGATGTCACGTGAAACTTACTACCTGCGTATACTAAGACATCTTACAATTGAAATCTGGTATTCCGCATCTCATCCTTCCAATATTACCTGCACAAGGTCGACATTCCTGTCAGTTTACCCATTCTATACAGAACGATCAGGTGCAGACGTAAATTTCCACCACGTACGCACGTACGGTGCTTCCGTACGACAAGCATGGAAGTCTTTGATGTTTTATGTATGCTTATGTTTACGGCCAACAACCAGAAACACAATGGACCACATTAGCCATTTCCGTTATGGAATGGCTCGGACGATCTGCAGAAGACTATCGGGTCTTTATGGCAACCACCAGTCAGTTTTATGTGCAACGTGAGTGGGTTTGCAATGACGAGCGTATAACATTCGCATTTGCAAACGGCGCACAGTGGAAAATTCCTCTTCTAGAGCCTCGTATGTTGATGTTCAGATTGTGCGTTTGGGAGAGGATTCACTTTAAACCCGACCAAATTGAATTTCTAATGAAAAACTTGACAAGATAACACGACAGAGGTTCTACCTTTATTTTCTTCAGCTTCGTCAGGGAAAATCCTCTAATTCTTCACTTCGTTCATCTTATTGAGAAATTACAACACATGAAGAAAGGGGGTGTAAGGGGTTACCTTTTCTGGAGACCCCCAAATGTCAACCTCACTTCCACGTAATGCACCGAACTTGCAGACTGTGTTCTGACGTAAGCAAGGAATGCCCTCGTTGTTACGTTAGGCTTGTTATAGGTTCAGTTCTCTCAGCATAAATACACTATTTTATCTGGACTTGTCCAAAAAAGGTATTTATGCTAAGAGACCTAAACTTAAAAAGCCTAAGCTAACAACGAAGGCATTCCGTACTGACGTCAGAACCCGATGATGCTTGTTGATTGTGTTACGAGACTTGCAGACTAACCAGGCTCTGGCGTCTGGACGCACTCATTTTCTGTGGGATTTGTGCTGTCTTGCTCTTTCATCAATTTCATCTTCAATTTAATCTTATCACCTTTCATCCTCAACTTCGCGATTAGGCAAAAGTGACAGAAAAGTAAAGTAAAATAAAGGAAATCAAAGCATTTTCAATGATGTGTGTCCATGGGAGTGCTCACAAAAAAAAAAGTTTGGAAAGGGTTTTGATATAATTTACACAGACGAACACATGTTTGTGACAGTTACATCATGTACTACACAGATTACGATACAAAAGACGGCAAAGAAAGCTAATTTTTGAGGGTTTTTTATTAGTCTTATCATTATTTCTAAAATATGTTTGGATGAAACCAAACCCTACCTTTCGGAATGCCCTTGAAATGTTGCGAACGCTGGGGATATGAAAGGACAGCTCAGGCAATTTATGTAAAAACAGTGTGGATGAAGATAAGGAAAATATTTTTTGACTTCAAAGTTGTTAATTTATCATATACAGGTAGTTAAAATCTGAGCACATGGTAGTTTTCCTGCTTGGCTACTGTATTCACAGACAGGAAGTTACTTGTTACTATGAGGCATTTTGAATTCAGATGGTGCTGTAGCGATAAGATTGTTTAATGCTTGTTACTGCTGACTACTCGTGAATGTTAGATATGATACATAAAAATACCAAAATACGTCTAAATCGAATAGTTCGCATTGTTAATTTGCCTGGGGAGGAAGGGGAGAGGTTTAAACTACACCTGGAGAAAGATAGATTTTCAGTCTTTTGTTCATTCTGTCGCATTACAAGAGTTTAATCTCTACACAAGCTCTTCCCCCGAGCGACGTGGAAGCGAAGGGGAGGGGCTGCTTCATCAGGCTCTTTCTTAATTAAAGCTCACGGCATGCGCCCCATCCTTTTTAATAATGAACATCCTCTTTTGTCTTTGCCATTTATGATTCGTGGAAAAAGAACAATTACCGAGCGTTATATCGAAAACTCTTGAGTATTTTCTAAGGAGGTTTGGTGCATGTATCTGGATATCTTGTACTCTGATGACTATTTTAATTTTAGTCTCTTCAGATTTTGCTTTTAGAGAACACTGCAAAATTGTATATTTTGCCCAGAAGAATGAAGTTGCCAGCATGCAGTACTTAGAAGAGGCGTTGACATTCAGCCCTTTTCGAAAATTTTACCCCCTCTCCTCTTTACACCCAGTATATTAGGATCGCTCAAACCCTGGGTTTATCCAGAATATTTGATTTAGGGGTTTGTAAACGTAAATTTCGAGCAAAAATGACCATAAATTGGGACCTTGTGAAAAAGTCTAAGGAGTGTTGAAATATTTGCTGTGTGTTGTGGATAAATCACTGATTCAAACAACGTGCACTCCATGGGGAAGGGGGTGGGAGGTGCAGACACAGGCACATTCGCGAGCGTCAGTCGTATGTTAAAAATAATGAGGAAGAGCAAATTTACTAAGCAGGTTTAACACTTTGGACTCAGAAAAATAAATAGAAACTCAGATATTTGATCACAAAAAAATTCGCAGATGGTTGAAATCACGCAATGGAAAAGTACATTAAATTGCTCTAAGTTAATGCAAATTAGTGCATGCATACCTTTCATTGATTTAAAAATTAATGCCACGATGTGCGAGTTTGTCTATATCCGTAGCAGAGTGGTTAGCATAGCGCCCTACGACGCCAGGAGTCTCTGGTTCGAATCCTGACCTGAGCATGGGTGTTCCTTGTTCGACAGTCACATCATATCACTCATCATCTTCGTCGCGATTAGCCAAAAGTGGAAGGAAAATGACGCAAAATAACAAAGATCGAACTATATGAGTTTTATATACCAAAAATTGTGTGCGTATATCTGCCATAGACATCTTTCAAACATCACGCCTATATAATAAAAAACACACAATTGAAAGTGTGGTTTTCCCTTCGATTTGCTCCAAACTTAATCAGCTCGGTCAAAGACTCTCTGCAAGCCTTTCAACCGCTACACTTTCCTTCTCCAATGACCTTGACATCGTGTTGTAATCTGCTTGCATTTAAAAACACGTTCTACAGGTCTGTTACATAACCTCCAACGCCTTGTTCCTGTGGTGGCATAATAATCCGCCGTGCAGAACAGATTTTTTTCCTTTTTAAGGTAGGCTTATCAAGAGGAAAAAATACTTTCTCTTGTCTAATTGATGCCGTAAAAAGCATGCAAAACTCAGCGTGTATACGTGTAAAAGGTTAAAATGCTTTATCGTTTCATTGGTCATGATTATTAAGAGATATATCGTGCTCTATGTTAGGAGTTCCAAAAGTTTAGTTTCACGGCGACCTTTGTGCTTCAAGATTATTCCGCGGAATGTAGACCTAACTAACGCTTCAACTCTCAGCTAGTGTGGTCAGATTGCTTGCCTTAAGTTAAAAAATATACACATTTCAAATTCAGAAACGGTAAAAAGTACTATGAGAGCACATGTTTGGAACAATCATATCTAAGTGTGTAGACTAACAAGTATGTTATTTTCTGATGTGAGGAAAACAGTTCCAATACTTATCACTTTGGACTACGCTATCTCAACAGTGTACACGAGATCAATTGATATTAGTGCTGACGCTGACGTCTAACATGGGCTGACTAACATGATAGTGTCAGTTTCATAACTTCTCTGGTAATAAAACTCTTAATAGATAAGAGATGAAGTCCGTTAGTTACTAAGGCAACACAAGTTCAACAGCAAAATAAAGTAAACGTTGCAGTAGGAACAAACCAGCCTTTGGAAGCCAGTAGCACCAATGCATTATGCTTGCAAATTACCTACTTCAGTATTTCTCAGTCTACTGTGTATATATCCCCCCTCCCCAGTCTGTGCTTCTACTCCACCTTTCTATAGCGAGCTTCTTTTCCCACCCCCCTCTCTCTCTGTGTCTGTCATATCTTTATCCCACTTTTTACTTTTTCTTTCTTCTTTTCTCTGTCACCTCATATTGTTACCTCTGTCTCCATGCTTTTATCTTTTTCCAAACCCCTCTCTCTACCTGAAAGTCTCTCTTTATATCCTTTTCTATTCCTCTAATTTCTAGCACTACTTCTCACTGTTTTAGTCCTTCATTCTCCTTCTTTCTTTTCCTATTATATTTTTCTGTTTGCCTCTGTTTTCGTCAGTTTATCTGTCTTTGTACCTGTATTTCTCTTTTCCTTGCACCTCTCAATTTTTCCTTTCTTTCGTATTTGCTTTATTTCTTGCTTTCTGTTTGTCCCTGCCAGTGGCGTACGCAGAAGGGGGCTGAAGGGGCCACAGCCCCCTGCGAAATTTTGAGAAAATGAACATTTTCAAACAAAAGCAGCGAAGAACTCGGATAAAAAACAGTGGTAAATGCAAAGTCGCCTTAAAATGACCCCCCCCCCCCACATTGCACATTCAAGACACGTGCTCTAGACAATTCACTATTAAGACTGGAAAGTTTTTAATATACGAAATTTCTTAGTGTATTCAGACTCCTAGAAAGCAACTATGCACTATCCACCTAAACAGTTCCAGCCCATCCCGAAAAAAATCCTGCGTACCCCAGTGATCCCTGCATAACAATAATGGAACAGTTTTATTAAAAAATAACTGATCCCAAATGTCGTCAATATATTGTACACGCAAGAACCTTTTGTGACACAACGAAATGCTTTATACCACTTACAGATATTTGTGAATTATTTTAGAAGAGTTAAAAGCTATTTCATTGTTAATTTTCAACACCGGAAATCATAATAAAGCTATAATACTGACGAAATTCTTGCACTTAACAAGTATAACTTATTAACGATGGCGCAGTGGTAACATCATCGTCTTAGAATCAAGGGGTTCCGGGTTCGATACCCTGTGAAGGCACACAGTGGTTCGGATCCCACTTTAAACTGTAGGTCCAGTCCCGATTAGTCTTACCGTGCATAAAGTGGACTTAAAACACTAACTCAAATACAGGGATTAATAAAAATATTTCTGAATCAAATCTGTCTTCTCTGATATCGCTTAATATATCTCCAAGAATGCATGTGGCTCCAGTTAACAATCAATCACCAATCTATTTGATACAACAGTTCCGTACTTTATGAAATACATTGTTTACATGGTAAGAGTTTCTTTGATGTCCTCGGCGCCAGAAAAGTTGAAAGTCTTGTTCTTCTCTGCTTCTTGGTAGTTATTTGCTCGTAATTCTCTAAAATCTTTTCTGCCAGTGTAACAATCTCTCTCCCTTCCACTTTAGAAAGCAAACATTTTTTTTTCATTCCGTCAAACAATGTTAGATTCTGCGTTTCTTTCAAGGCACAGAGCGGTAATGCAATTTGGATTCCTCTTTCTCAGACTCCTAAGATGGAAACGTCATCTTTTTGAGTTTGAAACAATTTTTATTATTTCCAGTAATGCACAACCAGTAGTTCTTCCTTCTCCAGCAGATAGAATAATCGAGGAGCTGCTTCGTCCTCAGTCTTCCTTTAGTCTTATATTGCTGTAAATAATTAGTTTACTAATAGTTCAAAGTGACCAATGGAAAAATGTCTGTCACAAAATATGTAACTAATTTTTCACAATTGGCCTTCCTCTTTGTTTCTGTATTTAATGTCAATTTCATTATTCTACTTCAGTGGCGTATTTGTGATGGTATTTCGGGGGTTCGGATAATTATGTTTTAGCAGCGACCATTGGAGTTTCTCCACCGTCCATCTACGCCGTGATTGTATCGCAATTGTATCGTAAGAATAATTCTATTCCATATATGAATTTCCTTCACAAGTGAGAGTTCACTATTTTTGTATATTTGGATCATTTGGCTAAACTTTACAGTACATAAACTTTTACACATAAAAATTGAGTTTGGGTGGTGTGTATTTTATTTTAATACGCGTTGGGTGGAAAACTTTTATTTTACACAGACATTAAAGGCATGTTTAGAAAATTTAACTTTAAAGACATTCAGGAAAATTAAATTTTAGTTTGTATTTATTGCATGTTTTATCGTACATGAATCACCCGTGTAGTGACAAATATAGTCCTGATCTCTTCATGTTTCGTAAATAGAAAGTAAACTTCCTTAGGATGTTAGACGCACTTTTTGTAAACAACTAACAGGACGCATATATGCAGCATTATTCAAGTTTTCATGGTTTAGATTTTGTAATATTGATGTGGTGGGCACTATCTCAAAATGAAACCGCATGTGCCAAATCACTTTCCCACCAAAATATAATTAGGAATTTTCAATTAACACCAATAACTATTTTCACAATCAATTTGTGTTCATACTAAAATTACTTCTTACTCAGAAGCCATGATTGCCGAGCAAATCCAGTGATATTTCATTCTTTCTTAAATTCTCTAGTTATTTCCTTTTCTGCCTCTTTAAGCTAATCGCGACGATGATAGTTGTCGGGATATAGAAATACTCAGGTTGCTATAGGCAATAAGATCATTGTTGAATCCACCACTGTGCTTAAGAGTTAATGTTTATCTTGTGGAGTGAAAATTGTAACGAGAGATTCTTGGTGATGAATCAAGAGGTGACTAAGGATGAATGATGATTACGACACCTATGCTCACCTGGGCTCAAACATAGCGCCGCAGGTGCAGAGATCATTAAGGAGCTTTCAGACCGCCAGTCTGGCCGACACGCAAGCGACAAGCAACGCGTGTACCTTGTCGTGTCTCTTCCGTTCGAAAAGTTGCATTGATTACCAAGGGTTCGCTTCCCAGCGACACACGTCGCTTCGGTCTGAAATCACCCCTCAACACTCAATGCACTACAAAGGCTCTAGTGACGTCACTGGCTGTCGAGACTTATTGAATATGAAGGAAGAACACTTCACTATTCAGCGTTTTCCCTCTACGGCTGCAGTTGAGCTAAACTGTCGCAAGATTTGAAACTTTTTGACAATAACCACAGTAAGACAACATTCATTGTGCCCTCGGTTGATTACTTAAAATCGACACTCTTTAAAAATTTATCCTAATACAAACATACACAAAATAGAAATATACTCACGTCGTTCGCACGCCTTGACCAGAGATATATCGTTCAGAGCAACGTTGTGCAAATGAGACAGGAGTGGTTTTATAGGAAGGATCTCCAGTGCAAATACAGATTAGATAGCACATGTCCTTGGACACCACAAATATTCCTCTTCTTTAAGCCATGTAATGAGACGCGGTGATCTAGCTCAGTGGTTTCCAACTTCAAGAGGTCCGAGGGCCAAAATTATATCCAGCAGTTGATTGGCGGGCCGCATTTTTTTTTGGGGGGGGGGGAATTAAAAATTACAAAGATTGTAAGTACTGAACAGAAAATTGAGGCCGATATGCTTCTTTCATTAAAGTTGGAATGTCCACTTCAATTTCTGTATTTGAAAGTCTCAGAAGGTGAAGCAGTGAAGAATCTGCCAGTCGGCTTCTGTAGCGGTTCTTGATGAACTTCATTGAAACAAAAAAAAAAAAAAAAACACTTTCACACGTGTATGTACTGCCGAACATCGATGTCATTATTTGCCCAAAACTGCGAAGGTTTGGAAAGCGTTCCTTTGAAAGGTATTCGAAAAACTCGGGCCCCTTTTCTTGCCTAGTTTGAAGGAAATCACTTTGCAAATCACACAATTCAAGTAGGAGAGAAAAGCTTCTTGTTCTTCGATATTAACGCCAAGAGGATTGCTAAATAGCTGGATGCTGCTTTTAAGTTCTTCAAAATCTTTAAATCTGGAGTCAAACTCGTCCATTATTTCTTTAATATTTGCACTGAATTCAGAAAAGTCCAATGTTTCTTCATCTTCTGCTAGCCGCCAACAGCTTGGAAAATGGACCAGGTTATTCCTCTCCAAAGTAACGTTGAAAATCATCAGTTTATTACGATTCCCTGCAATTCCGCATAGCGAAGAGGTGGGAAGCGGGCAAGTTCATTCCGCATAGCGAAGGGGTTGAATGCATGGTGTGAAGAGAACGTTACGTCACTTTAGATTCTTCTGATGATCATTATTGACTGCAAAATCAATTCTACCTGTGATATTGTCTTTCTTCACAGAGCTTCCGTTCATTTAACAGCAAAAATAGAACGTATTTTAATAAAATTACATGAAATTAATGTATTTTGCAAACAGGCTTTGCGGGCCGCAAAAAAAGGCATCGCGGGCCGCCAGTTGGAAACCCCTGATCTAGCTGGTAGGGTGTCTGGAGTGACCGATCTAGGGTCGGAATTTTCCCCTCATAAAGCGGCTCTGGGGTTCACCCAGCCTCAAAATAATGAGTGCATAGGGGCAACTCTGGTAGGTAAAGGTGGCCGGGCCGTGTGGTGTTGATCACATCACCTCCAAATGGCAGACATCGAGAATGTGTAAAGCCGTACCCCCACATCCGTAAATGCGACTTCATGGTAGGATGCTATATGCACGGCGGCAGGGGACAAAAACCATTAGGGATAAAAAATGAGAGCAGAAATAAAGATAATAGAAAGAGCGAGAGGTAGAGAAAGAAAGAAGCAGAGAGAATGAGAATGATAATGGTATACAAAAGGATAGAAAGAAGGAAGAGAGATACAGTAAGATGGAAAGAGGATACAATAGAAAAATAGAAAAGCGAGAGGAAAATATAGCAGTCAGAGAGCAGCAGGGAGAAAGACAAAGACAGTATGGTAGAAAGAAAAAGGCAGAGAGAAAGATAGAGAATCAGTATGGTAGAAGAAAGACTCAGAGAAAATCAGTAAGGTAGAAGAAAGACGCAGAGAGGATCAGTAAGGTAGAAGAAAGACGCAGAGAGGATCAGTAAGGTAGAAGAAAGACGCAGAGAGGATCAGTAAGGTAGAAGAAAGAGGCAGAGAGGATCAGTAAGGTAGAGGAAAGAGGCAGAGAGGATCAGTAAGGTAGAAGAAAGAGGCAGAGAGGATCAGTAAGGTAGAAGAAAGAGGCAGAGAGGATCAGTAAGGTAGAAGAAAGATGCAGAGAGGATCAGTAAGGTAGAAGAAAGATGCAGAGAGGATCAGTAAGGTAGAAGAAAGAGGCAGAGAGGATCAGTAAGGTAGAGGAAAGAGGCAGAGAGGATCAGTAAGGTAGAGGAAAGAGGCAGAGAGGATCAGTAAGGTAGAAGAAAGAGGCAGAGAGGATCAGTAAGGTAGAAGAAAGAGGCAGAGAGAGGATCAGTAAGGTAGAAGAAGGAGGCAGAGAGAGGATCAGTAAGGTAGAAGAAAGAGGCAGAGAGAGGATCAGTAAGGTAGAAGAAAGAGGCAGAGAGAGGATCAGTAAGGTAGAAGAAAGAGGCAGAGAGAGGATCAGTAAGGTAGAGGAAAGAGGCAGAGAGAGGATCAGTAAGGTAGAAGAAAGAGGCAGAGAGAGGATCAGTAAGGTAGAGGAAAGAGGCAGAGAGAGGATCAGTAAGGTAGAGGAAAGAGGCAGAGAGAGGATCAGTAAGGTAGAGGAAAGACGCAGAGAGAGAATCAGTAAGGTAGAGGAAAGACGCAGAGAGAGAATCAGTAAGGTAGAGGAAAGACGCAGAGAGAGAATCAGTAAGGTAGAGGAAAGACGCAGAGAGGATCAGTAAGGTAGAGGAAAGAGGCAGAGAGGATCAGTAAGGTAGAGGAAAGAGGCAGAGAGGATCAGTAAGGTAGAGGAAAGAGGCAGAGAGGATCAGTAAGGTAGAGGAAAGAGGCAGAGAGGATCAGTAAGGTAGAGGAAAGGGGCAGAGAGAGGATCAGTAAGGTAGAGGAAAGAGGCAGAGAGAGGATCAGTAAGGTAGAGGAAAGAGGCAGAGAGGATCAGTAAGGTAGAGGAAAGAGGCAGAGAGGATCAGTAAGGTAGAAGAAAGAGGCAGAGAGAGGATCAGTAAGGTAGAAGAAAGAGGCAGAGAGAGGATCAGTAAGGTAGAAGAAAGAGGCAGAGAGAGGATCAGTAAGGTAGAAGAAAGAGGCAGAGAGAGGATCAGTAAGGTAGAAGAAAGAGGCAGAGAGAGGATCAGTAAGGTAGAAGAAAGAGGCAGAGAGAGGATCAGTAAGGTAGAGGAAAGAGGCAGAGAGAGGATCAGTAAGGTAGAAGAAAGAGGCAGAGAGAGGATCAGTAAGGTAGAGGAAAGAGGCAGAGAGAGGATCAGTAAGGTAGAGGAAAGACGCAGAGAGAGGATCAGTAAGGTAGAGGAAAGACGCAGAGAGAGGATCAGTAAGGTAGAGGAAAGACGCAGAGAGAGGATCAGTAAGGTAGAGGAAAGACGCAGAGAGGATCAGTAAGGTAGAGGAAAGACGCAGAGAGGATCAGTAAGGTAGAGGAAAGGGGCAGAGAGGATCAGTAAGGTAGAGGAAAGGGGCAGAGAGGATCAGTAAGGTAGAGGAAAGGGGCAGAGAGGATCAGTAAGGTAGAGGAAAGGGGCAGAGAGGATCAGTAAGGTAGAAGAAAGGGGCAGAGATGAGCAGTAAGGTAGAAGAAAGGGGCAGAGATGACCAGTAAGGTAGAAGAAAGGGGCAGAGAGGATCAGTAAGGTGGGAAGAAAGGGGCAGAGAGGATCAGAAAGAAAGGGACAGAGAGAGTCAGTAAGGTAGAAAGGTAGAAAGAAAGGGACAGAGTCAGTAAGACAGAGAGAAAGATAGAGAATCAAACACAAGAGGATAATACCGAGCTACGAGTATCACTATGCACTACAGTCTTGGGTAACCTTACCCAAAAATCAGCTTATGTCTCTTTTATCCTAAAAAGAGAGCAAGATGGTTGAGAGAGAATCGTAGTCACGATGACCACCTATTTTAGAGCCTATCTGATAATATGTCCACCCTTGAACTTAGACGAATGAAATTCTCTGTTCTCCCCGATGGTGCAGTGGTAGGGTCTTCGCCTTGTAATCAAGGGGTCCCGGATTCGATACCCGGTGCGGGCACATAGTGGTTCGGATCCCACTTTAAACTGTAGGTTCAGTCCCGATTAGCCTTTCTGTACATAAGTGGACTTAAAACAAAAACTCAAACGAATGAAACTCTTGTGAGACGCACAGAAGATTCAGAGAAAGTTCACTGAGGTTGACGAAGCTACTCAACATTGTGGACATTCGTGATCTTCACAAACAGCTTCGGAGCGTGGTTATGCAATTCAAATAACATACAGAACTGTAAACAAGAACGGAATATGTTTGTCGCCGCTGTTCACATTCACGGATCATTGCTATGAGAAAAAATGTTTGATTCCTCCCTAAAAAACTGTTTCTTATCTAACGACTAATTTGAAGTCTTTCGCTTATCTCAGAGATGCAACCTTGCTTTCGTTGAGGTTCAAATAGCAGACAAATATAGCTTATCTGTGCATATATTTGTCCGTTACATAATTCTGTTACCGCCACTTCTCTCGCAGTAGGGCGCGAATTTGTGCTGTCCTGTTTCTATGATGAAACCAGATGAAAGATACGGTGGTATATGTAAGGCAGGAAATTAACGTTTTCATTACTTATTGCACATTACTCGCATGTCATACGTGAAGGCCCGCTGGTATAAATGGGGAATATGTACATAAGTTTTCAGATAATTGTTTGAACTTAAATATCAACATTCACAGCTACCATTATCAGAGTAGCTCATCTGTTAATATTCTAGCCTTCCCGATGGTACAGTGGTAGCGTCGCCGCCTTGTAATCAAGGGCTTCCGTGTTCGATACCCGGTGGAGGCACATGGTGGTTCTGATACCACTTTAAGCTGTAGATCCAGTCCCGATTAGCCTTATTGTGCATAGATTGGACTTAAAAACACCAACTCAATAAGTCAATTTTTTTTAGCTCTTAAGTGCGTGCCAAGAAGGGGTTTCGGGGGTTTAACCCCCCTAAATATGAGTGATATAGTACTAAAAATTGAATTAGTTTTCTTTGTCCACTTCTATCGTAATCATAATATTTAAAATCTCAAGTCTCTCATTCTATTACCAAGAGATGGAGTAGAATAGTGTAAATAACTGACATAATGATTTCTTTTTCTATTTTACATTTCAAGCTTCTAAAATAATTTAAATCTCGTAGCTCGAAAAAGTACACAAGCTTTCGTGCAAAGTAAATGAAAGCTAATCAGTTTTGTACTACATGTAGCGGGGGAAATCTCATCACACATCTTTTTCAAATCTTAACAGACAGTGGCGGCAATTAGAGCTGGCATGGGGAGTAATTTGCTCCCCAATTTTTGCCCCCGCAGTATGGTCTTTTAAATGGCAAGTCTTGTTTACCAAGAGAAAGTAAACTGTCCTTGCACATCCAGTTTTGTCACTCATTGGCCGCTACTGTTTACGGGTTGTCTGGATCCTTAAATTTGGCACTGGGTTCGGGAAGAAAGTCTACAGCGATTCCGATTTCGGGAAATCATTTTCTGATTTTCAATATCCTGAATTGAATATCACTTTAGTGAGAAAAAACATTAGAGTTCAAGATTTATTTTCGAAATATTTGAGGTGTATTTTATTTCATGTCAGGTGAACAATAATTTAATAATAAAGTACATGAGAAACAAAAAAAAACACATTCTTAACCTTACCCGAAGTTAAGCCTTTGATAATGACACTTGCAGCATTTTCGAAAGTAGTTAATTACTTATTCTGTGCTATCCAACGTTCTATTTTAAAGTTAATACGAATCACTCCTGTAGCACTGGCCTAAGATGCGTATTAAATATTATAAAGCAGATAGAAGGAAAAATTCTAATCCTAACCGAACCCATTCTCACGATTTTCATTTAAATTTATTCTATTAACATAGAATTCCCCACTATCCTGGAAATATGCGGTAATTATTTCTACTGGGAATTAAATTGATTCCTGTATTAAATTGCTTAACGAACATGAACAATTTGTTTGCCCAGAAAAGGATAAATAATACTCATAAAAAATCATCTACATGCAAATACATGTCTCGTAGTTGTTTTGATCTTGTTTACGACATCGGTGGTAAATGATGTTTACATCTCCGCGTACGTCATTGGAGAAAGATGTTCTCTCCGTCGCCAAGAAACGACGTCGTTCATGCTTTCGAAGATGGCGTTGCACATAATGGCTTTTTCAGTGGCGTATACTGAGTTTAAGGTATGGGCTATCTGAATATGTCACGTGGTCCTAGGCTATGAATAGAAATCAGGTTGCCAACTCATAGGAAATCAGGTTGCCAACTCATAGGAAGTCAGGTTGCCAACTCATAGGAAATCAGGTTGCCAACTCATAGGAAATCAGGTTGCCAACTCATAGGAAATCAGGTTGCCAACTCATAGGAAGTCAGGTTGACAACTCATAGGAAGTCAGGTTGACAACTCACAAGTATTCAGGTTGCCAACTCCAGAATCTCCATCATCTCACTGATATGAATAATGTTATTTACACTTTCTGATCGATTCTTCTACTGTATTTTATTCTCTAGACTTCAGGCTTCGCAGATAGCCTGCTAGCCTGGAATATACGCTACTGGGCTTTTCTCTGTAGCATTTAAAGTAACAACACTGCTATGATCATAATCAAATACTAAACTTTACTACTTAAACATGAGTTTGACAGAGCGTGTGTTAAGTGGTCTACTTTCTACCGGTGGCACAAGTGGTTCGGTTTCCATTTTAAACTGTAGGTCCAGTCCCGATTAGCCTTACTGTGCATAAAGTGAACTTAAAACACCAAATCAACCAATCATCTTATGTTCACTCATCGTCGCGGGTAGACAAGAGTGCCAGAAAAGCAAAAGTTGTGATTTTTCAAATCGTACACTTCGCAACATCTTATTTGACCGCCTCGAAAGAATTCTAAGTCCCAAAGTCGTAAACTTAGCAACATTGCTCTTCAGCTCCAGGTGAGAGTAGCCAACTTTGAGTAAGTCCTTCCACTAGACGAAAAACGCTGCAGTGATAGGTTTTCAATTTAACACTTTCCATGAAGTTAGAAACTATAAACCACTATTATAATACACAATCAAACAGAAATAATAAATTGGAAAAAAGAACCTTGAAGGAGACTTACGATTCTGCTTGCTCGACTTGAAATTTGGGTGGTTTGATACACTGAATAGAGTTTTTCTCCACCTGGAGGAAATTGCCATCAAGTTTGCGCAAAAAGAAGCAAATTTGTGAGGAGTTTGTGACATTTTATTTACAATACCTTGCATAATATCGAAAAGTTCTCAAAAACATATATTTTACACGACTTGTCAAAAAAATGGGCTTGAAACACAGGAAGGTGGGAGTCTTCATAAACGTCAACATGTTTTTAAGGGTATAACGTCATTAAGTTAACGTAGAGCAGTTGGTTAGTCGCTGCTATCCTTATTTTTCATTAAGCGTGAAAGGTCGCGGGTTCAAATCCCACCCTCTCCTTTTTATTTTTTTAATTTATTTTTTGTTTGCTGAACAGATACCGTTGATATTAGAATATTTAAAAAATGAATCCGATGCACACTTGAGGGACGTCCCTTCTGCGCATATTTCCCCTTAGAAGTTGGAGATTTCCAGGATTTAAAGTTTAAACTTTTCTTTATAGTTATTGTTCATATGTTGTGTTAACACACACATCATGATTAATTCACAAATCACATATATATATTCAGGATGCAAAATGTAATGTTATTTAAGATATGTATTGTTTGTTCTTTACTGACACCTAAAATACTGATTATTTTATTTCGATATACATACTAAAATAAACATACACAGTTACATTGATGTAGTGCATTACTGTAACGCAGGAGAGCGTTTAATGAGTTCGAATTGCTAAGATTGCTAATTTTATGTCCGTTCCTTCGTAATGACTGTTGTCAATCCCCTCACCACCATCTTACCATGCGTCTAAAACTAATAGTAAATCGCTAATTAACATAAATAAATTGTTATTACGACGAAGGCCGATTCAATAAGAAACTACTAATAAGTATTTATTATAGGCAGTGACAAACAAAAAAATTCAAAACCTCATAATGATCGTTCATTCCTCACTGCTTTGTATCTAAAATGTTTGTCTTCTTTGAACAGAAAGTACGAGTATCAGATACAGTAGCGTACGCAGGATTTCGTCAAGGGGGGGGGTTATTTCTAAAACTTTCTCCAAATTCACATTACCTTTGATTTATTATACTTTAATTAAATAATAATAATCACAATTAATTAATTAGCTGAATTACTACTAATGCTACTACTAATACCACTACTACTATTATGTAGTAGAGATCTACATAAATATACCATTTATGAAAACAATAGAAATAAATTACTTTCTAATCATTCGATTTTTATCAAATCCTGGGAGCATTTTTTTGTTTTTGTTTTTGTTTTTTGTCTGGTCAACGAGGTGAGACATTTCAAGGTGAAGAAAATCCATAAAACACGAAAATACATTAAAATAAATTGAAATAATTAAAGTATGGAACTCATCCAAGAAGCTGCGGTGGTCTGGTCGGTAGAGCATCTGACAATCACGCGGGAGATCCGGATTCGATTCCCGAAATTGGTTGGAATTTTTCCGGCTTCTTCCCCGCATAAATGTCCCCGATAATTCACATCTGGATTGTCTCCCTGTTCTTGCCAACAAAACATTTTACAATAGTTAAGCTTATTGTCGTTTGAATAATTGTCTAGTGAACAAGGTGAGACATTTTAAAGAGAGACATTCAAACGAGCTGTGGTAAACAATATAATGGGAAGGCGAATTGCTGACTGTATTCTTGTCCGCCTAGCCTTTGTCTATGCATTAGCCTCTAACAACGAACCAAGAACTTTCTTTAGTTAATTCTCATTGTTCACACACAAAAAAAAGACATGTTCGTTGAACACTGGCGTACGTAGAGGCATGGCCGATGGTTAGAGGCACATACTTTTGGTAAATAAAAAAGAAAAATTTCAGTACAAAAACAGAGTCAATTTCGGGTTCACAAGCTGTAAATAAAATGAAATTTCGCTGTTATAGCGGTGAAAAAGCGGTATATAAAATTACATTTTGGTTTTAAAAATGTGAATATAATCCCAATTTGATTTAAAAACTGTACTATTACACAAAATAAACATATCCCTTCTAATAGCACATTAAATCATTATCAGAATATTACGTTTATTCCTGTATAGAGGAGTCCATTTTTGCTTTTCAAATATTTACAGCACAATTAATCAATTTTCCGTGAATTTCATAACACACAGGATACTTCAGACTTCAGAAAGTGTCGCGTCGGTATATAAACGGTAAATTTCGTGTTTAAGAGTCTATTTTGCATTTCATTTCGCATCATTTCGTGACAAAACAGAGTAGGAAAATGCACCTCACACCTTTCAGAAATCTTAAAAATTAACATTGCAATGTGTTATTTCAAATTTCGTTTTCTTTTTGTCAAAAACAAAATATGCATGCCTCTATCGATGATGCTACAGCCCCTACCAAAATTTTGAGAAAATCAGAATTTTCAAATAAAAATCCGTTAAGAACTTTAAAAAATCAAAATGTGTAAATACGAAATCTCTTTTAAAGTGAATCCCGATTACCATTTTTGTCTTTGAATACAATTTTGATAGACTGAAAAGCTCCAAAAATACGAAATATATTATTATGCATCCTGCCCTCCAAAACGAAGCCATGTGTTATCCACATCCGGCCCCTCCTCCCCCCCAAAAAACTGCGTACGCCAGAGTATTGAACATTGTTGCAACTGAAATACAAAACATTTTATTTCTCTTTTAAATCATAGTTACCCTCACATTTCACTTTCAAGAACTTGTGCTTAATTTCAAGGCATCACTCTGAAAGACTCGTGTGCTTGGAATGCTGTGCTTTTCTCCATGCTACATGGAAATAATAATTCAAATTATTATTATTATTATTATTATTATTAGTGGTAGTAGTAGTAGTAGTAGTAGTATATGTAGTAATAGTATTGTCCCAGATCTTTGACTGTGGTAAATTGGCCATTTAAATTTTTTTCCACAGCATTTTTCATAATATTTCACAAGCTCAAGGGGGGGGGGTTTAAACCCCGTAACCCCCCCCTTGCGTACGCCACTGATCAGATAGTATAACAAACTTTCCGCAATAACTTTGCAATATTCGAAACCACCATTACAGACTTAGCTCTATGTAACTTGATTCTGCGCATTCCACGTGGCATGTCACTTCCTCCTATCATCGAAATAACTTTCTCTTACTATTCCCTTTCCTCTCGTGAAATACAGAGACCAATGTTAACTTCTTAGCACGGTGGATAAAATACCTCTTCTCCAGGTAGCTCATGTTAAAATTTGCTACCAGTTTTAAGATACCAATTCACACATAATGTCATATCTATAATTTCCTCATGGCAATTTTCATGAGGAAACTAATTCAGATAAAATCGAGAAACGCTGAAAGGGAAAAATTATGAACATGTCTATTGGCGATTTGTCATATTTTGTAAATTGTGTAAAAATTCCGTGTTTTGAACAAGAAATCGTTTAGTTACGAAGTATTTTGTTGTTTGTTTCAAGTAGGAACTGGAGAACGAAAAAGAGTCATTTGAACTAGACCCCGTTTGACAAGAAACTTCAGCTTTTTTCCAAAGACTGTATGAAAAGAGAGAGGAACGTATGAAATATAAAATATGTGTGAAATTAAAACAATGGAAACCTTGAAAGATAATACTAACGAACTTCAAACTATGAAAAACATATTTTGGTGGTGGAAAACTCAGTCATTTTCGAAATATGAACTGGATGTTTTTCTTTATTATGAAGTGGAGATATGTGACGATACGATCCCTCAGCAAGAAAATATTTACGTAAGCTACCTCCAACTTTTTCAATGGTCATAATTACTAATTAGGGTCCGGAAGTTGATGAAAAATCAACTTTTTTCTGACCCTTAAAAACAATGCTAAACCTGATATCATGTTCGTTTCTCTTCAGTTAGAGTCGGAAAACACTTTTACATTTTTTTTTCATTTTTCGGCGTTTTTTGGCTTTTAGTTTATTTATCAGTATTTTTAAGTTACTTATTTTTGAGGTTTATTTTTCTCCTCCCCTGTTGTTTCGTGCATTTTAAAAGAATTTACTAGTAAAACTTACATATTTAGATTTCTTGACATGATCCTTTTAGCAAATTCACCATGAATCGAAAATACGGTCAATTGAAAAGCACAATATCATTCTTAACTGAAATGTTTGGCAATGGATTAAAATACTTTGTGTTAAGATCTACTTTGACGTTCTTTTTCTGGACACTATTATCACTTTAATTTGGAGTTTTAAAGTAAAATTAGTCACAATGTTAAATGCAATTACACTCTGGTATACGCGAAGCAGAACTGTATTTTCGGATGCTGGCAGACTACAGTATCATAGAAGGCCCACTCTGAAAGGAGATGAATTGGTTGATTTGGTGTTTAAAGTCAACTTTATGCATAGTAAGGCTAATCGGGACTGGACCTACAGTTTAAAGTGGGATCCGAACCGAGTGCATAAAATAACGTGAACCGTGTGGGGTAGGGGGATCGTTTGCTTATGGCATAGAAGATCATGGGTTCTAACCTACTTCTTTGCAAAATCTTTTTCGGGAAGTAAACGGCTTTGGACGAGAATGCTTATCTACGTTTCTTGGATATTTCCGTTGATATTTATGCGATTTATGTCCAGCATTTCCGGATGCAGAAAGTTGAAATGTAAGTTCATAATATGCAGTAGCGTACGCAGGATTTCATCAAGGGGGGGGGGGGTTATATCTAAAACTTTCTCCAAATTCACATTACCATTGTTTTATTATACTTTAATTAAATAATAATTCTAATAATTAATTAATATTACTTATAATTAATTAATTAGTTGAATTACTACTAATAATACTACTAATACCACTACTACTATTATATTATATATATTATATAAATATAGTATTTATGAAAGCAATAAAACGAAATTAAAAAAAAAATAATAATCCGTCGCGCAACAGCCCATGAAGGGCCTAGGCGTACCTACCGACTGCCGGTCTCCCTCCCACGCTTTCATTCGTCACCTCTAAGCGTGGAGATCTTCAACCGGTATTGGAATAGTCGGGGGGTCGGCCCGACGTATCCCCAGCCGTTATAGTAGGTCTCCGTGACCGGATTACGCTCACTCACTCGGAGCTCCCCAATTTCCTCACGATGGTGGGTTGCCACCGGCCCTATACGTAGGCCGAATAAATTCCGACCAGAGCCGGATAATAAAACGAAATTAATTTCTAGTAATTCGATTTTTAACAAATTCTAGAGCATTTTTTCTTTCTTACGAAATAATTGTCTACTCAACGAGATGAGACATTTTAAGTGTGAAGAAAATCCGTAAAAACAAGAAAATATATTAAAATAAATTGAAATAATCAAAGTACGGAACTCATCCAAGAAGCTGCGGGGGTCTGGTCAGTAGGGCATCTGACAACCATCCGGGAGATCCGGATTCGATTCCCGGAATTGGTTGGAATTTTTCCGGCTTTGTCGCCGCATAAATATCCTCGATAATTCACATCTGGATTGTCTCACTGTTGTTACCAACAAAACATTTTACAATAGTTAAGCTTTATTGTCGTTTGAATTCAGAAATTCAAACGTGCCGCGGGAAGGCGGACTGGTGACTGAGTTATTCTTGTCGGCCTAGCCTTTGTCTATACATTAGGCGCTTTCAACGAACCAAGAACTTTCTTTAGTTAATGCTCATTGTTCACACAAAAAAATACATGATCATTGAACATTGTTGCAGCCGAGATACAAAACAACTTTTTTTGCTCTTTAAAATCATAGTTGCCCTTATATATTATTTTCAAGAATTCGTGTTTATTTTCAAGGCATTCATTCTTAAAGGCGCTTGTATGGAATGCTGTGTCTTTCTCCGTGCTGCATGGGAATAATAATTCAAATTATTATTATTATTTATTATTATTATTATTATTATTATTATTAGTAGTAGTAGTAGTAGTAGTAGTACTGTCGCAGGTCCTTGACAGTGATAAATTGGTCATTATTATTTTTTCCACAGCATTTTTCATAATATTTCAAAAGCTCAAGGGGGGGTTTAAACCCCGTAACCCCCCCCTTGAGTACGCCACTGATAATATGAGTTAACTTATAACAGCTGAATGAAAGGAAAAGTATTTCCTAAAATCCTGCCAATCACTGAAAGATTAAAAACATTAGTAGAAGCATTATTTGAGGCATGCACAGTGACGACGATTATAAAGTGTGGAGGGGCAGATGACCCAGCACTATGCTTTACATTATCTACCAAGGGAAAAGAACTGTCCTTGGCTCCTCCCCCACCTTGTCCCATCAGTTTTGAAACCCAATCGCCGCCACTGAGCATGCATCGCATAAATATTTACAGTAATATCATATAATATTATATTACGTTATTAGAACACTTCGTACTCGGTAAATAAAAAGGAAAAAATAATAAGGAAAGGGTGGGATTTGAACCTACGATGTTTCGATCTTGACGAACACAGTAAAAAAACGAAAGTGCTGTCATCTAACCAACTACTCCAGGAGATTGCTAACAGAAAGCTCAGTAAAGCACGTTAATCTCAGTTGAAGCAACATTGTGCCGGAGTTTCGAACCATTTTTCGCCAAGAACCAAGGTAAAGACACACTTTGCAGAATCGTTTGGTGTTGTGCATGGTATCTTTAGTAAACATTTCGCATAAAACCATCATAAATTTGCCTTCTTGCATTCAAATGTGACCGCAATTCTTTCCAGGTGGATGAGAACCTGTTCAGTGTTTCACAATGCACATACATTTTCCTATTTTCAAATTCAGAACGAAGAATCTTGAATATTTTCAACATTCGTATTTCTACTTAACATTTTTTTTGTCTACTCATATATTTTATTACTGCTTTAGGGTATCTTTATTTTATGGAATGTGAAAGAATGAAAAAAATTACGAGCGTTTTCATTCAGGAAGAAGAAATGTTGCAAAGTTGGCTACTCTTAGTTGGCTCTGAAGCACTATGCTGCCAAATTTACGAATTCCGGACTTTGAAATTTTTCAGGGCGGTCAAATAAGATGTTGCGAAGTGTACTAGGATTGGATAGGTTTTTTGCTTTTGAATTAGATGTTTTACAGGGAATATATTTGATTTGATTTGATTTTAAAAATTTTGGGTGCGTCAGCACTAAGGCTATTTTGCACCCGTCACACTATACGGGGTCCAGCCCCTTACCGTTACACGTAACTCTAACGTTGCGTAATTAAAATCATAAAAGATTAAATGTTCTGACTGTTGTTAAAAGCCGAGGCTGCAAAGAACACTCAGCACAAATAAGGACAAAACACAGGACAACACAAACAAAATTATACTGGCCATGGGGCCAGTCGCCAGAGCCTCGTTAGTCTTTAGTCCAGGGTGCACTACGTGGAAGTGAGGTTGACTTTTTGGCGCCTACGTGGAAGGTACCCCTTACACCCCACAGGGAATATATGTAGATCATAAAAGCTTTACGTTTTTAATTTGGAAAAGCAGAAATTATAGTAGTTTCAGTTTCGTTAGTGGTCATCATGCATCAGTATAGTAGTACTTCAGCTTGAAGTATTAGAAGTACAGTCAGCGTCAATAAAAATGAGACACCTAGATCTTAAACTCGCTTTCCTGCAAGGTGTGTGTGTTGCCTAACTATACGGCGGTGGTAGAAGTTGCCATTGAAAATTTGCTATTAAATCCACTTATCGCCATAGTTAGGCAACACACACAACGCCTTGCAGCGAAGGGAATATTTCAGGATTTGCGTGTCCTATTTTTTTTTGCCGGTGGCCGTACGCACGATGACATACAGGTGCTTTCATCGCGAGCTCCTCCTGCAAAATCCATTGTTTACAAAGCGTTGTTTGGTAATAGAGTAACAGAGATTTGTGCTTACAGCTGCTGACTGCAGAAACTTCGAGCAAATTCCACACAGGTCGTGGTGGTCTGCGCGAACCGAACCATGTGGGCGTAATACAAAATACACGAGTGTTGATCGCAATGCCTATCCATTAATAACGCGTTGACAAGTGCGGGTACATCAATAGAGTGGGATTGTGCTTTTCATTTTTTATCGTTGTGTAGATCTATCTCAATTCCCACGTCATCTGCCATGTACATGAACAAATGAGGAACAGGGATATCAATATCTGTCCAATCATATGATGTAAATCAAAAGCTGAAATGAATATAGGTTCGTTGGTGTTGATTGTACAAGGGAAACAAACCCCTTTCCGTTAATACAAGTACATATAAGCCAGTAACCAAAGGGGAGCATATATTTTATTCACACGCAAACAACGAAAAACTCATGGCCTGGTTTGTTTAGTCATCTTTGGATCCCAGACATAACATGTGTATACTCTGAAAGAATGTATTGTGGTATGTTGATTCAGTTAACATACGCAGTGTCGAAAACAAAACTTTGCGATGAATTTTCCATTGTCAGTGAAAAAGAACTCTCAATAGTACAATCTTTCAAGTATTCACTATATTTTATGAACGATTTCCATCATACTTTAATTCGTTTTTTTATTGTCATCGCTATCCTTTACACGTGACTTTTTTGTGATCTGACAGTTTCAAGATCTATACTCTTTATTATCACCCTATACTTCTGTATGCATCTTGTAGCCTGTATTCTCTCTCTCTTCTAACAAAACTTATGCATTTTCGAATTCGTCAACGTTGTTTCTGTATTATCCCAAGATTTGGTTAAATCTCTTTGGGACAACCTGTATACAAGCGCAAACTGAAAAATGACACTATACGAAAAATCTAGACGCATGGACAAAGATTGCAAACATTTGACTTGACAAACAGTCGAGAAATTGGCTCCGTGGTCACATCACCCATCCTCGATTTCGAGCACATTTCAAAATATTTTCTTCCAAAATGAAGTTTCTTCTAAGAAGGGGAGTTCCAAACAAGCGCGGAAGGTAATTTTTAGAGTTCTACGTGCTGCGAAACTTACATTTTTAGAACATTAACCTAACGTCAATACGGTTTTTCAGGGCATCCATCATGGATTCATGTCACAGGCGCACGACCCGCTATTCATTCAGTGCCTGGCCTTGGGATAAAGAGGTGAGTTACCTTCTGAGGTTTAATTTTTTGGTACCTTCCTAATGTTTCAGTGCGGAAAATGTGTTGGGCAGGTGGCTCCGGGCAGTTTCTAACATGCCTTTCAAAGGGACTCTATAGAGAAAGGCGGGGCCGCGGTAGCGGTAGTGGGCGGTAGGTTAATTACCCCAGGGGCGGAAATTTGGATAGCAATTTTCATGACATTTCTTGGGGTATAGCCCTGAAAAACAGACTTTTACATACATCCATCGGTGCTACGAAACTAACATGGCTTCAAGTAGACTTCCACCTCGCAACTTCAAACGGCTACATATCAACTTTAAACGGCTCTACAGTCGTAAATACTTCTTTCCGCGCTCCAGAATTTTGTTCTTCACAATTTGCAACACACAATCTCCATAAAAAACAAAAAAAATCCTTGCGAAATCGAGGGTGAGACCCGAGCAATTTTGCTACGAACAGTATCAATAGTGAACCAAGTTTCAAGAGTACTTTTTACAAATGATTGAGAGCTGATGTGTATGTATGAGACGACCATTCTTCATTTTCACGCCGTTAAATTAAGCGCACCTAATTATAGGGCAATCAGGTAACTTATGAACAATGGGCATTGAAAGCAATTTGCTGTTTCACGCGTTGCACTAAGTCAAAGTTTGGTGCGGACAGGTCACTCACAGTTACTCCATGCGGACAGTTTATGGTCCTTTATAGACACAAGGAGTGCTGCTGTGTCTTGCAGAACTCTTATATTTCTCAACATTAACCGCATTTAGAGTTGAAGTGGAAGCCCGGAGGAAAACAAAAGAAATAAGATTTCACCCTCAGGTTACGTGACTGTTCCAGGTTGATAATTTCGTACACAAAAGTCCAATTTCTCGATTCTCTTCGCGTTCCAGTTGATATCCAAGAGAGGCCAGTTGCAACACTTGGCACCAAATCGTTTTCATCTTTCCATTGGTTTCTCCATAAATGGTTTTGCCTGAGCGAAAACGTAATCAGGTAGAACTTATGTTCGTGCTTCAATGAAAAACATAATTTCTGAGAAGATTTGAATAAAAAAAAACCACTGTGTATTATCAGAGTCCTACGTTGCTACTTTGAAATAAATGAAATGTATGCATGCATATATATATATATATATATATATATATATATATATATATATATATATAAAATGTTTACTTACAAATAGGTATAGGTAAGAGCAGAAATGGTCTAGTTGGCGGAGACCCGGGATTAATTCTCGAGGTGAACGAGCTGAGCAGCTTTGGAGTCCACCTAACCTCCTCCAATTAATGAAGTTAAAGGAACTTTGTGCTGATAGCATTGCCTTCACTATGACAGATCGAGACGGTATGGAACGCTAGCCTCACACAAACTACAACTATATACCTGCATGGCGAGATATAATACACCCAACGACATAAATACTAGGCGAATTTCCCATCACAATTTTCATTTAGTCTGTTCTCCGCAATGTGAAACACAAACCTCAATAAGCAAAGGACAGCATCTGCTTCTCATCAACAGAATTGCATTCCATAAAACAACACAGGATGTAGAATAAAAATGATTGAAAATAGTGGACAAATTGCATGCTATTATCTTTGCCGTAGCCTCTACAATTTACAAAGAGAGGTATACTTTTATTTTTTATAGATTTGCTTTAATACAGCAGAGCTCCTCAATAATAATAATAAATTTATTTATTAAGCGGGCGAGGTTCAGCCTATAGGCTGCTCTGCCACCTAACCCTTGTCAATGTAATGTTACATATATAATAAACTGCATGTGGAGCAGTGAGCTACAAGTAAAATAATACATATATACTTGTAAGAGATACACAAAATTAAATGAATACACAAAGTGATTAACTACAAATACAAAAGACAAAATAATAAGTAATAATAAAAGACAAAAGTAATACATAATAATAAAAATACAATTTCATGTAGTGACTTCATACCTTCAATATGTGCCGCGACCCTGCCATTGTTCCATTAACAATATATATTTTACTTTACCTCTGAAATTTACGGGGTTCTTTATGCATGCAATATTTGCAGGCAAAGCATTCCATGCTTTGGGAGCCGAAAAGGAGAAAGATGATTTGTAGGTAGTGGAAGAATGATGGGGTAAATCGAAATTGTTCGCTTGCGGGTAGCATATTCATGGATATCCCTACGAGAATGCATTTTTACGAACAGATACCATTCTTGCAGATACTGCGGTTTACCTTCTGCTAATATACCGCGGACGAAACAGAGATAGTGCATTTTCCTTCTGTTTGCCATAGGAAGAACCTGATTGTTATTTAAAATCGGAAGAATATGATCGGATCTTTTTAGTTGAAATGTAATGTGAGATGTGCAAAGGGTGATAGATGAAGGTATAAAAATACAATCAACAGACACATAATACACTGGTACCAAATATTTAGCCAGATTAATATATAACGAATCGAACTGAGACTACGATCGATCGATCTATCGAGAGATAATTATGTGGTATAAAAATATTAAATAGAATCTATCTAAATGTTAGTGATTCTTTACTAAATCACATTATACACTATCTACAGAGAACTAAAACACAAGTTCACCTGAAGATATAAAAAGTCCTATCACAAAACTAAGTGTTTAATAAGTTTCGCGAGAAGCATTGGGGAAGGGGCTGTCCGTATACAAAAGGGCGTTCACTTAGAAAACGATTTGGAAAGGGTCACAAGATGAGAAAGAAACAACGCAGCCAATATTTTACAAAGGCTAACTAATCTAGTTATATATATATATATATATATATATATATATATATATATTCCTGGTCTGTGTAAAACTTGGCAATGTATATTGTTAACGCAATAAACAAAGACAATTAACATTCTTTTAATGATCATTTCAACGTTGCAGTAATAAAGATATACGAGTAGTACATATAGACAGAACTTCTTATTTCGAATTTCCATCGATAGAGAGAACTATAGAGGACTTGCAGGATTATTCATAGAGGCTACATATTTAAAACTACCTGTGGCTGTGTTCATCCATCTTTATTTGGGATAACAGACCAGTCATTGGTCATAATGACTCATTGTCAACTGAAGGACTGAGAACATTGGCAACTACTTATTCGTGTTGAGTATATTAGCATGTTCCATTTCCTGCCTATTGTGCTGCTGTTTAGCGTACATTTGTGATATGAAAGATGTGAAAGAGAGCGGAGTGTTTAGACGCAGCCAGTTAAGTGCTGTTAATTTGAAAATACTTAGTCAAGAGCTAGTCTACATTCGTAAAACACTGTCTACGTCCCACTTCACTTGGTCCTGGAATTTTCCTAGATTAGTGGTTAGGTGAGAGTTCCTACTCTTTCTTTATTTTGCGGGATATTCTAATTTTGGTGTAAACATTTAGTGTTTGTGAGACGATATAAGTGTTTTAGAGAAACTAATTTATGGGTTCAATGGATTCCGACGTCGTCTCCCCCCTTCGCTTTATCGTACGTTAATTTCAGCCTATTCGGTGGTCAAGAGCGTTAGGTGGTCCACTTTCTATCTCGCCACCGAAGTCCTGGGTTCGAGTTTTTGTTTAAAGTCCGTCCATTTGATGCACATATATGCTAATCCGAACCACTTCACCGGGTATCTAAGCTGGGATCCTGTATTAGAGTACCCGCCTGCGCATAGGTGTGCTTTGTGCGTTCCGTAATCAATGTCATCTCGTCGCCACTCGTCCTCGTCGTCGCGATAAATGCGACGATATATGAAAATTACAAATACGTACATTAATTTAGATTTTTGCGCAATTTCAGCTTTATTTAACTAATTTTCTCTCATTGATTCCTATGTCAAATCACTTGCATGGAACTGTAAATAATGGATTGCAGTAAAATTGAGATTGATTACAGAAGACTTAAACCTACTTACCCTGGTATATTCCCATCGATATCGCTGGAGACCCACTGAAGTTAATAGTAACATCAACTGGTGGGGAAAACAATAATGTGTTATGAAATAACCTTCACTTAAAAATAATTTTTAAAAGTTCGAATCCTGAGAACTGCCCAGAACATCATTCGCAGTCAACAAGGGAAAGATGCTAACACCTTTCGAAGAAAATGAGGAGGGAAAATGTGTTCTTAAGCAGTTTATGGTTCGAATTATTTTCGCTTTTTCTTAGACACCAATAGGCGAGAAGCAATAGTTTGTTTTTTAAAATGTCGTACAAGTTGGTAATATGTAAGGGAGTGGTTGTATACCGTCGCTGTGAAAGACATAAAACAGAAATTTAGAGATGTTTGGAGTTTTAAACGATCATGCTGTTTTTTTATTCTGATTTGAAACTACGAGTATACACATTTCAGGCATGTTTTTTGGAGATTCCACTTCATATTAGAATGAAATTAAATTGCATAAATGCAGTTATTGAGGCTTATATTCAGTTCAGCTATTCTGTTTGCAAGAAATTTTAAACGGAATGATGTAAATAAAAATAAAAATTAATAGTTGCCACTTTGCAATTTCACAATTGTCATTTATGTATTCACATAATTTACACACCCTCTATTGTCAGTTTTTATGTTAACTGATGCAATAACCGACAATAAATGTCTGAATTTACCGAGAGATGTCGACTTTAAAAATTATGCGCCATATTTTTAATTCATATGTCTCTCATTGATTGTAATATTCAGAATATTACATTAAGAATGAAAGGTTATCATGATTATCATATTAATGTGGAATCTATTTTCATCTGTGAATAATTCGAAACTGACGATCTTTTTTCTATATTTAATCCCATAACATTTTTCTGTACTTACCGAGGAATATACAATTGTTACCTCCGGACCAAAAACGTTTGACATAATATCACACACGTGATATTACAGATCAGGTTTCGGTGCCCGGTGCTGAGGAGCTGTCTGATTGGCTCTTCCCGATTGCTCGTTTACTATAACTGAAGTTGGGGCATTCCAGCGTTACTTGTGACATTTTGCATACAAAATTTAAGGTTCTAGACAAGAGATTGGATTAAAATATTCATAATGAACTGATTTCATGGAATTATGAAGTACTTTGTGGTGTCTGCTAACAAAGGAATAAAACTTGAGTATGATGGTATAAGCTGAATGCATGAAAAGCATTAACAGAAGTGTATTGCGTGTGTAACGCTTTAAAAATGTAGCAAATTTTGACTTCATTTCTCTGTGAAGCATGCTAGTAACTTTTATTGGTGAAATATGCAAATTATATACATTCACAAACGTCTAAACCTTAATGCAATTACAAACAATAATAATTTTCATATTAATTAATTTTGTTATTAACATGGATTAGGACCACTTTTCGTGAACTGGAGCAGTTACATATTTGGCGATGAAAGGTCACATTTCACGTAGAAGCTGGAAGTGCGTGTGTTCGAAAATAAAAAATATCCTGCTGTCAAATATGGTATAGTATTCACCAAGTGCGCTAACTTTTTTAAAAAAAATGGGTGAGCTAAAACATTTGTTATAAGTTCATGTATCATGATACACTTTGAGAACTACATGCATCAGAATGCATCTTTTTCGATGATGTCTCAAGGAACATCAACTAATGCATTTAAGTGCATCTCGATTGAAATAAATATTCACTGGAATCAAATGATGCACTTTTGTGTTTCTTTCACGAAATACAAAGATGCACCCAAATGCATCAAATGTGAATCTGATTCTTTGAATAAGCCATAAAACACACTTTAGTGCATCAACCGATGCATTCTGCTGCATCAATCGATATGATGCATTTAGTTTTTTGTGTGTATATTGCACGCCATGCTTATTTATTCTTTCTAAATTCTGTTATTTACTGATTTCAAGAAGCAATCCACCAGAATCACGATAACAAATTTAAAGATACGACAAACTATTGTATGGGCTCTGGCCCCAGGGCCCATATAAGTTGGCGCCACTGGTATTCACTGGAAAGTGTCGTTTTCCGTATCTGCTGAAAAGTAACTTACCTCTGTTATTTTCCACTGTAGAAGGCTGGAAGATTCTAGCACTAAATTCGTTCCAGATTGAACTCTTAGCCAAGAGGCATTAAAGAAAGAAAACTCAAAATAGCAAGCAAAATATTTATTTTGAACTCTTGTAGCTTGGTTCTTCTCAAACGGAATGCACCAGATGTCGTTGATTGAAAATTAGCCGTGACTCCAGATGGCAGTGAGGCAGTTTCGACGTCCCGGAAAATATCATTCCACAGAGTAATTTCACTTGCCAGCTGCATTCATTATTTCCCAAATTCGGTAGCTGCGACTGGGTGCCAAGACTGTGTTGCGGAGGCATCAAGGACAGTTTATTCGGGGCAAAAAGTGACAACTGCTTAGAATTTCGGAGAAGGGAGGTTTGATAATGAGAATTTGAGTCATTAGCTCGTCATAGCTAGATTTTTCCATCTTTTAACATACTCATAATTAAGCACATTCAAAGCAATGGATAAGAAAGGAAGTTGGGTTGAACTCAGATTAGTCAGTACTACTTATCTTATCTTAGATTCGAAGGCGGAATCTTTCTCCTTTTTGTCTTCTTTCCTCTTCTCTTTCTGTACGTGCGTGAGTATGCGCATGCGAAAGACCTCAACTGCCGACTCATCTTCTCTAATCAAAAGGACTTTTGGGCCTCCCCGATGGCGTAGTGGCAAAGTGGGTTGATTTAAATCAGGTGATATAAAAAAAAGAATCACTGATTTAAATCACTTGAAATACATTATTATTTATGGAATAATGTACACAAGGATTTTGTAGATATCAGAATCACTATTGTGAAAGTACATTAATCATTTAATGGTGTTTATTAGGCTCTAAGAAAGGAAAAGAAATGAAACAAAATATACTGTACTGATGGTGTGAAGCCCATACGAAAGTATATGTAAACGTTAAACACACTTAAATTTCTCCTTTATTTAAAATTCAGTTATTTCACATAGGCAAAAATAGCAAATATTGTGTAGAAAATTATAAAAAATACTAATCATATTGAACCGTAAATAGTGTCATTATCATTAAACTGTAAATAAACATGGCATCTGAAATTTTGCAAACCATCATTAAAAAAATTACCAAAATTCAGCTACAAAAACTATAAAAAAATATTTTAATTATAGAGTACATCCAGAATGTTTTATTTTCACTGGAAAAAAGTAAATTATTATAGTTTCATTAACACACTCAACAAACATTTCCATAGTAGGTTCATATATATAGTATGAGAAACTGAAAAAGGTATATTTACATATAATTCTTATTTGCTTTAATCAAACTGCTCAAATATTTTACAGGGCTATTTACTAGAAAAAAACCTTTCTATAAAAAAACACACACACATATATATATATATATATATATATATATATATATATATATGCATGGTGCCAGAAACCATTCAAACAATTTTAAGTGTTTTTTGAAAGAAAATCTATTTAATTTTTTAAAAAATCCGATTTAAATTAAATTAAAAATCATTTTAATGCACCGTGTGTAGTGGTAATCAAGGGGTCCTAGGTTCGATACCCGGTGGAGGCGCATTGCGCAGTGTTTCGGTTCTCACTTTAAATTTGAGATACAGTACATAGATGCAAGAATCTAGAAGCGTTATTATTTTTGCCAGATCTGCAGTCCCCATTATTCAGGTCAAGAATTGAATTTTCCAGTAAAATTCTCAATTTTCCACAGTGCTGATATTCTAGAACGAAGCTTCACTCTGACTAAAAAACAACAAGAGTAATAACCACGCAACCTCGCTGTGACGTGAGTGAACTCGTGAGACCGGGAGAGTTATGTAACGTTACGATTTCCCCTGGCAAAGAAGGATGTGCAATTTGTTGTTTTAGTGCGGAGACCTTCTTTACGCTGCCTTCGTTGTCCTTGCGAACTTTCACCTTAACGTGCAGCCACGGAGAAAATTCTTCGGGATGTCTAGCAAGGAAGGAGAATTGCATTCCAAACTGCCCCATCACACCCTATAATGATCATTGAAGATGATAAAGTTGTATTTGTTGCAGTAACGACACCGGAGAGAATTAGGGGACGGATGACTTCGGTTTACCAGAGTACCAATAAGTAACTAGATTAAAAATTCCTCTTAGCCGAAATGGTTAGGACGCTCAGAAAATATTTTCGCCACCTGCGTCGTTACTATACTCTGTTGTTGAATTTTGTTTATTTATAATCACTAGGAAGTTGATGACCTAAGAAATATAGGTATATGAACTATATAATGTCCTAAAAAATGGGAAAAAATGACGTAAAAAATGCAAAAAATGACCATTAAATTTGTGAGTTTCAGGTTAAAAATTGAAATGAAAAGGAAATTAAATAAAATGCAATCTTGCTTTACAAAAAAGCACGAAATGATACCACATGCACATTCAATTAAAATATGCAACGAGGATTTCCAATGGAGACAACCGAATAATTTTAAAACTATTTAATGAAAAAGTCGTATACACTGAATCAAGAATATTACCAAAATGAAAGAGGTGACAAAATATGACGAAACAATACACCAAATATTGGGAAAAATTACTGAAATGCCGAAAATCGGAGAAAATGACCTAAAACCTGAAAATTGGCAAATAATGCAAAAAATGCACTTTAAAATTACCGTTTTTGGGTTCTGGACGAAGTGTAATTTTTTGTGTATCTAATTGGAATCGTGTCAGAGATGTCGGAAAAAAGATGACATTTCATCAACTTCCGCTCCGTAATAATAACCTTCGACTTTAAGCTCAACAATGAGAATGTGTGCGAAAAGACAAACACTTAGTCTGGCACAGACTCGTAGCCAGAACCTAAACACGTTCAGCCAACGAGACAAGATAATAAAGTTAACAAGAAACTGTATTTTGTCCGAGGTTTGTGAGAAGATTCCTGTCTAAATGCCGTTTGAATATTGTTTTGCATCATGTCTAGCGTCGATTGACAATTGGGGAAGGAGGAACATTATACAGTTGTTCGGATCGAACCTTAAATTGTATGTCCAGTCCCGATTAGCCTACCTGAACATAAAGAGGACTTGCGTTAATCAATAACAAATTTGTCAAGTGTAAAAAAAGTCCGGGGTGAATCAAAAGTCATAAGCAGTATTTTTAAAACTAACTTTTTTACTAGTTACCATTTATTTATGAAACACTGAACTTAACATCATAAAAAAGGATCCACCATATTGTTTCGTAAACCCGGACCATTCTTAAAGCATCTTTTGACACTTTCTTTTTACGGCATCTGCAGTTAATGCTCAAATTTCAGTACGAACATTTTCGTTCAGATCCATTATTTCGCGTGGCTTGTTGACTCGACCGTGCAACTTACCATAATTAATATTGCCATATATTCTCTTAGTCTCTAAAAATACAAATTAAAATTTTAAACAAAAATAGGTACAGAAATTCTTTAAACACCTCCATAATTTCGACATCGCCCGCACAAGCACATTGTAATCAGCCAACAGAAGTGATGCGCTAGGTTTAATAGAAATAACAAGATTGGTCTTGGACAAAGTTACATTTCATTTGTACAACTAGATAGGTGGCAGATAACGACTTCCACTTTTAAGTCATAGCAACAGGCGTGATTATTAGATAAGCCTGTGGTCGGTTGGCTTAAGGCCAAACTGAACGCAAATTTTTGGCAATGGACAGGAAATGCTGAAATCTGGTTGTAATTCTCCGTCCTTTGGAAGCGACACATAGTGAGATATACGATGTTCTCTTCTGGCAGTTTGATTGAAACGAAGTATGCATATGCAGTAGCCTTGTTATACCTC
This sequence comes from Lepisma saccharinum, assembly GCF_977018435.1. Classification (NCBI taxonomy): domain Eukaryota; kingdom Metazoa; phylum Arthropoda; class Insecta; order Zygentoma; family Lepismatidae; genus Lepisma; species Lepisma saccharinum. The sequence continues at coordinate 14,201,027 of NC_139245.1, forward strand.
GTACGTTTTACTCGATAATAGATGGAGACTGTAGTAGTGGCTGTGGGTGCAATAGCCAGAACGTCGTGCACACTGCCTACACAATACAAAATTAATATCAGTAATTTTACTGATAAAAATATAGATGTAAACAAAATTTACAATAACATGTTCTAAAACCCAAGGCAATAACTTTGATGGAACATTATTCATTTCCGTGCTTAGATTTTTGAGATAGTTTGATAACCACGTTTCGCTTATCACTAGGTGTCGGAAGTTGAAGACCTATAAATTGCCAAAAAAATACCTATAAAGACCTAAAAATATCGAGAAAAGGACCCAAAAAACTGAAAAAAGGACGTATAAATGTGATCCAAATTAATTAATAAATTCAGTTTTAACCTCCCCATCCCCTCCTTCTGCGCGGCACCTTGAGATCTTTGCAGGCGTGTGCTGTCTGGTCGTATACACCGTGCTGAAAGCTTCAAAACAAGAGAAAGTTGCCACTTACAGCGCGACCTTCCAGACAAGTTACGGTTAAAGGATCTTGTACCTTACCTGCTTCAGTCGTCCAAAAATGTTTTTCTCTCGTTTCAGGGATCGGTTCAAATATATTTATTTCTATCTTTTTTTTTTGTAATTTCTTTACTACAGAAAGAATGTTTAAGAGGTGATGAACTGATGATGATTCGAATTGAGAATGGGCAGTAAAAACGTAGTCGAAAGAAGGTGAAGTTGCAAAAAAAAAGCCGAGGGCCTCCCCGATGGCGCAGTGGTAGCGTCGTCGCCTTGTAATCAAGGGGTCCCGGGTTCGATACCCGGTGGAGGCACTAAGTGGTTCGGATCCCACTTTAAACTGTAGGCCCAGTTCCGATTAGCCTTACTGTGCATAAAGTGGACTTAAAACACCAAATCAATCAATCAATCAATCAAAAAAAGCCGTTAAGTCCTAAAAAAAGGCTAAAAAAGGACCAATAAGCCAAAAAACGCCGAAAAAGGCAAAAAAATGACAAATAAAACCCACCTTTTTCTGGCCTACAATGGCCCAAAATGATGGGCCTCGTCTTCGGACACTAGGAAAGAAAAAGATTTTTCCTCAATTCCGAGCCCTACTTATCACCACATTAATTCAACTGTTTGTAGATCAATTTATTATTATTTCCTCGAAAATAGGAAATATTTCACAGGCTACTTACTGTAAATTAAGGAATTGCCCACATTTTATTCAAAATTAACTAAAGCTTACTTTCACAACCTTCAAAAAAGTATTAAACTCTTAAATGATAACATTAGCCATTCGGATATTTACCTATTTTGGAAGGAGTAGGCAGGTTTGAGCGATTCCCTCTCACTCTCGCCCAACAGATCTCCAGGTACTTGGCCTTACTCAGTGTCGAGGGTTTCCCCCCAGAATAAGTACCAGTCGAATATATAGTTTTAAATATCAAATAATTTGTATTATGATGCAGTCGCATCGGTTACCAGTGATGCAATTCGTTCCCTTGTACAGCATTTTTGTGTAAGGTACAGATCGACCGACAAATATGATGTATGAAGCATCGAATTGTGGCAGCGATGCGAGTTTACTGTTTCTAAAGGGATAGTTTCCAAAGTGAACTATGAAGATGGATTGGCACTTGAGACTTCTTGACAACAAGTGTTCTTCATTTAATTTAAATTGTTCTTCTGCCACTTTTTGGCTAATCGCGACTCCTCGACTATGGTGATTGGTAACCATTGACCATTTTTTATATCAAGTCTTGGTTTGTGCGGCTGGATTTTATTCTAATATTTTAATTTTGGAGATATATATAATCGATAGAGATAAGATTCACATTTGAGTGCGGATCCTACAAAATCCTCGGCGCTGATCCACTTTTCTACACGATTCTTCGTAATTGTAGTAGATACTGTGTTATTTACAAGGGTGTATCAAAAAGTAAGGTGAATTTGTCTGTAAAACCCAGACGTTTTTCTGCAGCTAATTAATTTTTTTGTATGTGTCAGATACCAAGGTGATGCAAGTCTGACGGCAATTACAGCCTTCTACGTCAACCCGTCTGGTACCTAGAGCAATTCATAGATGGCGCAACGACTTGAACATTACTCCAAGGAGGAGGTGCGCAGTGTTATTCGTTTTTTATGGGTCAAGGGAAAGAAACCATCTGAAATTCATCGAGAATTGTTTGGAGGTCTATGGAGAGTGTGTTATGTCGCAGAAACAAGTGTATGTGTGGTGTAACTCATTTGCAAGTAGTGTGACAGATGATGACAGTAGGGGCAGAGCAGCAACGTCCATCACCGACAGCAATGTGTGAGACGTGGATGCGATGATTCGTGAAGACAGAAGAGTCAGGTTGCATGACATTGCTGATGCATTGAACATCTCGTATGGATCAGTGAGGAGTATCGTCCATGACCAACTTGGCTTCAGGAAAGTGTGTGCGCGCTTGGTTCCCAAAAATCTGAGTGAGGACCAAAAACACCACCGAATGGGCATTTTCCTGACCCACCTCACACAATATGCCCACGAAGGCAGTGGTTCCTATGTCGAATTTTAGTGTGATACCATGTGTCAAACATATTACAGTTTCTTATTTTTTTCTATGCACGTTTTTCAATAAATCGAAAATTCACCTTACTTTTTGATACACCCTTGTATTTCCAACAACAATCATTGTTTTAGAATCTAAATTAACATTGATGTTACATAAGATTTCCCTTCCTATCAATTCTACGTCTATTTTTTCTGGAGTCTATTTTTGTTATTCTGACAACAGAATGGCAGAAGTCCGTTCGAACTCTGGTGTTTACAGTATTTTACGAAAAGAATCCAACATCTGTGCCAAGAAATTTTACAACCTGTCAGAAATAGGTTATAGACAATAAGAAAAGGCTAACCTGTTAAACAAAGGAGGTTCAGTGAAATTCATGAGGCTTGCTCTGCGTCAGACCAAGAATTTCGCAACGTCTGCAGTTTCTGCCTACGCTTCTGAAATTACCTGCCAGATAGCTTTGTTTACTGCGGCTACGACGTCAAGGCTGAATAATTTCGAGAGGACTGCAGCGCTCTCGTAGGCCTAAATTGCACTCTCGCCATCTTGATTCGGTGGCCTTTCGTTTGAAATTGTAAAATGCAGCTTTGCTGACAACCTCACGCTCGGCTTTACTGCTTTGAAGACTATCGCAGAGGCAGGAACTCGGCCAATGCAAGCAAGCGCCGCAAGCTAGCAACGAGAGTCTAATTGGACGAAATCAAGGCTACTTTGTGTGTTTATTTTCTCATCCTCGTTGCTGGATCCGTAAATTTTCTGCACGGTTTACGAAATCGTTAGATTCACAGATCTGACAGGGTTATTTAAACAGAGCAATACGCCACTGTTTGATATCGTTAGGTGAATTAAACAGTGTTGGCAGTTGCAGTCGTACCTAGGGTTGGCAAAATCTGTTTTTTTTTTGTTTTTTTAAGAAACAGTGTATTTGTTTTAAATAGCGTTTTAATGAAGAACAAAAATACGTTAAAAACATATTGTCAAGAAGATTTATTTGCAAGAAGTGTGTGTGGCGATAAGCAAACTTCAATAGCAATTTTTAGTAGCAAGTTCGGTTATCGCCGCGGAGTTAGGCAACACACACAACTCCATGCAGGGAAGTGGGTGTTTCAGGATCTAGGTGTTCCAGTTTTATTGCTGGTGACTGTACATTCTACATTTTCCTATAGACCCGTCACTTACTGCGGAGCGGGAGACGAATTTTTCCTCCGCAGTGTTGAACCTTTTGTAACACTGGCGGAAGAAGCAGCATGGAAAAAAGGGACAACCTGCCATCAGTGTTGCCAATATCATAATACAAAATGGTCAATATTTCATGGATTAGTCAGCACTACAAACAAAGGAATAAAAATTCTGTAGGTTTTTATGGAAGCACACTTAAAAAACTAAACATTTGGGATAAATTCGGGACACTGGGACATTTTACTAAATAACGGGACTGTCCCGGGTAAACAGAGACCAAATGAGAACCGTAGAGACGAGCTCAACGCAATGGCATCAAAACATAGAGAGGGAACGTAGGCACAAGAGGAAATTCTGCTTCTCGGAACTCATTATAAGTCTGAAACAGGCATTTTTTTCTCATCAAACGTACGATGCCGTCTGCATCCCAATAGTTATATCACCCGTTCAGGAAATATGGCGCTGGAATATCGAGTGAGGAAACACTCTCTCGTTTGCTGCAATCTCAAAGGTACAGTAGAGAAACGTCAATTTAGTTTTCCCCTAATTAGAGAAGGTATAAATGGGGAGGAGGGGAAAAGGGTGCGGTTTAAAATTCGCGTCTTGCTTTGATGAATTCTATCAGATCACAGGCAGTGTTGCCATATGATGATATGGGATTCCTGGATGGGAAAAGATATTGAGGAATGATTTTATTGGAAGATTTTTTTTTTTTAAATTGACTCATTCGCTTGTTACATGGTGGAATTATTTTATGTTTGAGCTTAAATTATCTTTGTGCACTAACTTAGGTCTAACCTGAGTGGGTTTAAGACCCTACACAGAGAAAAATGTTTGTTTGGATTAACCAAAAAAATGGTAGTAGGGAACAAATCGTTTGTTTAAATAGGCATCAACCAAGCAATTGTTCACCAGTATCAAAATATTTGGTCAAGTTCTATTTGTTTGTCGTAAACAATTTTTTGGTTACCAAAACCAAATATTATTTTGGTAAATCTAACAAATTGTAGCCGATTTGTTTAGGAAAACCAAATAATTTAGTCAAAACTACCAAACGATTTGTTAAATAATTTATTCATAATTACTTATGTTGTAATTTAGCTAGGGTGGATAGTTCGTAGAAAATAACTGATCTCAAAATACACATACAGAATAGAAAGTTCACGTGAATTAACCGATTTTGGAGCGTGTTTGTGTTTTCTGCGGCACTTTTTTTTTTTTTTTTTTTTTTTTTTTTTGTCCTCGTTTTCCATTTAGAAGGGTACACCTTCTCTTTGGTAAGTGAATTGTTTCCATAAATGTTTTCCCTTGCAAGGTGATGGTCTAAGTGTTTTCAGTAATGAAGTGGTACATATCTACTTATTCTGAGAGTAGTTCACTTAGATCTTATTTATTCAGTAGTGGGAAAATTACTTCAGTTAGGAAAGTAATAATTTGCTATGGTGCGGCATGTGTTGGATATATCACGTGCCGTAGTTCCGGAGGATGATGGATATTATACAGCTGGTAGTCAGGATGCTGTGGATCTATCAGGAAGGTGTACATGGTTAAGAGATGCTGTAATGGTGTGCAGTGGTATGTGGGAAGGCAGTCGTGTAGAGCATCTTCGTACATTGTGCTAAGAAGTTGTGGATGGTGCGAGTTCATTCGACCAGTTATATATTTGTGACGGATGGCTTCGATGTGGGTTGTGATTTCGGGAAAGGTTATTCGCTCGTACAGTAGTCGTGTAGGACTTGGTAGGACTACTCTGAAGGCCAAACGAAGAGCATGTCTTTCCAGAACTTGTAGTTTGTGATAGAACGAGTCTGGGGCTGATATCCATGCAGTGTGGCCGTAAATAATTGCTGGTCGAAGGAAAGCCTTGTAGGTATGTAGGACAACGTGGGAGTTGAGTCCCCAGGATGTTCCAATTAGCCGTTTAAGCAAGCTCAGACGATTTGTAGCTTTTTGGACGATGTTGAGCAATTGAGGTTTCCAGGTTAGCTTGGAGTCAAATATGACTCCCAGGTATTTTGCAGTGGTGGCAGGCAGAATTGGAGTTCCCCGTATTTTGATGTTTAATAATGTTGGGTTCCTTAGGATCTTCGAGCGACAGCCTGTCTGTAGAAACACCAATGCTTGTGTTTTGAGAGCATTAATTGTGAGACGCCATGTGTCACACCATCTTTGGAAGGAGTTTGTAGCTGGTTGGAGAGTTTTGTTTATAGCGTGGATGGTTGAACAACAGGCGAGAAATGCGGTGTCGTCAGCGAATTGGTAGATAGAAACTTGTGGGGGTTTTTGGCATATCGGCAACGTATAGTATGTAGAGTAATGGTGATAAAGCAGCACCCTGTGGAACGCCAGAGTAAGGGAAAATGGGGTATGACATTGCTCCATTTACAGTGACATAAGCGACCCTATTTGTTAGGAAGCTGTGTACTAATCTGACATAGGAAACCGGTAGGTGGAATTTATGGAGCTTGTAGATGAGCCCAGTATGCCATACTTTGTCAAAAGCTTTCTCCAGGTCGAATAGTATGTAATGATGCGATCATTACTGGATCCTTTTTTATGTTATAAAATGTGTATGGCTATGTATTCCTGTACTTTTGGGTTCTTGGCCGTTGGGGAGCGGTAAGTTTCCAGTAACGGTTTAGGTCATTAGCGGGGCCTATAAATAGGAAGGGCAGCGGAGCAGTGGGTCTCAGATGTTTGGCGGAGTACAGCAATGTAAGAGGTATCTTTTTCTCTGAGGGGAGCGGCTGGGCGAGCTTTCTTTCCTTATTATGTGAACCGACGGCGGGGATGTTAACTTTCTTTCTTTTAATACACACACTTGCTCTTTTCACATTATTCCAATAGTTTATTTCATGTGGGAAACCGGGTACACAACACACATACCTTCAGCCACCTTTTTTGGTACTGAGGGTTATATTTTTTTTTACTCGTGGAGCCAGTGGCTACGCGAGTCTACACACTCTCTTCGGGAAGGGGGGACAGGGCACACCGGAATGTAATTTTGTGAGTAACGGCCAAGAATTAACTTCTGTAAATATAATATGAATAAACCTATATATATCTAAAAGGAAATGGGCGTTAAGTTGTAATTTGAAGAGGTACGTGTCTATTGCCTAAACTAGCATCCACAGAACTTCAGGTACTGCAAGTTTTGAACCTCGGGACAAGGATTCAAAAATGTATGGTTGTGTATATTGTGTATGTTGCTGAGAATCAGCTTAAAAACACAAAATATACCGTTACATACTGGGGGCTCAGAGTCGGGGTATTTTTTTGTGAAAAGTACTGAAGGCATTAGTTATTGTGAAGTGGAAAGAAAATAATAGAAGACAAAATGGCAATTCAAATAGACAGGGAGCTCATTAGCAAGTTGCTAGGTAATACGAACTTGGAAGGAAGGCGTGAGGAAGATATTGTGGGGGAACTTCAGAGACTTTCTCTAAATGTTACACAAGGAACTTCGATAAGGACCTGCGAGGAAAAAATGAGCAAAATCTTGGAAAAAAGCAACATTAACATTCCGATCTTTAAGGGAAACGTCGGCGATGTAAGTCCACACGATTATTTGTATGAATTACGCAGTTATCAGGAAATCATGGAAATTGGGGATACTTTTCTCTTAGATAGAATCTTGCCGTTTTCGTTGAAGGAAATCGCTGCAGATTGGTTCAGATTTTCGAGACCATTCGGAACTTTTAGGGAATTTGAGAAGGCGTTCTTGGAAGAATTCTTTAGTGTCGATTACGACTCGGAAATAGCAAGGATCATTCAGAACAATTACCAGTCACCAGACCAGTCTCTTCTTGCATTTATTCGACACACCAGGAAGCTTTTTGCAATGAGGGAGAAACGGGGAACAGAAGACGAGGTCATCCAGCACGTTTTGAAGTTTTCCCACCCTAAATTCAGAACGCACCTGTACGATAGAACCTTTGCAACCTTGAAAGATCTGGAGATTCGCGCTATGGACATTCAAAAGAGATTGTATTCAGAAGCCCTGTACTATTGTCCAGAACTGAGGGACAACACTTCGCCGCATCTGTCTGCCATGCCGACTTCAGCGAGTGGCACAAGGCAATTAGCAGCCGCGGGGACAATGAACACTTTCGGCCGCGTGGGAACAGAAGTATCAATGAGTGCCATAAATCCGGGTTTTTTCAACCGCTTGAGCCTTTCCGGGAATATTGGAACCCCGTCGAGAGCAGAAGAACCGGCGAGGAGAAGGGGGTATGATGGTCCGCAGAAGGGCGCCACCTGTGCCGTCTCTAAAGATACCGTTAGACCAGAACAGATAACTCCGGTTCTTGCACACGTAGAAGGAAAGCAAAACAGGGGGAGGAATAGGGAAATACGTAACTGCAGAAATTTCACTTCTGGCGACAAAAAACCGTTAGTCACCTGTAAGGTTCAGGGAAAAGACTTCACGCTATATTTGGATTCTGGTGCGTCTGTGAGCACCGTGTCTGTTGAGATCGCAAGAGAACTGGAAAAACATGGAAATAAGATTAACAATAAACGTATTAATATTTCTTTGGCAGTAGGCTCTGTACAATCATGTGGGGAAATGTATCTTACTGTACATTTGAATGGGATGAAATTTAAGCATAAATTCGTCGTTCTGCGCAATTGTTTCACGGGATTTATCGCAGGTCGTGGGTTCATAAGGAAGGCCGGCATATCGCTACATTTGAAGCAGGGAGGCTACAGTTTTGAGGACAGTAACGTCATTCATTTATTTTCTGCGGAGAAGAGGGAAGTGGGAAAGAGGCTTCCGTTCTCGCAGCAGGGGAGGACGTCGACTGTGGAAGCTGGAGCTGGGCTAACCGCGACGATGACTGCGACGATGGAAAGAAATGAAACTGTAGCTGAAGCAACCGCGACGATGGGAAATTGCAAACCACACCCCGAAACTGAGGACATGATTGACCGTGTGGAATGTTCGACTGACACTGTGCAGAAATCAGTTGCAGATTTCAGCGCTTTGTGTACTGAGGAAAGTGCGAAGCAAATGAGGAAGCAACAGAGGGAAAATTTGCTTCGGAGCACAAAACTGCCCATGGTTCGTCTCTCTGGAACTAAAGATATGGAAAATTCTTCATTGTTGCCATTCTCTGCCACTGAGGGAAATGAAGAATACAATTCTGAGGAGCCACGTAGGTTTCTGGACACAGCCTCCCTCATTTCCGGGCAAATGAAAGACAAGTTTCTTGCTGACGTAGCGAGGGTTACAAGGAATGAGGAGGTGGAAGGAACGAAGAAGTACAAGGAAAAGGTGAAGACCCAGGCCAAATCTTCGTATTTCGACAACGAGGGAATTCTTAGGAGAAATTTGCCTACGGAAAAGTACAAAGAGAAGGGAAAAGGGAAAATATGGGCACCTACTTCTCTACGTTCGCAAATTCTCGTGTCGTTGCATGATAATGCATTCGCTTGTCATCCTGGGAGATTGAAAACGTTAGCGAAGGTTAGGGAACAATACACTTGGATAGGCCTAACTAAAGACGTTATCCAGTATTGTAAGTCGTGCCAGCCATGCTGCGTATTAAAAGATGACAGGAATAAGCAAGATTTCATGTCAAGTAAGGAGGAAACGAAATTCAGGATAGAAGACGCCAAGAAGAAAGCTAGTGATAGGAAACGCCGCAAATGCACGTTTGAGGTGGGGGATAAAGCTTGGCTTAAGGAACATCCTATCTCTGGTAAGGCCCGCAGAGTAACCAGTAAATTCTCGGGGAAGTCCTCTGGAGCACAAACAATTGTGGAGCAAACTTCGGCAAATACTTTCAAAATGAAACACAGCGGGGACGGAAGAATATCGAGAGCCAACAGTGACCAGTTAAAGCCTTATTCTTCGCCACCTGACTTTGCAAGGAAAGTAGCCGAACGCAATTCAGCAAAGAGAGCGCACGTAACTTCGGCAGGAGGAGCAAGACGAAGATATATCCCGGATGCGTTACAAGCTGAGAAACAGATTCTAGTCTAATTTCAAAAGGGGATTTTTTGTAAATATTGTACATAGGGACTTATCTATCTTTTCTTTATTCTATCTTTAACTTATTTTCTCTATCCCATACCTCATACAGTACTCATACAAAAGTGTCGTTCCGCAGTCAATTTCATCGCGAAAGTAACGCAAAGTTAGTGCGTATTCTTTTACCATGTAATTTCGTCGAGAAGTCGAAGTTCGGTGGCGAGTGAACGCAGTTCTAGCGCTGAGCATAGCAGTGACATCTTCGGATGTAGAGCCAGTTCGATCCATTCATGTGGAAACCGGTCGAAGCGGTGACTTCCGATCTCGGCAGGAGCGCAGAGCAGTGGCGTTGCCCGGAGTTGAACCAGCAGCCTTGATGACTTGGATGGATTTCCAGGAGACTGTCTCTCATTGGTCCAGGAGGAAGGATGGAAGAGATGCTGAGTGGGTAAGAATCGACGTGGGTTAACCAGCTCCAGTGCTGAGGGAAGATCGCGGATCACGAAGTACACTTGTGGACAAAATTAGAGTGAACATTGACTGTCAGTGTCGTGTGATCTAATGAAAGTGTGTTTGTAGTGAACAGAAACTCCGGACAAGTGCTTTGTGTATATTATTATTATTTTTCTAGGTTACAGAACTTTGATTTTTCTCTCTTCAGGAAGGGGGGACTATGTAATGATGCGATCATTACTGGATCCTTTTTTATGTTATAAAATGTGTATGGCTATGTATTCCTGTACTTTTGGGTTCTTGGCCGTTGGGGAGCGGTAAGTTTCCAGTAACGGTTTAGGTCATTAGCGGGGCCTATAAATAGGAAGGGCAGCGGAGCAGTGGGTCTCAGATGTTTGGCGGAGTACAGCAATGTAAGAGGTATCTTTTTCTCTGAGGGGAGCGGCTGGGCGAGCTTTCTTTCCTTATTATGTGAACCGACGGCGGGGATGTTAACTTTCTTTCTTTTAATACACACACTTGCTCTTTTCACATTATTCCAATAGTTTATTTCATGTGGGAAACCGGGTACACAACACACATACCTTCAGCCACCTTTTTTGGTACTGAGGGTTATATTTTTTTTTACTCGTGGAGCCAGTGGCTACGCGAGTCTACACACTCTCTTCGGGAAGGGGGGACAGGGCACACCGGAATGTAATTTTGTGAGTAACGGCCAAGAATTAACTTCTGTAAATATAATATGAATAAACCTATATATATCTAAAAGGAAATGGGCGTTAAGTTGTAATTTGAAGAGGTACGTGTCTATTGCCTAAACTAGCATCCACAGAACTTCAGGTACTGCAAGTTTTGAACCTCGGGACAAGGATTCAAAAATGTATGGTTGTGTATATTGTGTATGTTGCTGAGAATCAGCTTAAAAACACAAAATATACCGTTACAAGTACTAGACAGGATGGTTTGGATGTGTTGAAGTGATTTGTGATGCGAGTCGTTAGTTTTAATAAATTATCAAAGACACTGTGTTGAGGTCTGAAGCCTGCTTGGTGCGACGGAAGTAAACTGTGTGCTTGTAAGTGCATGTGTATGCGTCGAACAATGATGCGTTCGAATATTTTGCTAAAGGTTGATGTGAGCTGAATAGGTCGATAGTTTGTTGGATTGGTACTATCTTTGTTTGGCTTTGGGAACATTAGAACCTTTGAAATCTTCCAGTCTGTCGGGTAGTGTCCTGTGCGGAGGATAAAATTGTAGATAATGGCCAGAAAGGACAGCAATGCAAGCGGGGCCTGTTTCATCAATACGTATGTGATATTGTCCAATCCGGGAGCAGTGTTTCTCTTCCTACGCACAGTATTGATAATATCATATGTTGTGATAGGAACAGTTAGAGCATTTGTAGGATCAATAGTGTGCGTATTACTGGGTTGCAGTTGCCTGTTATTGGGGTTGGTGACTCTGTCAATTTTGGTCTGGAGGCGGAGATTTGGAGCTAGTTGTGGTGTTGGAGTGAAAGTGTCTTGCAAGACATTTGCGAAGGCATAAGCTTTTTCAGTGTCTGTGTTTAGAGCTGCGTCCTTGATTGTTATCGGATAAGGAGTACTACTGGATTGTCCAGTGAGCACCTTGAAACGTTTCCAGTATTTTGTGAGATGGCTTTCGTCACTCAATTGGTTGCACGTTTCAATCCATCGACGTTGTTTATAAGCTTTTATATAGTTTTGAACTGTACGCAGCCATTGACGGTGTAAGTTAAGGGATTCAGGATTTCTGGTCTGGAGGTAGTCCCTGTATGCTCGTCGTGATGCTGTGATTAGGTGAAGATATTGCGGAGGTAGCTTTGGTTTGTAACTATTGAGAGTGGTCGTAGGTATGTTAGTGGTTGCTGCACTGGTAATCTGAGCAGTAAGATGTTCCACCGCCGTATCGAGTTCCTCTGAATTGTTTGGTGGTGGAAGTGGGTCAGAAAATGCCTGCTGTAGCTTTGCACTATATGCCTCCCAGTTTGCTTTGTTGTAACACCAGATTTTTCGAGGTTGTATTGTACTGCTCGTATTGCGGTTACCAAGATTTAAGGTGATTTTCACTGGGTCATGGTCACTGCCGATGGAATCCAGCACCGATATGTTCAAACAGGTACTAAGAGATGTTGATGTTACAACGACGTCAGGGGTAGTGTTACTTATGGGACGTGTGGCTCTGGGCAGTACATGGAATTCCGCTGTAGTGTTTTGGTCCAGAAATTGTAAAAAGTTTGTTTTGTCTTGCATGCTACGACTATGGTAATTGATGTCCGCTGCTATGATATAATGTTTGCTAAGGGTTTGGATATGTTGAAAGAATTGGTATGGAATAGTCTCCCCTGGTCTTACATAGATGGTAGCAAATGTAACGACCCGGGATGGAAAGTAGATGGTACTAGCAGTATGATCTGGCAAGTGGAAGTGTGGTGGGAAGGTAACTGTTCGATATGGTAATTTTCTATCTACTCCAATTGCTGTGCCGCCGTTTACTCTTAAGCCCGGTGGACCATCGTGGCGTAAGATGTTGTATGGTGGAATATGACAGATCATTTTTGGAGCCAGATAGGTTTCGTTTAGCGCAAAGCAGTGAACAGATTCTTCCAAGAGCAGGTGTTGCAATAAAGCTTTTCGTTTAGAAACGGATCGGATATTTAAAAATAGAAAATTATACATATTCCGTACTGCCATATTCTAAACCTTAAACCGCAGTTTCCAAGTGGGATATGTGGAAATGCACATGAGGACCAGAGTATGTTGCATGGAGTTGCAAGTTGAAAATGGTTTTTGCAGATGCCGTTACTTGGGTTAATATGTGCGTTCTTAAAAATGGGTGCACATTTTGGAGAGTCAGTGTGAAGAAACGTATTAGATCTTCCACTGTTACAGGATGTCGTAGTGAATTGTCAGGTTCTGTAGCAGTGTCATTGGTGCGCAGGGGAACTGTTAGATCAGGGTGTTCAGGTATTGCATCTGGCTTGGCTTTGCATTTGTAACTGTATGTAGGATGGTTTTCCGTACATGTGACACATTTTGGTGCAGCAGTTTGGTTTTGACATTCTCTGGTTGAATGGGGTCCTGAACAGTATCCGCATTTATCTCGGTTTGGACATGCAGCAGTAGTGTGCTTGTTATACTTTTGGCGTTTTTCGCACCGCAATGGAAGAGGTTGTTGAGAACGGGATGGTTCAACTTTGTACCTGCGTCTGTATATGTATGCTCCACTGTGTAGTAGGGTGTCTACAGCATTTTGTGAGTCTGTTAGGACCCGCACCATGTATGTGGGTCCGTTGTTATTGCGAATACGGATACATTTGCGGATTTGTACACCTTCGCATTCCAGTTCCTCAAAAATCTCTTCGTCTGTTAGACTAGGTTCTACACCCCTGATGACAACTGATAGTAGTGGGGATTTATGTGGTGGTGGTTGTTTTTGAATGGAAGCATTTAGTGTTTGGATGTTTGCTTTGGCTCCATAGATTTCAAAAGAAGCTTTGTTTCTAATTAGTTTTGCAAAGTCTGGATCTGGTGATTTCAATATGATGCCATTACGGGTGAACAGTATTTGTGCAATTTGTGCCCTTGGTACATACTTAGATGTTTGTTGGAACACATGTTTTGCTGTATTGAATTTGGTGTCGTAATTGGTGAGCAGGAAGTTGTATAAGCTGTTATCCTGTTGTTTGGATTTTAGTTGGGTTGCATGAGCTGTATTTCCTGTATCTCGTTTAATTGGTGATCTAGATCGTTGACGTTGAGGTAGAGGTAATCCTTCATAGGAATTGCGACGTCGGTGTTTTGTGGAATAGCTGGACGTTTGCATTGGATCATTGGTACTTCGTGAATCGAGCATCGTCTCGGAGTTTGGACCGTCCGTCCGTTTAGTACCTCCGGTAAAGGTTTTCACCCCTTCTCGCTGTCGTAGCAGCGTTGCAGGAAGACCATGATGCATATCAGAAGACCACAACCGTGAGTTGTTTATATGATCCAATAGAACAAACGCAAATCCTATGGGAAAAGAGGCACAAACTCAAACCAACTGACAACTCAATCCAAAGAAGCGAATCCAAATTCCAAACTAATTGTAGAGCCCAAGACAAAAGAAGAGGAAGGATGAAGGTAGTAAGGGAAAACAGTTTAAAAAAATAGTGCAAGTCGTATGTCTGCTCCACTCAACGTGTTCAAAAAGGTTCCTCGCAATCACCTAACCACCGTATAGGCACAATTGGTACCGTTTGTCCGTTCCAGACTTACGGCTTCCACCTGGAATAATTGGCCCACGATGCGTGACACAAGAGAGACCGACTTACGATTACCTATACCTTGATGTTCTGCGGCACACTTACCTTCTACTTATATAGTCCAGAATCAAAAGGTTGCTCATGGGAGATTTGCTTTTATTCACTGCAGTACATTTTCTTCTTTAATTTGTAGCTTCGATGTTCACATATCTTTCGAAGAATATTAAAGCACAATTGTTCACTATGATTACAATCAAACGTACCACTATTTGTTGTACAAAAACTTATGTTTCTTGTACACATTTTGACAGAACCATCTAGCGGCCAGTGTAGGAAACTCAGTATAAAGTAAGTATATTCTGAGCTTTTTTTCAGAATATTAGGTTACACAGCAACATAAAGACTCGCTTCGAGTAATTATCTATATACATGAGTTTCAATTTTCGACAAAAGATTTTCATACTACATTCGACGAAACTGGACAATCGTTATTTCAAATTCGAAAGCACGCTCACGCACATGTAGTAAATTTAACCAAACGTTTTGTTTCTCTTTACTTACATATGTATAATTTTGTTTACGAGTACCATATTTTGTCTGACCAAATTTTTTGGTATTCTTAAACAACATTATTTAGTAATTACAAGCAACATTTGCTTATCGGAAACAAAAAGCATAACCAAACAGCTCAACCAAACTTTTTTGGTAATTCCAAACAAACCAGTTTTTTCTGTGTAAGAAGATATACTAAGAGTAAGAAGAAGGCTCACTTGATGCATGGTAGATAACAGCAAAAAAATGTTATTTTATACTTAGCAATACAAACCATAGAGCACCAGCATGACTGAAACGGTTTCCCACTCGATGTAAATTGAATGCTAAAGGCCGAATCACATGGAACTGAAAATCAGTTAGTTGGCGCTGAACTGGCTACCTGCCTGAATGTGATGGCCGCCTGGCTGGCTGCTTGACTGGTTTGGAGGAATAGGACACGTTCTAATTGCTACTGGATTCTGTGGAACAGCCAATCAGAGCAAAGTTTGGCCATGTGAGGATAATCTGTGATTTTGCAAAGGGGAGGTTTCTGTCTCTGGTTTCAGAGTGTTGGCTGTTTTTATCTATGGTTTTTGTTAGTTTCTCGATAGAACAAAGGAAAGAGAATGCAGTTCATTCGTGTTCAGTTCGTTATATTTAGGTATTTCTGCAAACAAAGCGATGAGATGTGTACGTGACAAATATGATTAGCCGAAAATGAAAATCCTTATTAACAAATGTATTAAATTAAATTTTTAAAAATTTGTGAATGAATCCTGCGAATCTCGTGTAATGAATATGCATACCCGAGTTAATTAAAAAGCTTGTTCGGTACGCATTGATTACCATATTTCTTTCGAGCCAATCTCTAGTCCATACTTTTCTTTCTTAATTTTTAATAAAAGCACAAAGCAGTAATTCTCCTACAACATTCTTCAAATTGCTCGCCCATCTATACAGATTGTCTGCTCTGCGCAATGTCTTATGGGAACAAAAGACTATCGACAACTACGGTGCAACGAGTACCGTGTGAGGCGAAAACTAGCAAATGGGTAGCCAGTCCAGCGCCAAGTAGGGCATTCCTACTGACAATCCAGTTCCGTGTGATTCAGGCTTAAAAGGTGACCCACTGTCGGCCGTGAAGAATCAGACTATTGGCGGATAAAGAGCCACGTGATTTGCTTACGTAGATAGTTGATTTTAATAATAAATGCTGAATTATCACCCAACTTTTATATTGACTATAGTAACAATATACTTTGTGAGGAAGAATAACTTTCTTCTAAAATGTTTCAATTGCAATACGTTTTTAATACTTTTGGAACGTACATAAAATTGTAAAAAAGTTAACACCTAAGACCTATACGCAAACGTATGAAACAACGCATACGATATTTTTAATTTAAAAATAATAATAATAGTAAAATTAACGTGAACCGAAAACTTAGATTGAAGTATGTGAAATATCTTTATAAAAACAATTGTATTTTCTAAATAATTTTAGTATGTCATCAATTAGGAAACAAGAGACCTAAGTTGACAGGCATGTATCTAGAAATATGTTTCGTGGGGGGAGGGGGTCCGAAACAAGTGACTCAGAATAATAATAATTTTTAAAATAACATAATTATATTAAATCAAATTAATACTAATTACAATACATAAATTAATATTATATTATTATTACACGATTAGGTAAAAAGACTGTAGCTATAAAAATAGATATAACAGCGCATATTCATTACGTTGCTTACCTTTAGTTAAGATCGGAATAATTTACAAAAAACATGTGCTCTGACAATGAAATTAATGTCAAGTAGATGAATAATTGAATATTTATCGAATAACAAAAATGATGTCGCATGTAGTTGGAGAAAAGTAAGTTTCTGATTAAAAAAGTTCAGAGGAAATTAATAACCATCGATTATGCAAGAAATTCAAATATTTTCATTACTTAATTTTAGTACTTGGTAAGTGTTTAGGGGGTCCGGACCCCTGGACCCCTCCTAAATACGTCCTTCCTATTCTTCAAAGCTGTATGATCTCAATATAATCCTTGTCTTCCAATAAGTTCAGAGGAAATTATACGAGAAATGCTAAACGAGTATATTTTCATTATTTAATTTTCGTACTTGATAAATATTTCGGGGGGGGTTCGGACCCCCTGGACTCCCCCTAAATACGTCCTTGCTAAGTTACATTCCTGGTGAAGGTAAACATGGACCTTTACCTTTGTTCTCTCATACATCACATTATGCTCCATTCTACACGACGCGACTAAACTAGAGACTGGGTAAAAAAATACAGTACAATAAAAGTACGTGCCTCAAGTAGATGAGAATAAGTGTTGCTATCCAACGTTCTCTCGTGGATGGTATAAAACATTTTCATATATATTTGGCAGGAAACAAATCTAAAATTCTAACAGATTCTTCAACAGGTAAATTGATATTAGATCCGGACAAAGCAATTTCTCCTACAGTATCTATGAGATGGCAACGATGGAGGTTACTTTTAGCAAATTATGATTATTCTATTCATTACACGAAAAATGTAGGAATGGCTGATGTCTTGTCCAGATTACCTGTGTCACGTTTAGTGAATGAAGAAGAGGATTTACCTATTTATTTTTTGGATAATGAGACATTGATGAGTGAAGATCCTTTAAGAGTTGAGGAAGCAATTGAAGCAATGTAACAGGATGAAACATTGATACTAGCATATGAATACACAGTGAAGGATTGGAGGAATGTAGCACGTAAGGAAGCTGATGGAGAATTGAAAATTTATTCTCAGAATAAAAATGTCTTAAATTGCAATAATGGAATATCATATAATGATGACGAAATGCTGAAATATTTTTTGCGAAGCCCGGTAAGGAATCAAATCGCGAAAAAAGTATCGGCCGATACATCAACATCTGTTCAACCCTAGTTTAGACCATGAACGAAACAATTTGGATCGGATGAAAATTATGTATCCAGAGTTGGAAACCTTGATCATAGCACGAAGGAGTTATGTCAGTAGCAGATGGAGTACTGGGTTCAGAAATAGGAACGGGGAGATGGAGAAAGTGGAACAGATTGCTCTCACTCGTTCGGAGAACAACGGAAACACTTCAAGGTCCCGGCGCATTCTAAAAGACAGGGTGTGTCCGAAGCAACACGACGTTCTGTTGTGACTGACCACGTTGTAACACCCTGGAGGTAGATTTTTTGAGTCTTGAATAAACTGGCAATTATGAGGTTTACGCGCGTTGCTATGATGGTGGAATTCTTTGTAGCAAGTCGAGGCTACAATATTCTATATATATTGTCCCCCATATGATGCATTACTATGCAAAAAATGAGAATAAGGAAACTAGTGGGTGGGGTTGTCAGAGTGCAACGTAAATGTATATGTCTCTCTTTGTGTGAAGTAAAGAATGATAGTTTGAGAAGAAAGCCGATCTTTCTTCTTAGTGCATCTGTCTATGATGACTAAGAGGCATTAACGCCTGAATCAGCAAACACCAAACTAGTAGCTCGTGTATGGTTGACAAGTCACGCACTAAACCCCACGACAGGTTACGTTTGCAGCAAATTTTCTCATATGTAGACCCAAACGTGCGCGCAGAATTTAGTTCCTCTACAATACTGCCGATTTTCTCACTGTCTATGATATGAACAGCTCGGCGGTTGGCACAGGAGATGCTGAGTGCCACTCTTGCGTGGATTAATACATGGAACCTGCTGCAAACTTAACTTGTCGCGGGGCTTAGTTGTTTATGAGAGTCATCGTAGATCTCAATAATATCGGTATCGCCAATGTCGATAATACTTATCAATATCGATGTAGGTATTATCGATATTTTTATGATCTAGACGCTCCAATAATGAAAAATATTAATATAGAATCGATATATCGAAATATCGCACAGTCCTACCTCACATCAAACATGACAACCTGGTCAATATTTCGAGAAACTTCTCTTCTCCCTCTTGCAGGTCTGGGTAATCAAAGCTCGTTCTGAGACTACAAAAATTGCACATTTCGTCCTAAACTTACTTTTTGCCTATAATTTTATAATTTTAGACTCAAACTGCGATCTTTAACTGATATTTATTTCGGATTTCTTCACAACAATCCTCACACACTACTCATTCTCAGTTCTCACGCGAACCTAAATCTTGACACGGACTACCACTCTTGTATCATTAAAAATAACATATTTTGGGGTACTATACTTCTTTCATTTCCAAACTGCGCTTCAAGGTCACGGCATCGTCTCCCCACGCAGTCCCCTGTTCCCCTCCGAACGATCACAAGTTGTTGCTTTGTCTGCCTGTTCATTGGGTGCTGCACGGGGAATGCATAGGAATGGGAGTAAGGGGAGTGCGGAGCTGGGTGGATGTCCTTGGACCGCACATTCGAACTGAAAGAAATACAATCAACAATGTGTGTCCTTGTGCCTCGGTCACGTTCGACCATTCGTGTCAACTATCGGTATCTTTGTTACTTACTGTTACTGCAAGAGGCTATAACAGTAAATTCTGATGAACTGGTAGACCTTCCAAATAGTAGCTCATGGTAACACAGATTCACTTGATCTACTTGTCTAGACGTAAGGCAACACAGATTCACTTGATCTACTTGTCTAGACGTAAGGCAACACAGATTCACTTGATCTACTTGTCTAGACGTAAGGCAACATAGATTGACTTTATCTACTTGTCTAGACGTAAGGCAACATAGATTGACTTTATCTACTTGTCTAGCCTTAAGGCAACATAGATTGACTTCATGTACTTGTCTAGCCTTAAGGCAACATAGATTGACTTCATGTACTTGTGTAGCCATAATGCAACACAGATTGACTTCATCTACTTGTGTAGCCATAATGCAACACAGATTGACTTTATCTACTTGTGTAGCCACAATGCAACACAGATTGACTTTATCTACTTGTGTAGCCACAATGCAACACAGATTAACTTTATCTACCTACCCTTAAGGCAACATGGATTAACTTTACCTACTTGTCTAGCCATAAGGCGATGTAGATTAACTTTATCTCCCTAGCCTTAAGGCAACATAGATTAACTTCATCTACTTGTCTAGCCTTAAGACAACATAGATTAAATTTATCTACCTAGCCTTAAGGCAACATAGATTAATTCGATCTACTTGCCAATGCATAGCGAGCTATTTTTGTCATAAATAATAGTCGACGTTGGATATATCAGCACAATCTAGTCTGTTTAACAATACATTCTCGCTGTGTCGCTGTCGTATTTTTAAAGCTATTACATTTGATTTCATTGACGTATCCATCACATTGGGAATGTGATAACATGTAAGTTGAACCGAACGAAAACAAAAATCATTGCTCCACTACAGGATAAATGGGTCTCATTAGACCAAAGACCGACAGTGTTGCAAACTCAAGCAGAATGCCGAGTGCAGCTAGAATTTTCAAGAGAATTAAAGGGGACGTCAAATTTAAAGATGACATTTTACGTCATTCCAATATGACTGCAAACAAGTCCATCTTCACGTTCACCATTGGGGATTGTGGGAAAAGGGCAGGCATGAAGAGTCTAAATGTTTGAGAAATTTCATATTTTTTTTTCTGGAATTCGAAATTATATGCACAAAAATGGAAATATTTTAATTATCGCAGAGTGAACGGGAAGGGTATTTCAAAACTGTATTAATTATTGACTGTAAAAATAACTGTGCAGCGGCAAGTGCTTTGAATGGTCGACTCACGAAACTCGATAAAAAAAGCCAAAAGTAAAGCGAAAAAAGATGAAACTAGGGAGTAATAGGAAGTTTCTAAAATTGTAAGTTGAGATAAAATAAGGAAGCAGTAGCGGTTAGGCCATTTAATAGAAAAGGACTCGACTGCGATCGAGATATTTTCAGGTGGGCTCTACTTTGGTGCGCGTAGATGCTAATCTATTTCTGTTTCTTTCGTATTCTTCTTTGCTTATCGGTCTTTGGGCAGGAGGTGGATGGGGGGTGGGGGGCTAGAGTTCATCTTCGTCCACCCTGCGGCAACACCCTTAGTGTTACTAGGAAAGGAAATTTGACGAAAATAATGACATGAAGAACAACATGAAAGTCTGTCATTAAGAGATTTAAACGGTGGGAAATTATTTCCCTTTAAAAAGTAATACAGGATGTTTTCCTTTGTTTTTCCACCCATGGAACTTTAGCTTAAACCAAAACTTAGTAAAACATATGTGTTTCCGTTAATATCTTATTACCCCACGATGAAAAAGGATATGTGATGAAAAATGATTGGACAAGGAAAAGAAAGGACAGTCAGTCTTCTCCAGCAGTTCCCCCTCAAAAAATTTCCATTAAGGTAGCCGTATTTGATTTAATATCTTGCAAGCAGAAGCAATTCTATTAGTACACTAGGATTCGTGTGTTGACAGCATCAGAATGGTCGTCAAGGGATTTGTTTATACTGCCTGTTGTCAGAGTAACTGGAATGTCGACGGAACCACAACTAATGAATGAGAATGCGGTTTGTTTGCTTTATTTTTTCCCCGTTCAATGCGTTCGACGTCAATTGCAAGTCCGGCTCACTTCAGTGCATGCCTTGTTTTTGCATTAAATGTCATTTAGTCTCGTCTTTGTATGAGGCGAACAACGTCTCCATCGCAACTTATAACCCGCATTCACCGCATCAAACACTTGACATGTGGCCTCATTCCAGGGAGGCAGTTTTTTTTTGTTCGCACTCATTATCTTATCAGAGGTAAATGCCCTCTCCTATTAAATACAATGCCTGTATTGTACTATATGCTAATTTTTCATCTGTTATTGCTCCTACATTGAACTTTTTTCTCCAGTAATAGCATTTTTTAGCTACTTCGAGGAACGTAGCCGGGACTTTTATCAGTGGGGGACAACCTTTAAACAAAAGCGTATTGGGAAAATACAAAGTACACACATATTACTAAGTATATTAATCGAGACTACTGTAGCCTAAAACACTTATTTGGAACTTAATATAGTTGATTTTCTTAAACTGTAGTTATTAATCGCTCGAAAGTATGTTATTTTGCAATGCTAAGTGTCTGTTGCAAGAAAAAGATACTTCTTCTTTGCAACGATACTTCACACTGAATATACGAGTACGCGAAGGATGAGCAGACTTTAACACAATTTTAAAATTAAATTGCAAGTCTTCAGCGCTCAACTGGTTTTCATAATGTTGTTATACTTACATTGCAAGAATTAAACAACACAACTCAACTTCCAAAATATTGTTTCACTTTATAATATTTGATATAAACTCATTTTCGATTTCTGACACAAGACATTTTAAGTCAATCTTCTTACATATAACAAAAAATAATCTAAATCAACAACTTAAAACAAATATCGACATTGATACAGTGTTTTTAATCTCAATAGTTCCCTGTTAATTTTATAAACTTGTACGCAATAAAAATCAAATAAATATTAGTTATTTGTGAATGTAGAAGACAGTCACATCTTCTGATGTTGTCGGAAAGTCAATACCTTTCAAGTAGTTTTTTGTTTGGTCACGCGTGATCAGAGCATCGAGTCCCATCGCCACTGTTTTCTGGCTTTCGAAACAGTAGCCTGCTATTTCTTCTTTTCAAGTAGCTCCTCAATTGCCAATATCGATTTTTTTTTTTTTTACTTTCACGGGAATAGAACCCAAAGGTGAGAGCGCTGAAAGTTAGGCTACGCTGGCGTTCTCTACTGTTGCTGTAAATAAATCAAGATAAACTCTAGAAACAGATAAAGAAGGAACTTGATCATTTTCTTGAAGCTTCATGGCGTTCTGTCACAAGACTTCGAAATCCATGGGTAAATTTTCTCTCCCATTTACTCCCAATCGTAGCGCTTTAGGGGGAATCGGTTTAAGTTAGTTGAAACTAGCAAGCAGCTGCCGTAGTCCATTTGCAAAGATATTGAAGAGAACATCTTTTGACTTCCAAATTGACAGACGTTTCGAGCACAGCCTTCAAGTGATTGATGTTAGCTGGTGTGTTTTCTTGCTGATAGGAATTTCAATTTTATGTCGGCTTTGAAGAATGTCTTTGGCAAGATTCTTGATGCTTTTTAGATTCTTTTTCTTGTCAATCTATTGAAAGGATATGGTCAATGTCGAAAGGCGATACTGTCATTAGAAATAAACGTAATTTTGTTAATTCTTATCTTGTACTTAAGCTATCTTCAAGGCAATGTCATTCCTCTTCCAATCGTGTACTTCTCTTTCCATTTCTATTGATTTTTCAGTGATAATAAAAAAAACTGATTTCTAAACATAGCTGTCTGTAGAATAAAAGGTGATTAGTAAGAAAGTAAAAAAAACAACAACAGCGCATTGCAGACTCTCCTTTCTCAGAATATTACAGTTCAGAAACACAAAGTTCCTCAGTTCATTAGTAAACTAAATACACTGACAACTTCAGTTAAACTTAAGAATTAAGAGGAACTCTTTCATAAGGGAAGAAAACTGGTACTTTCAAAGGCACTTTTGAAGGCATTCTGGAATTTTTTGCCACTCCTGTAAAATTTCAACACGCGCAGAAAAGTGAATTAAGAAATCCAGCCTGATGAGTTTGAAATATATATATATATATATATATTAATGTGTGTAATATAATATATAATTTTATTAGAATATCCAAAGTAAGTATATGTATAGCTTGTATGATCAGTAGTTGAGTGATATTAGATGATTTAGTAAAAAATCTTAATATCAGACTCGAAAGGTTTCTTATATTTTTGAACAGTGCACCCCTTTAAACGTTACCCGTGAGCATATCGTTTGCAAAGTTGCATGAGACTCCTTCACCACATATTATGTTTTCTGTATATCTTCAAGTCTTCCTGCTGACTCCCTTCCTACCTTAGTCGTTCACTCTCGCTGTCTACAGCTCCGTTTCCCTCAGTCACCTTGTCTCCTTTCATTAGTTTCTCGCTGTCTTCCGGTCTCTCTTCTCCACTCAGTTTCTATTGCCGTGTGTCTGTCCATCTGGTTTCTGTGCACCTTTGTGTCCACACACATTCCTCCCCCTCTCTCGCTTCCATGTCTGTCTCTCTACTCCCGTCCTTAATGTTGCTGTCTTACAATTTAGGTTTCCTCTCTTCCGTTCTATTTTTCTCTGAGGAAGAAATATTTCAATTCAGAACTAGATGTTCGAACACGTCTTTTTGGTTTATATGCAAGAATGTGTTTTGATAAGACAAATGTAAGACTTTGTACAACATTTGGAGTATGGAGAGTTGTTATGTGAAGAGTCAGATAACACGCCATTGTTAAGTTACATGTAATGAAAGAAAAACAGTAATATTAAAAAAAGTGGGTGTAAGGAGGAAAGTAATACTTGCTTCATTAAAGACAACGTACATACACATATGTGTTCAGGTTAAGAATCGCGCTTGCGTAGTCCATGAAACTGATGTACATTCAGACTTCAACATTATCCCATTGGATTCTTCGTAGGGCAACAGATACTCTTGTCAAACTACTGAAATTGCATCTGTTCTTCGTAAAGAGCAAGTAAGAAGGTAGATAGTGTGGGGAGCAACAGTAGAAGGCAATGGCACGTGACTTGACTAGGTAAGTTAACTCTACCGAGCTTTCGTTGTATCAGCAGTATGACGCGTGCTGTGTTCTTCGATAGCTGTTAATGCAGTCGTGAGTTTTTCTGCTTTGGGTACAAAGGTAGGAACTGGTCGATTTGGTTTCCAATGGCGTTCTCGCATAATTTTGTTTCGGTGGGAAAAATAATGGGCACTGTGGCGAATTTGAGACTATCGGGCTTGAGTCCCCTATAAATATCCTCGATAAAAACACTCGTTATAATCACTAAGATACGGAGGACTTCATTTTTTAAGAAAATATAATAACAGTATTACTTGACTCAGTTTTATAATTTCACTCAAATGCTTTTCACCAATTTAAAAATGTTTTGGGAGCTAGCACATTGAAGTTGTGTAAACAAACTAACAATTTATACAGAATTATACCTTTGAGGGGTGTAAATTCGTTCTTATAGGGGTGTAAAGATGATTTTATCACCCGAAATGACCACAATTCGGCATTTGTGGACAAATATGGAGGGATGTTGGGAAAAAATTGGAGTGTATTGGGGATGTGTGAATAAACATTTAACCAAGCTAGTACAATATCTACGATCATTAGGTTATCTAGATGTGATAGGCTAGCACGCACCTACGCCCATTTGATGACGTCGACAAACAATCTGAATTTAAAATGCGAAGAAGGTACTGACAGTGCGTTTACAATCAACAGCACGAAACAGTCATCCTACGTTCGTGCTTTTTCCCTTGACAAATTCTTCCGCGTAATTCCTTTGTCTTTCTGCTTCCGTGGAGAGCCACGCAGTGTGATAGATAGCGCCATTGTGCATCAGGCATTGTTTTCCCTTGATAACAACCCACTACGATACACCCGTGCTTAACACGCAGCACAAACAAGAGTAGTTATGCACCCGCGTAGAGTCCGATAAATCAATTGATTGGAAAAGATCGATCAAAGATCAATTGATGACCAAGCAGTGTGGGCAAGCAAGGGTGGGTGTTTTGAGCGTTTTGATTGGTTGATGGGGGAAAAGGGGCGGGGCTTAATGATATGGACTTCCTGTTGTTAATGAGGAGATTGATAAGTGTTTCCGGGGGGCGTTTTCGGGGGCTTTGATAAGTTTGGCGGGAAGTGTTTTTTGTTGTTAATGAGTGATTGATAAGTGTTTCCGGTCTGGAGTTGATTAAGGGGGGCGTTTTCGGTTTGGGGCTTTGATAAGTTTGGCGGGAAGTGTTTCCTGTTGTTATTGAGGACTTGATAAGGGTTTCCGGTGTTGATGAGATAGGTGGCTATTTTTGGGGGGCGTTTCCCGTTTGAGACCGTTGATGAGTCTGAGATTCCTGGAAATGGGTGTAACAGTTTTTCTGTCTGAATAGAACATGTCCGAACATGTTTTGGGCGTAGGTTTGGATGAATTTGCAATTTCTGGGAGTCACGTGACTGTTTGTAACGTCACAAAATGGAAGTCACGTGACCAGATTATATTATTAAATTATTATTATATTATTATTATGAATTGTTTTAATTTCTGTGACGCCATTTTGTTTTTGTTACGCTATTTTGGCGTGTGACGTCATATATAAATTGGAGTACGTGTTTCCGGTGTTCGAAAACAGATGGCGTTGATGTGTTGTTAATGAGTGATTGATATGGGTTTCCGGTTGTTGATGAGATGGGTGGCTATTTTTGGGGGGCGTTTCCCGTTTGAGACCGTTGATGAGTCTGAGATTCCTGGAAATGGGTGTAACGGTTTTCTGTCTGAATAGAACATGTCGGAACATGTTTTGGGCGTAGGTTTGGATGAATTTGCAATTTCTGGGTGGTGTAACGGTTTTCTGTGTGAACATGCCCGAACATGTTTTGGGCGTAGCCTTGTAGTGTTAAGTTTGTTTAACGGAAATGGTGACGTAGGAGGGAAAAAGGTATAAATAGAAAGGATGGAGGATCTTAGTGTCATGTGAGGATGGATGTAAGCGGTACACGTTTGTCTGATAATGGTGTGAATTTCTACGAGATCAGCTACGAAGAGTTCTGGGAACTTGTTCGGTCTTGCGGCGATCTGGACAGCGATCGAACGGCCCTGGATCGGTTGCTGAGTTATTTCCCGTTTATGTATGTAGCGATACCTGAATCTCCCTGGTGTGGATGTCACGTGGTCAACGGCTCAGGAAAAAGAATTCACCGTCGCTGCGAGACTTTGAAGGAGATAGAAGAGAGGAAAAGAAGAGGTGACGAGAGAACAGGATTTCCGAGTCACGGGTGTATCTGCGAACTACGTCGCAGGAAGGAAGAGTTGGGCGAAGCTTTGAAGAAGAGAGTGAAAGAGTGGCTTTCTTTGTTGGCAGACAGAAATTCCGTGTGGTGTTCTGGCTGTGATCGTCCATTGTTACTTAACTTAGAAGGTCATCCTTGTTTCCCTGTGGTTCCTCCCGAAGGTTTCGATTTTCGCAGACGGCTGTTCCCCGACGATCCTGAGGATATTCTGGCTGAACCTTTATCGCCGATACCGAGGACCCCGTCACCTATAGTATCTGATTTTGAGAATATTCTGGCTGAACCTTCATACCCGATGCCAAGGACCCTGTCACCTACAGAACCCGATTTAATTCGTTTTTACCTCGTATGAGAGTGTTTACTCACCACGATTGCTGGACTCGCACCGAGCCTACAACGCCGTCACCTACAGTATCAGACGAGTTTCCTTTGTTCGACATATGAGAGTGTATACTTACCATACTCGTCTGATAGCAGGCGGTCCTTTTACCACCGATTATATGTCGGTGAATGCGAGATACAAGACTTACAGAAAGTGGCCAATAGGATTACGTCAGACTGCTGAAGAATTAGTCACTGCAGGTTTTTATTATTCAGGATTCAGTGATAGGGTAATATGTTTCCATTGTGGGTACGGAGCGTGTGATTGGACATCCGAAGATTGCCCGATTCTAGAACATTACCAGGCAATACCAGCCTGTAGTTACATACAGAGTGTTGCAGCGTTACACAGTGATTCGAAAAGTTGCAAATATTGCGACAGTGTGGAAACTACTGAAAAAACATCCGATAAAAAGAGTGTGGATTCTGTGCTACTCTGTAAAATATGTTTTGAAAACTCTCGCAGTGTGGTAATTCTTCCGTGTCGACATTTTGTAGCCTGTGGTCTCTGTGCCTCTCAATTGGACAAGTGTGCGGTATGTCGGGGCAGTATTGATGATACATTGACAGTGTTCACCTGTTGAACAAAATGGATGCCTGTTTTTTGGACATTCAAGGTTTTCGAGGAGTCGAAGGAGAATTTGTGTGTAAAGAAGTAGGAATTTTAAAATTTCCTTTCGACAGTGCATTTGACTGTTTAGTGAAACCTCCATATGGTTTACACTTGTTGAGTGAAAAGTATCGCCGAGTGAATTACTGGCTCCGTACCAACAAACATGGTCTCGATTGGAATGATGGATGGCTACCGTACGAGAAATTAGAAGATCTTCTGTATTTAGTGCTTATGAATCAGCAAGTTTATGTTAAAGGTACGGAGAAAATGGAATGGGTGAAAACATTAGTGGGGAAAAAAGGTGAGGGTAAGATGACTGTATGCAATATCGAAGAACTTGAATGTCCAAAGTTAAGCAGTGTCAAAAACAGTTCAGAAAGTTTAAAATGTAAAGAACATGGTAAAGGTGAAAAAACCTGTGCAGTTGAAAATGTCTGGAAAATGTACACTTTTTATTGTAATAAATAAAAGAAATATTCAAAATATACAAATGTTTTATTTATAATTGATAGTATGGATATAGAATAACACAAATATTTTATTTACAATTGATGATATGGAAGGTTTACAATACCTGAAGGGTTATATTACAATACATAAAATAAAAAAGACTGATTTACAATACATAAAATAACAAAGACTGATTTACAATACATAAAAATAACAATGGAATACAATATGGAATAGATTTACAATGGATACTTTGCAGCATCAGATACATAAGATAACTTATTTACAATATCAATGTGTGTCCAAGATTGTTCTCAAGATATATTTCAATCATCAGTTCGTTGTACCAAAGTACATAAAAATAGTTCAATACATCGGGTACTTCTTTTTTTTCTGAAACCATATTCTTTTTTATACAATGTACAAAAGCCTCCATTTCGGGTTGTAATTTATGATAACGTTCGTTCATTAATTTTTGCAGAGGTCTAAAAAGATTACACATAAATAAATGTAGTTCAGAGGCTGTGAAAATGAAAGCATCCGGTGAATGATGTTGATACATCGAGATGCAACGTTTCCCGAAAAAATTTACACCACTAACGGTGATATTTCCAGTAACCAAATAATTGAATCGTCGACCAGTGTCGACGTAATTCAGTAAGTCAGATTTTAAAGCACACAGTTCTCTAATCTGTTTAGAATCGATGCGTACGGGTGATCTCCCCTGTTGCGAAAACTCCCACACCAAATTGAAAGGGGATTCCTTTTCGAATCCTATGGCTACGTACTTGTTTTTTTCCTTGTTCAGAAAATATGTGTTTGCAAGATAGAGATCTAAACATGCATCTACGTCATGTAGTTTAGGACACTCGATTCTGTCTGTGGAAAAACCAATTTCCCTACGTCTCTTTATGAAATCACAGTCCGTAGTCACATCCATTCCCTCGTCAGCCGTCTCGTTCTTGATAGTAACGGTTTCTAATTTAATAGGTTGCACACGTTTGCGAGGTTTACGTTTGGAAACATCATCCTTATGGGTCATGCGTGTCACAAGTTTGTCGTGTTTCTCCATTATAGAAGCCGCAGTAGGTTCCATGGTGTGTTCACTAGAACTGTCTCGATGGCACTGAGAGAAAGATACGGCAGCACACTTTTTAAATAGATTTCTTCATGACGCGAGCCTGGATCGTGTGGATAGAACAACACGTTTGTTCCCCTCTGGAACACTTGGAATGTGGTAAACATTTGAAGATCTGACGAAAACGGTGGAGGATATATCCATCTTTACTGATACCTGGTGGAAATGTGTGGATGAAATCCTTGGTTGTAACGTGACGTGCTTTGTAATAAGCATACACGCAACAGTAATGGCCGCATGTTGTGGCCAATATCCCCTGTAAGGGAATGTTGTTGTAAGTCCATACCGAGGAATGACTGTTCAGGAAATTTACGAATTCTTGATAGAAAGGATGAAATCCGTATGAATCGAAATACTCGGCTACATTGTTTTTGTCGAAATAGAAGGCCACCCAGTGTGTACCCCGGGAGTCGGACTTGTCAGTGTTTGCGATGATCAAGGCCGGGGTAGGAAACGTCCGAGGTAAAAGATCCCTCGGGTAAACACCGTAGAAAATGTTTCTGGTGGAACAGTTACGAGATAGAATCTGTCTGATCTGCGACGTGTTCATGCTGCTTATGTTTTCAATAATGTATAATAATGCGTCTGTCTTTGGTCATTTCTATGCTTCCAGGGCTGTTGTCAAGTAGTTCGGGAAACGATTGTATCTTCACAGGTTTTGAAGTTGTCACTTTCGAAGAAACACTACTATGCTTAATAGTACGGGTTATCACTTTGGTGGGTTTTTCCATCACAAGTAGTATAATGTTTACATAAGAGCTGTTTCGATAACACTGTGAGTCAGAAACACAGGCAGACATATTTATGGAAAATTCTGTCTCACTGATGGAGGATGACACTTCTATCTTTAGGTATATCCACTGCAGATTCAAATTCAGCATACAAAAGGCATGTTATATTTTCCGACAGCGGGGGAGAAAATTGCATCTCGGCTCCGATGATGCCTTGTTCCTGGAGACTGGTGTGCGTGTCGTTTCCTGAAGAGTCAGGCGTTATGTCGTAAATCAGAAAAAAGAATCCGTTCTCGAACATTTTCCGTGTGATCTGGTGTCCGTAATTGGCGTGGTGAATGCCTGTACCGGAAAATAGAGTTTGATAGGCACGTGTTATCAATCCGCTGTTTCCTCCTGTGGTGATCCGTAAAGGTTCGGAAGGTACGAGTTCTCCATTTTTCACAAGATGGAAAGAAGATAGGTTAAAACTTCTAAAGTCGAACGGATTTTTCTTACTGTCTCCGAGAAAGCTGGCGGTGGATACCATAGCAAAAAGAACAACATTCGGAAAAGGACCTTGAAAAGCATTATCGATCGAAATCTGCTGCGTTCCGGCGACGTAAGAATAAGCTTTGATCACGCTTCTGGTGAACGGATAATGAGCAGGAGCGTAAGTGAGTGCTCTGTCTATGGCCAAACTGGTGGTAGGAGTAGGAATGATGTGATTTATTTCGAGAACAGCCTTTAAAATTTTTATTCTGACTGTAGGTGATGTCTGGTCTCCCCAGATGTAAAAAGCGTCACGTGATCTAGCTAGATCGATGCGTACTTCAACACCGTTGATCAGGTATTTAGACTGGTGGAAGAAATCTATGTGAAGTTTTCCCATAAGGTCGACCACGGCTGTCACTTCCGTAGGATTGCCTGTCGTCGGAACATACTGGAAAAATTTTTTCCTTGTGGTGAAACCTGTGTTGTCGGCAGTGATTTCATCTTGATGTTCAGGTGTGTCCAAATACCATAGGGCATTCGTGAGATGCGTGTTTGCGGCATCGCTTCCGTAATTGATAGCTGCTTCGAAGATCGCTTTATATGCGTAATTGTTATCGGCGGTTGTTACAGCAATGCCGTTGAGAGTCACTGTACATTGGGAAAAGAGTGAATGGAGAAGATAATTCACGACCCCGCAGTTTTTTGTGAGGCCATTTTCGGTTTCGGAAGCACTCATGGGACTTCCATCCTGTTTAACCATTTGCGTTTGCAGACGGAGATATGCAGATGAAAGATCGAGAAAATCAGTTCCTGCCCCCGGTATGACAAACTGAATTATATTTTGATTATCGATGGAAGCGATAGGTTTGTAGGTGGCTGTGTACGTTTTTTCCACATTTTGCTGAATAGGTTTTTTCCGGAAGAGGTCGAACTGCGAGATCATGCACATGTTATCCTCCATCATTATCCAAAAATATCTTTCCCTGAGACCTTCTGTTTGATTTTTCTTTTACGTGTTCTCCTAGATTTTGCGGATGTTTTCCTTCGTTTTTTGGATGCTCGTTTTTTACGGATCGTAGATGTTCTAATACGGGTGGCTGAACGTTTTAACATCAACTGAGCAATTCTTGTTGCAGGTTTTGTTCTTATACCAGAACCTACCAGAGAGTCGATTTTTCGTTGTGCTTTACTTTGAAGATTTTGACCTGCTTCACGTACCCGTTGACGAACAATAGTTTTCGGAGTTTGTTGGTTTGTTGCAATGTCGGTGATAATGTTAGCGCCTGTTTTTAAAGCTTCTCTTCCGATCGCCTTTGCACCGCTCCAGAGTAGAGGTTTCACCATTCTAAACAGTCCTGCGAAAAGTGACCCCAATCCTCTCCCTTTTTGATTTCTAGTTGAACGGTAGATGGGGCCAATTCCTCCACGGATTTGGTTACTGTAATATTCGGTCTGCGAATTCATGATGATTCATTCGCTTTTCGACAAAGACTGAGACAAATAGCTGTCTACTGTTTTTTAAAAGGACTTTGCTTTTCTACGAAAATGTAAAACAGCGATTGTGGGTACGGAGCCAGTTCTCAAAGGTAAGAAATTTCCTTTTCTATCGTACAACGCAATTTCTATTGTTTCGAAAGAGGCTTTATCCAGAGGAACGTAATGAATCGGGTCGAATGATTGATGGGCTACGGGTACTGTGCAAGACGTATTTGTGTCCGAACACTGTTTTCGGGTAAGACGCAAGAGACGTACCATTTCTCCCCCGACCAATTGTTGTTTCACCAGATCGGAGTAAATAA
This sequence comes from Lepisma saccharinum, assembly GCF_977018435.1. Lineage (NCBI taxonomy): Eukaryota > Metazoa > Arthropoda > Insecta > Zygentoma > Lepismatidae > Lepisma > Lepisma saccharinum. Next base: position 14,233,408 of record NC_139245.1, read on the forward strand.
ATATATATGGGTTTTTATCCACAACGCTATTGGACTGTGCGTGCGTAGAATAAATAGATTTCAATATGTCATATCGAAATTTAGCATAGTCATCAGTTTCGTTTATGGGTGTAACGGTATTTGTTGGAGCATCGTCAGGTTCAGGCTTCGGAACCCCTATCACGGATAGATGTTTGTACACGGCCTGTTTGAAGAAAAACCTGAGATGAGTAGGAACAGCTACATTAGCAGGGTCTGTTTTCAGGAAATAAATCAGATCCTCTATCGTATATGTTGTTGCAGGAAAATAAAATGGTTGTTCGTTAATATAGAGTGTGTTATCCGCACAAACAGTAGATCCAAATGTTCCCCATTGCGGTTCCGTCAAAAAATGCCAGAATTTCTCGAGAACGGATCTCCTTATTTCCAGGTCGTCGGGGAGAGATTCGATGATGGTAGAGATCAGGTCCTCAGCACTTGCATATGTCCGAACAGGAAGAGTTAACATTCCAGAATCAGTTTCCAAAACATTGTCGTATAGAGTTGAATAATGTAGTTCTGCCAATCCGACTTCCCACAATTCTGGAGACAGATCGATCCGTTTGGCAAGTTTTACGGTGAAATGAGTGAGTGTGTTGTCTGGAAAATATTCCTCCGATGCAGATGATAGGAGGTAAACGTAGAAATTATCATCCATTCTCGCCGAACACAGAGGACTCACTGGATCGCTGTAACGTTATATTTTGATATAAATATGTTTTGAAAATTATTTTCCCGATAACTGTTTTACGGAAGATGCCTTGATCCATGAATCGAAACTAGGCGGATATCCGAGCCAACGAACCAGGTATTCCAAATTTTTTCCTTTTCCCCGGGTGTTCAAAATCTTATCAATTTTATACTCTTCGTCAGGATCCGAATAAACTTTCTGCAGTTCGTGTTTGTAAAATGTACCTTTTACTGGTTCTTCATTTAAGTCGTCTAATATGTATACAGGTACAGGTGTTCGCTGAACAAGGGAATGGATTTTGAAAAGTTCTCGTGACCACGTTTGTTCGTATCCTTTCTCAAAATGTCCTTTGACGACAGAAATTCGTACAATATCACCTACATTAAGATCTGAAGACGGTTGCGAGACATGTTTGTCAGGTTTGTTAAGACGTTTCCACACAATGTAAACATTTGTCTCGTTGACATCTCGAGGGGCCATTCCTATGGAACTATGGATTGCCGTATTGTAACCTTCGAGAAGTTGCGGTAAAATATCTACATAACGTCTTGTCTGTTTTGAGGTGAAATATTTCCACATCCGTTCTTTTAATGTTCTGTTGAAACGTTCCACTACACTCGCTTTCACAGGATAATTTGTTGCTGTCGAAAATTGTACATGTTCATTTTTTAAAAATTTCTGGAATGTAGAATTTGTAAATTCCGTTCCTTGGTCGGTCTGCAGTGTAACAGGTTTCCGTCTGTTTTCTTCGAAAATAGTTTTGAAAGCTTCGGTTACCGAATTGCTTGTTTTATTTTTTAGCGGTAATGCAAAGGCATATTTTGAAAATACGTCGATCACTGTCAGAAGATATTTGTATCCGTCGTTATGTTTTTGTATCGAGGTCATGTCGTTGAGATCAGCTTCCCAAAGCATGTCTATGTTCCATACATTGTAATGATTTCGAGGAAACCTTTTTCTCGCAGGTTTGTGGAGAGTGTAGGTTTCCTGATGCATCAGCCATTTTTTCACCGTATCGCGGGATATATTTTTATCCCGTACCGCTTTCCACAGACGATCTACAGATGAGAATGAAGCATGGTGTCGGGGATCGTAATATATTTTGGTGAGAATTTTATTGTGTTTCAACTTAGAGACTCCCATGACCGATCTCTCTGTCTACGGCTTTTTCTCAGAGGAACCAGTTTGTAAGCGTCAGGTGTTCTCAGAAAAGGTGTAGTTTTCCTGGAAACACGGACTGTCACTTTCTTCTTCTTCTTCTGTCGACGAGACGGTCCAGGGCTTTCCGTTGGCGACGATGAGAAGTTCAACGTTTTCGGATCCGGAAGTGTTTTTTCCTGACGTTCGTCTATCAAATGTTGTGCCGTAGATTGGTACTCATCTATGATATTCTGTAACTGATGGCGTGTATTACGGGGTAATGTCTCTGCCAGGTTCTGAGGAAAATACGTCGATTCTGGTGAAATAGTAGAAGAACCGTCGTTATCTTGAACAATAGGAATCTGTAATGGTTCTTTGGATTTTCGACTCAGCCATAAATACTCGTCCAGTTCCTTTCTGTAAAGACGCCATTTTTGATCGTCTGATATATTTTTCATTTTTAGAATATCATTCATCTTCTTATCTAGAACGGATAATTTTTGAGTTACAGACAATTCGGAACCACGAATACGTGCTAACTGTTCCGGTGAAAGGACGATCATCTTTTTGTAAGAAGATGTCATTTCTCAATGAGGAATGAGAGTACCGAGAAGACCCGATAACAAGGAGCCTAGAAGTAAAGGTAGAAATCCTCCTTTCTGAACAAGAAGCTTTCTGCGTTTCTCGATGTTCACTTTCGGTTTCACTAGATTGCGTATGACCGACTTGTAAGGTGTCAGACGACGTTTTGCGGACGGTTTAATTTTCACGTTTCCTTTTAAAACGTTCAGGCAGCATTCGCTGATGAAACGTATCGTTTTTTTCGGAGCACTTTTCAATAATGATTTACGGATTTTGGGCGGTGAATTTTTCAACACGTGCAAGAAAGGTGAATGTTTCTTGAAAGAAGTGGAATGTCTATTCCTGTTAGAACGTGAGTTGGTACGTGTCTTCCTCGTTTTCCTCATCTCGATGTTTTAAACATTCCTGAGGAAGATATACAGTTGAGTAATTCTGGTTGAAAACGTCTGTCTGATAACGTAAAGGATCCGGTGTTGACTGTGAGAGATCGATATACAAATAACTGAAAGGTTGAGTGGTAGCATCTATATATACTTTTTCGAGTTCCTTCATGCGGTGAGGATGAAGTTGTCTTGCAAAAACAGTGAATTGGTTCATATCTCGAGGATTTTTAAAAATAACAAAGTGCTTCACGTTCAACGAAATATCTCTGCAATTTTTTCCTTGGTGAAAAAGATTCTGTGTTATGAACACCACCGAAATGTTTTTGTGATGGCTACCTTTTGTGAAAAGGTCGGCGACTTTTTCCCCTTGTGCAACCATCATAAGATCATCCAGGATTATGAGTGTAGGAGTTTTTCCGTTCCACGACTGCCAATCGACGATACCTTTATGATATTGCACATCTCGAAGACTTTGTGGAATACTGTTCTCCTGATCGTAACACCATATGATTTTCTTGACGGATCCTTCTACAAGATGAACGATGGAATCGACCATATTTGTCACAAAAGTAGTTTTTCCGCTCCCTGATGCTCCGCAAACCATCATGGTGAAAGGATGAGAAAGTTTAGGAATCATGCTGAAGAAACGTCTTACAGATTCTGAAGAAAAATGAAGGTCTGGCAGTCTGCGAACACGTTTTATATCAGCCCCGAAGGGTTCGAACTCTGGACCGTTACAGACATATTTTAGTCTGCACAGTATCCGAAAGGAAACGATAAATGTTCATGGTCGAATTGTCGTTTCAACAATACTGGCTGAAACAGCTTTTTTTCATTTGTACTGATGACTTGGAACTGTTTTGTTCTTCTGATTCGGAAAATATTTTCGACCATAACTTCAGGTTTCTGATTGTTTATCATGTCGCACATGGTATCGAAATTAATCAATTCTGATGTGGAGGTATTCAATGTAATCCCTTTCACTTTACAGATATACTGTGCTTCGGAGAACGGTTTTGTTATTTTCATGCTGTAACTTTTCGGTCCCGTTGAAACAAACTGTTCACAAACCGCATCGGTGCCGAAATCTGCCAATTCATCGGTGAGTTCTCCTAGTGCGTCACCTGTCTGGGGATGGTATTCCATTTCAGGACTATCTATGTAAATTACTGAATCTGTATCACAATAACATACCCTGTCACCCAATTTTTCTAGAAGTTCATAAAGTTTCAGACGAGCATGACATGTTGTGAAGGCAGCGATAGGAACGTTTACTTTCCTGTTCTGACTGACTGCCTCTTCAACATATTTCCAGTTCACTAAAACGGTGTCCTGATTGATGAATACGACTCCTCCGATTATGATATTTGGGTCAGTCATTTTATCGAGGAAATCCTTCGATTCCTTGATGATGGTTGTCTGGGAAAGATTGTCCCGTTGGCAGAACTTGCCCCATAAAGAATTAAGGCAGAGTTTAGCCAGAGTACGTTTCCCGGGATTGACTTCGATACTGTTTTCTTCCAACAGAATACCCTCCTTATCGAAATATTCCTGTATGTATTTCTGCTTATCCTCGTCGTTCTGACACCATGAAGGCCACCCGCTCGCTTCCTGTTTTATTTTCAAGAAGGTGTTGACATAACCAGAAAAAAGTCCTCCAGTCTTTGTGACAGGGTCGTACATCGATGTTTCATACTTCCACACTTCCGACACTGACAGCACTTTGTAGCCTAAACTGCAAGCTTTACGCACCTCGGCTATGACCCAAGTTCCTGAAAGTATACGCTGATCATCGGAATGGCTGCATGTACCTTCACATTTTAATCTAAAAGCACATTCCTTGCACAATACAAACATCAGTTTTCCGTGCATTTTTGTAGGTAAAACAGGATGTAAAAGGGATTTCGGTGGCAGAATAGTACATTTGATGAGTCCCTCCATGTTCAAAACCTCATTTACCGGAGGAATAGAATTTCCTAGAAATATTGTAGGATGTCCGACAGGATAGGCACAGTATTTGTTCACATAAGGGTACAAACTTGTAAAATCGTTGTACTGCAATTTCTCGTTTTCCTTGATCTTGTAATAAGTCCTGACTGTTTCAACTCTTCCTCCATATAAGGCGTCTCGTGGATTTAAAGGAATGCAGCAGACAATAGGATGTGTCGATAGATATCTATTCAGTTCAGGATCTGCTTTCAATATTTTGTTGAAATCGCATTCCCACATAGTGACGACATGGTATCCTTCAGAACGTAAAGCCGCAAGTTTACGACATGTTGTCTCGTATCTGAAGGCTGCTGTGTTCAACATGTCACTGTGTTTCTGACTGTTACTATCCTGATCGGTTTCATCGTCATCTTTCGGATACATATCCCTGTTAACGGATATGCAACGTTGACAACCATGCCAGTAACAGCCCAGGGCCTCATACACTGTCCTCGTCTCCTCGTGATAACCGTCCACTCTGTAACGTCCTCCTATGACATATTTTTCACGAGTACGTCCGCCGTGAAGAAGTATTACATCATTCTGTTCTTCAACGTAGGTTAGCCATTTCAATGCAAACTTCGACATCTGATCTGCATGATGGTAACCTCCTTTAGGAATTATTCCTATAGTGTTAGCAGGCATAAATTTCTGTCTGTAAATTAGTGAACAGGCAGATGCTATTGTGAGGCAATCCTTGAAAATGTCTATTTTGCATATGTCTAGGAAATTCTGTCTCAGCTTCAGACATCCTTGTCTCAACAGGGTAACATCCTTGATGCAGTATTGGAGAAGTTGGTTTCTGTTGTTGAAAGGTATATTTCGCATGCATTCGACGTCATACCAAGACATGAAACGGTGTTGATCTTCAACTGTTTTCATGTATTCATAACCGTATGCAGAAGGAGGAGGCATCGGTCCAATGTAATTTCTGTTCTTGTAGGTGTTCCACAAATGCGGATAATATCCTTTCTGAACAGGCAAACCGAAAAGTTTCGAAAAGCCTGCAAGATTTGTCTGAACGTAGTTGAGACTGTCCACAAAATGAAGATTTTGGTATGTCATGCTGATGATTTTGGTACCATCTAAGATGACACGAGGTTTCATTTCTCTCTCCAACATTCTCCGTAATAAAAATGTACAATCGTAACCTCGTGCATTATGTGCACAGATGGTTATGTCGGAAAACTTATGCTGCAATTCCAAATAGGACAGGAATGTGTCTACAGGGTCATCCCAGAATATAAACTCTCTTGTTCCACAAACAGAACACGGAACCGTTAAATCCTCTTTTTTGTAACATGCGTGACAGGCCGTCTGCACCACAATAAGATTTGGAACGTGAAGAAAAGTTTTTTCTTTCTCAAAATAAGGAATGTCAGTGTAGCATTCAAAGTCATAAAACACAAATAGAAATTTTGAGTTCTGTTTAGGTTTCGGTATAGACATGTAACAGAAATGATTTACAGGTTTCACACAATTACATACCGTACAATATTTCATGTTGCATCTATGTACTTTCTCATATCTATTGTTCGTGAGAATAATTCTGAAACATCGGGGACACTGTTGGATTTCGCTGCAGACAGTACCGTTTCGGAACGGTGTAGAAACATGATTTGTGAAGCAGTTCTCATTTTTGAAAATTCTGTTACATGTTTGACATATTCTACGAACACCCTCTTCAGGCACACACGGTGGAGTTGAACGGCACATAGAACATAACTGTTTACACAGATGGTTATGAGCTTTCTGAAATATGAGTTCGTTACACCCGCGACATTCTTGTTTTGCCGCAAATGCTCCAACACGGTTCACTATCACATCATAATGCTGTCTCAGGTTATCGTAGAGAAGATATATAAATTTGGAAGCGTTTTCAACCTGTCCTTCAAACAAAACATCTTTAACGTCACGAAGATTGTTGTATACAATAATTTTATATTCTGGGAGAACTTGCTGAAATTTTCTCAGTTCGGGAATTCCACTTCCGACACACGTATTGTCTGTCAGATCTACATCTGCTTTTCGCATAATTTCGAAAACAGGTTTGAGAAGATTTCTGTTTTTTCTGTATTGAGTATAGGAAGGATCGTTATCAGCATAGGCTTTCCCTATGACCAGCGCTTCAGCTAAACAGAGTGGTTTTTTTCTATTTGGCACACCGACGATACTTCTTTTTCGAGTGCTTAACATATAATTAGGTAAACAATATGTTCGATTACCCCCACCACCTCCAACAGGTATACTGACATGGTCTGCTCGTAAAATTAAACGATCTGTAGCAGTGAAGGTTTTCGCACTTTGTAGTATTTTGTACATAATGTTCCACACCATATCACTATGCAACTGATCACATCTATGCCACCCGATGTAAATATCTTTCACAGTTGGGTCAGATATGTTAGACAAAGTTAAACCTATTTTGTCTTCATCCTTGGTATCTTTTTTAACGTAGATGAGAAGATTTTCAACACCTTCGCGAATCCAAGTGTGAGGATCGACATTTTCTGGTGGCTGTGAGAAACTGAATTCAACACGCCGTCCCTTGGAACGGAATTTAGGATATTCACGTTCTTGAATGTTATGTAATGTTATATTCCCTATCTGTTCACGAGACACTGAAGCACGTTTCCTTTTCTTACCTTTCCCATTTGATGGCTGTTCTGCTGGGGGGTCCGGTCTCCATGACGGTCCTGGCAAAGGCTCCGGGTGTGATCTGGATGCAGCGTTAGTTCCTGTGTCGGATGCCTGCGTCTCATTGGTGACTCGGGATACAGGATCAGGTGTCGACGGGGGGCCTGGGGACTCTTCGGGAATACCTGTCCATCCTCCTTCTGCTGGTGGGTCCGGTCTCCATGACGGTCCTGGCAAAGGCTCCGGGTGTGATCTGGATGCAGCGTTTGTAGAAGTTCCTGTGTCGGATGCCTGCGTCTCCTTTGTGACTCGGGATACAGGATCAGGTGTCGATGAGGGGCCTGGGGACTCTTCGGGAATACCTGTCCATCCTCCTCCTGAAAGATCGGGTGCGGATGTTGTCACTGTCCGTAGTAAGTGGTCATACTCCTCGACCAATGAGATATTTTCTCCCGCGATGATTTTCTGCGCAATGTTCGCCAACACTTCCCGTAATTGTGCAGATGTTGTGTAATATCCGTCACGATATAGCACTAACAGATCGTCAGCGGATAACTGTACGTCCATGATCGTACAATGATTATTTCAAGAAGACTGTCTTGTGGAGAGAACGCCGTTCTTTATATACGCAAGCATGACGCAACAGTTATCTCCGATCCTAACGGTTCTACTGACCCTATGTGATTATCCCGGAAATGATTAACAGTCTTCACCACATGTTTTCCTCGTTGATATCGCTATGTAACGGTTTTCGTGTTTATCTGTAAACACAGGACACAGGATGTAGATAAATTCTTAACGAAGGAACGTCTGAAATGTTTATCTATCGGCAAAGGAAGAAGGACGTAGATAAGAAAATAGCACGGCTCCTAATTGAGCTAGACCGGAAGTGATGACAAATTCGTAATCTGCACGTCGAGACCTTTCAGTAGAGTGGTCGGAAGGGGGTCTACGATTGAAAATAAAGAAAGTAGGAAACGGTCGGTCCTAGAACAATGAAACCTGGTTCACCGGAAAGAGGACTTCACTCCGAGTCCAACAAGCTATCAATCATCCTCCTAGGTCAATTAGGAGTCGAGATATAGCGATTTTAAGTTTCAAGGTCATTTCAACGTCAAGGTCAAGGTCAAGGTCAAGGTCACGGCCAAGGTCAAGGTCAAGGCCAAGGTCAAGGTCAAGGTCAAGGTCACGGCCAAGGTCAAGGTCAAGGTCACGGCCAAGGTCAAGGTCAAGGTCACGGCCAAGGTCAAGGTCAAGGTCACGGCCAAGGTCAAGGTCAAGGTCAAGGTCACGGCCAAGGTCAAGGTCAAGGTCAAGGTCACGGCCAAGGTCAAGGTCAAGGTCACGGCCAAGGTCAAGGTCAAGGTCAAGGTCACGGCCAAGGTCAAGGTCAAGGTCACGGCAAAGGTCAAGGTCAAGGTCACGGCCAAGGTCAAGGTCAAGGTCACGGCCAAGGTCAAGGTCAAGGCCAAGGTCAAGGTCACGGCCAAGGTCAAGGTCAAGGTCAAGGTCACGGCCAAGGTCAAGGTCAAGGTCAAGGTCACGGCCAAGGTCAAGGTCAAGGTCAAGGTCACGTCAAGGTCAAGGTCAAGATGTATATGTATATATATATATACTCTAACAATGTGTGTGTGTGTGTGTGATATATATATATATATCTACTGTTATTAGCGGTCATTAACTTACGGTTACAAAGGTTTACACTTTAACCATGAGTTATGTGTGTTAGCAGGTTCTGTGACATACTGCGAATTGTTTGTCATTCTCGTTAGCAGAATATGATACCGCTATCCACCCACTTCCGTACAGAGATATCAACATCCACCCATTTCCTTACAGAGATATCAACATCCACCCATTTCCTTTTGATATTGCGAATGGAAAATGAAACTTGTCGAATACACTGACAGTGTTTGTTCTGACATCTTATAGAAGCCATCAAGAATATGGAGAGAGAGAACTTTGTAAGTATTCCAAGTAAATAATTAACATAATCATTTTTTATATATTCAATATATGTTTATTTCCATTTATTCAAAATACATATATGGATCAGAAAAAACAGTGTTACTGTGCACACATGTCAACTTATATGCATTACATATATAGAAATAACGAAAATTGAATAAGATGATTAGTGTGTTAGCATTGTTAGTTTTTAGTTATCCAATTTTCGTTTTTTCAAAATCTCTAGCATCCTCTTCTCCATTTCACCTTCTGTACCCCCCATTGTATCTATACCTTTCTGCTTCCGCACACCTTTGAAAACTTCCATCAGTTCAAAACACACTTTCATGCTGAAGTGGGATGGTACATAGGTAGCTTTTCTTATATTTTCAATAAATCCCTCGAACACCGGACTTGTTTGTTTTTTGTCGAATATGTACGTGAACAGCTTTACGAGGTTGTCGAGTCTAACCTCCATATCCTTGCACACCTCTTCCAGATTTTCCAACAACTCTCCAGCTAAACCATTCTCCTCGCAAAAATCTACAAAGCACGCAATCTGCTTCTCAGCCTGCTTCGCATGGGTCTTGCTCCATAGATTCCTTCTCTCACCTCCACGTTCAGCTTCATTTTTCACATTCGCGTGTAGGAGGTCAAATTCGAACGGTAGGGATGCCATCTGGAAATAAGAAACAAAAAGTAAGACATATGTTTTTGTTTTCAGGAAAAGTTTTTCACCATGGGCAACATGATGAACACACAGTTCATATTAATGCAGATATTCGGTGTGATGACGGGTACGGAAGAGACGTTTCTCAGAAACATAAGAAATATATTGGCGAAATATCACAGGATAAATCAGCAAAACAGAAATTTCTTCAAGCAAAAAATAGACGCCATGAGGGGGCAGTTGGACCAGATGGAAGAGGAGCTGGACCGGAGATTCGGTACTCATGATATGCAGAACGAGATTCTGGACGAGTGCCATACCCACCAAACAGGGTAAATACCATATTTTATAATACAATATTTTGACACGTCTATTGGAATACATTTTTTCTGGAATTCTCAAATTATAATTTCTTATACACGCATATTTACAATTTTTCGATTAAAGTATCTGATAATTCCCGATTCACACATAGAAACATACTTTTCTATACTTACAAACGTTCTTCTAAATTTAAACATTTTAATCATTACTAATTCGTTCTATATATTTATATGCATTTTCTCACAAAATATTTCTATCTATTTACAGGTTCGATACTCTCCGAAAAAGACATGTAAGACGTTACCAGCATCTAGCATCAGGGAAGAGTTTAAGACGAAAACAAACTTCTTCATCTTCCACAACAGTAAACCCCCCACCCCCTCTGATACCTACGTCTCCGTCACCTTTCGACCGTTCCAAACCTTCTACCTCTACTACTCACACTCTTGCTACAGAACCCGTGCCTCTCGAACCTGCAGCTCTTCCACAAATTCCCCCTCCGAGTTCTGCTCTACTGTTCGCACGTCTGTCCTCCCCCCTGATACCGAATGCTGGTAAGTCTACTACTTCACTATCTTCGGGTGGAAGTAACCCCCAACCGGAGATAGTGGAGGTACTTTCCGGAGAAGAAGAAGAAGAAGCTCAACAGGTATAAGTACCGAATCTCCGGTGAGTTTTCTGTTTTTTATATTCTATCGCTTCTAACTTTGTATTCATAGCTCATTTTAAATATATGTACACGTTTATTACTATTTTTAAATATCGATCTTTTTTTATTTTACCCTCAGTTTCGGAAATTATACCCTACTCCGGAATACAGAACAAAAACAATATGCTTTCTCACCGTTCACTCTTCGTCAATTTCTGAGGTGTCCGTCTCTTCTATGATATCTGGGTACCGCCGTGTCGGTGGGGTTCTACTTCCGGAAAACTGTTCCTCCACTTTGTATATGCTGGAAAGAAAAATGAATATTCTTTTTAGTCCACTTATTGTCGGATCGTTACCGTACTCCAGTAATTCCGCAGGATCCAAAACATGGCCGTTCACACCCATTACCGTGCCTATCGAGTTGTTTAACATTATACCGGTGTGGAACCATTTGAAAATCTCGTTCAACGTTAATACAGAGTCTCGGTAACTTTTTCGAAACATCTGCATTAACGTTGAAACGTCACAGTAATCAACTATCATGTAGGACTTGTGGCACCCTACTCGGTAGACACGTGGGATTTCCTCACTAACTAGCTCCTCCAAATTCTCATAGCGAACCATCTCGATGCCTGAAACAGAATGTCTCAAGTTCTCGCCGGCTCCCATCAGATATTTTGTGGCAACACATTGAGGAGGAACATGCAGATAATCTACATTTATATGCTCGGAATTTAACTCCGTTTCTGTTTCCTGGCATATACAGTTAGTTGAGGCAACCCCCGTAACTACGATGAACGGCCCTGCCTGGTACCCGTGTGCAGCTATATCATCTGCTACCTTCTCCGACCACACACAGTACGGTAAGTGGCTGTACACGGGAGCTCTTTCTGTAACAAAATGTGTCTCGCATAATCCGTGCATACGATCTCGGGAATAGAACATACTGATCGCAAATCCATCATTGTCCAATTCCAAACATCTTTCACGCGATACATTCCTGCTGTAATAGGTGACCAGAAGAGATTCTCTGAATCTTACAGGTGCATCTATAATCAGCAACTCACAATTCTTCCCACCAGACAATTTTGGTTTGACCGACGACTTCACTTTCCCTAGACCAGAAATCGTAGCAGGGTATGCCAGACACGTTGTTTTACATGGAGAGTACTCCGTATAGCCATATAAGGGGTTAGACACAACATTCTTCAGAATATTCTGTTTCCTCCTCCTTGAACGTTTACCGTCATCATCGATACGTTTTCCTCTACAGCGTTTTAGTTTCTCGTATACATGATGGGCGGCATTTTTTTCCTCCCAACTACGTCGAAATTCTGCTTCGCTAATACAACTACCCTCATTCTCTTCCGTACTCCCACCTGGACGTATCGATGATTCCGGTAAACTTTCAGGAGCAGGTACGTCACTACTACAATCCGAAACTGGTTCAGCTGGGGATAATTTTCCAATCACCCCACCGAAAAACGTCAACACCCAGGACACCAAACCCATCATACTTACCTTCCTTCGAATAGCTGTTCTATCGCTTCCTCCGGTAACAACTATCTCCAATGATGTACACAGCTGAATATGTCTGGTGAATAGTGAAATTCAAACACAACGGAACTTTTTATATACCTACCTACCCCTCCTCTTCCTCGCTGATAACTTCTCCCTGAAGTTCCTTGCGCATCCTCTCGCGCAGAGCGTCGAGTGCCCACGTACCTCGTCGATCCTCCTCCCCCGGTATCACATACACATCCACCTCTTCGGAGAAACGTACTGTTTTCTTTTCTTTCCTTCCGTTCTCCATCCAGCAAAAACAGTATCAAATTTTCTCTATCTTTGCATTTACAATCCCAACCAGCACATGTTCCTACACAAATAGCATTTATCTCAACTAAACTCATAACCAACGCCCCTAAAAACCAATTACACACATCCGCTCTTTTCCTTTTTCCCGCTCTCCATTCCGCCGCCTACTAACGTATCCTGCACACAGTCATACCTTATCAACGTTCCCACAAACTTCTACACGCCCAAGAAACATCCGACATGTCCCAACACGTGTTCCACAATCTCTCCATATCACTTCAACATCCCAACACATTTCCTTTCCAACTCCTTTATCTTCTCATCCGTCGACTCTTATCAACTTCAACAGTCATTTACGCCCCCCAACCGGAACGGAAACCCATATCATCATTCCCAGAAAACAGTCACTTCCTCATTAACAACAGGAAACCCCAACCCATATCAACATTCCCAGAAAACCGCCACCTCATCATTAACAACAGGAAACCGTCTTATCAAATTCCCCACCGACTTTTCCTCCTCAACCAATCAAAACACTCCTCACAAATTAATCACAACCCATTCAATGACGTCACACCAATCAAATCCTTCCTCACAAAATAAACTCCACCCATTTATGACGTCATCACTCAAAACACCCACCCTTGCTTGCCCACACTGCTTGGTCATCAATTGATCTTTGATCGATCTTTTCCAATCAATTGATTTATCGGACTCTACGCGGGTGCATAACTACTACAAGATTGCGAGGGAAATGTAAATGCAGTGCTCTCTGCAGGGCGATAACCAAAGCATGACGATTGAATCTGTTCGAAGGTCGAGCTGCAGCATCTTCGTGTGTTTACTCTGTGGCTTTCCAATTTGAACCTTTCCGTTGGTGTTTATATTGAATAACTAGAGCGGTTAGTCTCATTAGAGCTGCATCCCAACCAGCTTAGCTTGCATAGGTAACGAGGTATGTCTGGTTTCCACAGTTTCATTCTAGCCAGTTCATTCGACAATGATTTAATCGCAAATTAAATTTCTGGCTTCCAATGTTAACACATTCAATTCTCACTATATACATGAGCAACGAAGTGATTTTGCTCAATTACATTCGCTACTGGTTGAAATTGTACAGTGGCATGCATAAGTTCTGCTCGTCAAATTGTCCATGACTGTCTTCATTATATTTTTCTCGTGCACGCACCCTACGTGTTTTTAAGGACTAGGTTTTCACGTATGCTGGATTCAGATGTTGTCAGCAGCTTGCTTGACGTTTCGTTTTAATTCATGAAGCTCTAATTGGGTAAAACAAAGAAAATAAAAAAATGAACTATTTGCTTGGAAATACTTATGCACACCACTCTGCACTGAATTTATAGTTCATACGATGCGCGAACGACGACAATTTAAAAGTTGAATTTCAGTTCCTTAGCACTCAACTAGGTTGCAAGAATTAAGAATATGGTTCATCTTAAGCTTTTATTTCTATTGACATAATCTGTAGCAAATAAAGTTTGCATTTTTAACACATTAATTGAAATCGATCTTCCTTCTAAACAAAAACGAATCGACTTGATATTTATTCAGGGAGTCCCTGTTCATTTGTAGATTTGTACACACATCTGATTAAAAATTATTAATTAACCTTCGATAAAAATACACTTAGATTTAACAAGAGATCATTCACCTAAATATGTTTCTTTCTGGTTTTCTTGGTAGCTAACTGATGAATGAGAGACTCAGTCAATTTCTTGCAGGGCATCAGCATTGACAGTGAAGAATGCCAAACTAAGTAGGAAGTCTGCTATCCGACGCTGAATTTCCGATTAGTCTGTCACCTATTACTACAAATTCTACGTTACTGTCAAACTCCTCTAACTCTTTGTTTTGTTGATAACACTCGGAGATACTTCAATTCCACTTTTTTCATAAAATACATACAATGTATTTTCCCCTAAGACCTTTGATATAATTATTGTGTGAATTATACAAATGTACAATATTGATCAAGGGAGCATTTGTATGTTGCTATTATCACAATATTATGGTCTGCCCCTTCAGCGTCTCATTTATGTGCGCCTCCCTGGACTTGCGGCCCCTAGGCAAATCCTCCCACCCCTGCCTTTGACTTTTCTTCCTAACTTATGCTCAGTTTTCACTTTCATCACAGGCATGGTAAGAAATTTAATATTTGCATTACAGTTAATGAAAAGGGATTAATTAATTTCTTAAAATTGTGCTTAATATTGATTGATGTCATAGGCTTTACGTGTATTGGCTTTCTTCGGTACAAAAAATCTGGCTAGTTTTGTAATGGCTATGGTAAAGTAAAAACAATTCAATTTATTTTTAAACATAAGCTCTTAGTGACGGAGATTAGGGGGGGCGAGGGGGGCAGTTGCCCCCTCAGTTTTTGCCAATTCTGCCCCGGAACTATGTTAAATCTTATCTACAAAGGGAAATATATTGTCTTTGCCCCCCCTGGTTTTGGGATCCAATCGTCGCCAAATGCAAGACCAAATGATAAGACAGGCAACGCACCACGCCTGTTTTCAAGGACACGACTCTTGAGATAAAAGTGGGTTGAAGAGGAAGGAGATGTCGTCCCAATTTCCGACGAAACTTTCGGTCACAGCCGTTGATGAAAAACGGCTAGTAAAAATCGAAGCGCTCTGGAACCGAGCCAGAAAGCGCGTCAGGCTCCCTTTGTGCGTGCGTAGGACAATGAGATGAGGAATGGCTCATCAACAACAGAGGTGGGGAGGGGAGGAACGATGTAGATATGAGAGACAGGATGTGATGCTGGTGTTCGAGTACTATGCGAGCATTGGACTTGCGCCTGTTGTTGACTTATTTACCGTCCCGTATTTCATTGTTAGAAATTACTGAGCCATTCTTCTCTCATTGTAGAAGACTACATACTCTTGAACCTTCTATCTATGTAGTGGAGCAATTTTGCCACTTGAAGACAAATTTCCTTTGAAGCAAGGAAATTCAGGTAAAATTTTAGATAAAGAAATTAGAAGGGAAATTGCGTGGAAACTATTAAAATTGCAAGCAAATTTGAAGATATCAGTCTCTCGTATTTACATTCAAACTGTTTTAAAGTTGGAAATTAATTTTCATTCTTTCATCTGGTAATTTACTTCCCTCCAAAACGAGCTAATAATTATAAGTTTTTAATTTGGCATGCGAATAGCTAATACCTTTCCTGATCTTCTAAAATTATTATAATAACACAGCTAGTGTTAACTTAATGTTGCCATGAAAATGTTTCTCAAAATGTACAGCTAACGGTAGAAGTAATAGACAATTTGTCCATCGCCATTTTAATTCAGCCATTTTCCACAATGTATTGAAATAAAAACGTCAATAAGCAGAGGGCATTTGTTTTGTATCAAGATAATTTCATCCCTTAAAACACAGGATGCAGAATCAAAAAGAATGTAAATTACGAAGTACAATTTGCCTATCATCATCTTTGCCGTTAACTGTACAACTTTGTATCATGAATCTTATTTTATTTTCATTCATTCAATCTATTCTAGTACTTTTGTAAACAATGTTTTCTATGGCTCAGTGGAAATAAGAATAGGAATTAGTAATAATTGTTTTGTGATCGCGATTTTTTTTTCTTGAGGGTAACTCGGGTGTGAACAATTTTGTGTGAATATTGTGTGTGTGTGTGGCGTTCGACCATTCTTGTTCTATATCTCGAGATTGAAGCACAAAGACTGTCCGGGGCTCAGATTTACCATGAGTGTGTTCTTTTCTTTAATGGAAAGGACACAAAAGGAACAGCGGATACATGAAAAGGGGTTGAAAATATGCCACTGACTCTTGTAGAGAAGCTACTACACCATACACATCCACAGCCCAGGTCTCTTACTTATGTGGTGTTAAAATGTGGTGGCTTTGAGATCAAAGGATCCCTTTCATCCCTGTGGTGCAAAGTTGCACCATGGCTCAGCAGGGACATCAGGTATAGAACGCTCTACACACTGCTAGCCTATGTCGCGACAGGAAATGAATATACCGTAAATAAGTGGATGGAGGGAACGAGGGTTGAACAGGTGACCTACCGAATACAAGTCCGTCACTTTAACCACTCACCTAAATCGTCTGGATTAATAGAAGTTGACTGTGGGTTTTGAAAAAATGGGGAAAGAGTTTTGCAAACATGTTTTTTTCTCTGTGAAGGTTTGTACGAGTTCATTTAATCAGCTTTGACTGTGCTGATGTCTGGCAGCGGCTATTAATTAATCTATGTTATGTATAAGCCTTAATGGAATAATATTCTGAGTGGCTTCGGTCTGCTAATAAATAAATATTGTGTCTGTGGGTAGAGTGAAAGTCTCTTTTAGCAGTGTACGTCAAAGTAAACCCCTTTGACGTTGATAATGTTAGTTGATTAGATTAATTTGCGTGGACGCACTTGATGTTACGATCCAGTGAGGTTTCGTATTTAAAATTCTGCTACAGGAGAATATCAGGCTACTTTTGTACAGCATGTATCTATGGTTGGCCACAAAGAGGGTCGAGAGGGAATGGAATCAATTGATCCTCCTGTCCACTTCTTCCCGTTTTCCATTTCTTGCACCTTCTGTCGAGTTTTCGATCTTCTTTGAGTATATTTTCGCATGGTATGCTAGTTTCCTCTCTACTTGATCATTTCTCTTGTGTTTTCTCCATCTTTTGTTGCGTTATCATCTTTATTCTCTCTACCGATCTTCTGTTATTTCACTTATTCCCCCCCTCTCTCTCGCGCTTCTATATTTATTTTTCTCTTCCCCTTGCTTTTTGCTTTCTTTATCTCACTTATATTTTTCTTTCCTTTTTAATT
Organism: Lepisma saccharinum; assembly: GCF_977018435.1. Taxonomy (NCBI): domain Eukaryota; kingdom Metazoa; phylum Arthropoda; class Insecta; order Zygentoma; family Lepismatidae; genus Lepisma; species Lepisma saccharinum. The sequence continues at coordinate 14,251,081 of NC_139245.1, forward strand.
CTCTCTCTGGTTTCTTTAATTATCTTCCTTTCTATCATTCCCTACCGCATTATTAATCTCTCTACTCTTTTCCCATAAAATATTTCTACCTGAAACCCACGGTCCCCCTTGAATTATTTATGTGGACGCCCATGAATGCACCACAAATCTTTGAAGTTTGTTTCGCTTTTATCAGTATTTAAAATGAGAAAACTTTACATTTATTTTACTCTGTCACTTTCCACAATGGAAGTTTGCAACTCAATGAACTTTAAATACATTTTTAATCTATTAAGCTGAAAGTGCAGGCAACATACTTGATGTTGTGAGGTATACGAGTGCATAAAACATTGGGAGAAAGTGTTGAAAGAAAATTTTGAATCTTAAAGTAGGGTCTTACTGGCTTCTTAATTATTTTTTTCGCTGTATTTCTGAAATTATACTCTCATTTTTTTACGCTGTGGTTCCGAAAGTTACCTTCTGAATTTACGAATTACAAACTTGAATGTTGTTATTAATATTCACAATTTCCATAGTTAGTTCTGGAGTTAGAATAAATCTGATCTTGATGTGCAGGAATCGAGGAGAAAACATTACATTTGATGAAAATAATCTTTTCTGGGTATATATCCAGTCCACTAAGGGTTTCATGTGTATGGTAGGTTTAATCTATCGCTTTACACAACACACTATCTACTCTCAGTACACATTCTATAAATTATTCGTTCATTCCTAAAAGTGAATGCTACTCTCCAATTTGGTGGACTACACACCGTGATTCATAAGTCCGTGAAACATTTTAGAAATTCACAATAGATAAGCTATGCAACGGATAGTGATAATTCTGATGCCGGTATAACGACAAATTCTTCAAGTTTTTGTAGGAAACCGCACAAGCTCGTAGTTACCATGGTTTGCCGCTAGGAGGCAGTAGTAACAGTAATAACAAATATGTCGCTAAGTAAAGGTGAGAAGGCGTTCTGCACAGGAGTGCGTTTTGTGTTTGGAATTATCTTGTCTGCTGCGACTGTGCAGCGCCGATTTCGAGCAGAATTCTTCGTGAACTTCGCAATTGTATCACCGCGGTTGTGGCACCGATCTTTTGTGATATGCTAACATGCATGCGAGATGAAATGCAGTATCGGGTAGATACCTGCCACATCAGAAGAGGAGGACACAAAGAGCATTTCCTAAAAAAAAAAATGGAAATTTTGTTCTATCGGCATCAGAATTAACATTGTCTGTTGTATCGGTTATGTGTATTAAATTTCTCAAATGGTTCACACGCTTATGAATCACCCCATATGTCCCTTAAATCTAGATAGACTAAAATCTGTTCTAAATTTCTCACTAGCCATTGCCTCAAACAGAATTTAATCTACAAGGACTGCAAAAGTCCATTCTTGTGAAAGTGCTAATATACAACCCCTAGGCGAGAGACAAAAACTTGCAGATTGCATGTTCCTATATAAAATAGCTAGCGGTAAAATGAGAGCCCCCCCCCCCCCTTACTCCAGGATATTCACTTCCGAGTACCTTCACGCAATACTACAAGCACTCAACTTTGGGTCACTCAAAGTCAAGGTTATACCTCATCAAGCATTTCCTGTTAAACAGATTACCCAGTGAATACAATGATCTATCAAACAAAATATTTTTTTCGTATCGAACATGTTTTAGAAGGTTGTTGTTGGAATTTGTAAGTTACTTTTCCATATATAATCAGAAAACTAAGTGCGGGTACTACATGTATTATTAATTTTGGTCTTTTGCAATGAAAATCTCTTCAATAGTGATAGAGAAGAGGTCCTAGGGTTGAACACTGGTCAGGCAATGGTGTATCATTGTGTTTGTCCCATCATTAATGTTTCCAGTTTATTATCCATCTTCATCGTCATGTTTAACATACATAGCAGAAAATTGATGTAAAATAACAACGAGCGTTTTGCATTTCTGCGTATAAACGGGAACGAAACAAGCAAGTGTGCATTACCGCATCCCACTCTCGCACTTTTTCACTTAAAACATAAAAGTATGCATCCAAAGATTTACATGCTTTAAGCGCTCTGTGTGCAGGAAAAAATACTTTCTATTAAATATGTAAGCTACATAAATGCGACGACGTTCAGCAAATGGATCTCATCCTGGAATAATCCCTTATTACTTTCTAGTTGCTCATCCAATTGATGTGGAAAGCCCTCTATTTTGCCCACATCTCTTCTTTTCCTCGTCGTCAAGTGCTTTTATATGATCCATTTCATCCGATATACAAAACGAGAAGAAAGGCCACAAGTACGCGCTTGAATTACCCGGAAGTTGCTGTGCTACAGTTCCACAATCGATTGTATCGTTCGATATATTTTTGTTTACTCGTGGATAGCCCCTATAGATCCATTCCCTATTAGCCTATCTGTGCATAAAGTGGACTTAAAGAAAAACTTAAACTCTGCTTTACTGACGGTTTTGTTTCAATGTTTGAAACACACACTGCGAAAAATAATAAATGAATATGTTGGTGAACAATGTGAGTACTCTCGCCGGCCCCCGTGGCCGAGTGGTTAGCACATCGCGCTACGACCCCAGGGGTCCCGGGTTCGAATCCCGGCATGGGTGTTTGTGAGTGTCCATTCATCAATTTCATCATATCATCACTAATCCCCATCTTCGCAAATTAGCCAAACGTGGCACAAAAAGCGAAGTAAAATATAGCAAATCAATCAATCAATTTGAGTACTCGTATCTTTGAACTTGACTACATTGTGGAATGTATTTTTCCACATATTAAGTTCTTATATTGTTTCAAATATCCTGTGTGTACAACATACAAATTATAACTGAATGCAGGCCCCACCCCCCGATGTCGTAGTGGTGTGGCTGGTGGAGGCACATAGTAGTTCGGATCCCAATTTAAACCGTAGGTCCAGTCCCGATTAGCCCATCTGTGCATAACAAAAACCCAGACACAAATTCTTATATAACGAAATGTAACTGAGTAGCCTTGGAGCGTTTAAGCCTGTCTAGATGTAAATGTTGACTTTTTCGCCACATTCGTCCGTAATGCGAAGCAAACTTCTCACCATTGTAGTTCCAAAAACTCCCACCAGATGGCATACCAGATTCTCGACAGAATGAATTGTAATTAGCGACTATCACAATGAGTATGTCACTAGAGAGCTAAATGTTGCTCATTTAGTGTTTTTGTGCGATCACAACAGAATGAAACAGAAAAAAACAGTTTTGCTGTTTGTTTCTGTAGCGACAAGAATTACGCATTTCCTGATGGGGGGAAAACGAGGTCATTAGGCCCCCATTTAGGCCTATTATCTTGTGTTACGACCCTCGTAGGCTTGCTGGAGGACGGGAAGTGTTTCATACGACGAGACATCGGGGAAGAGGAATGATGCCATTGCAATCGAAACAACAATGAGAAGAAGAAGAAAATGCAGCCACAGATTTCACCCTCTTCAAACTCTGTATCATAACCTTGTTTGCGATCCATCCCAATCCATATTCTCCATTGAGGATGCACTTATGGCAGCCATTTATGGGTCGTTTCTGTCGAGGATATTGTGGCTATAACGTGAGATCGTGGTTTTTCATTTCTCGTGGGATAATGATCCGATCGCAGCGGGGACGAATATAAACGGATCTGGACGTCACGTTTGCAATTTTCCAGCAGCACGGAGTAGTCTCGTAACATGGTAGCAAAGCAGCTACGTCGTTCCTAGTCACTATGTTTTTTTATTTCTAAAATTGAACACGATTGAGCTGTTTATGGCAATATTAAGAATGGTTTTTCACGGTTTAGGTCCAATTTTTTCTCCATAGGCTAATCGGAACTGGACCTACAGTTTAAGTAGGATCCGAACCACTGAGCACTGTTTCTCCGCAGGAGTCGAACTCGGGACAACTCTATTACAATAACGTGTCGCCATCGTGAGGTCCGTTTAGGACTGCGTTGGCAAGCTTTCAACAAGAATTGAAGAACATTTATTCTAATTATTTTTCTAATAATTCCTTTATCTCTTTATTACACCATTCGATTTCCTATGTCCTTTTCTCATTCTAATTCCTCTTAACTGATTTCCTTTTGTGTATATTCTCTATTATTATTTTTTATCTTTCTCTGCTCTGATAGTCCTCTTGTTCTCGCATTTATTATTTACTTATTCTTGCGTGAAGTCAAGAACAATATAAATAATCATTAAGCAGCCGATCCACATCAGAATATTTACCAAGGAACAGCGAAGTTCATGGAAAAGGAATATCTGGATACTTCTATAGTATCGACAATATTAACAAGAAACGTACCAAATCAGTAATAATAATAATTCCTTGCAAGGGCGTTCTTAAACAATTTTCTAGCTTGTTGAACTAAACGTTTTGATTTGCAGTGACGCACATGCACACACAGAAAATCGTAATCTAATCTTTAAGAGTCTAGTAATGTTCTTATAAAGAAGAATGGGATGAAACCAAAATAGAAGCTAGAAATGGGGAGTGAGAGGAAGAAAGACACAGAGGAGAGAGGGAAAGAGAGAGTGTGTGCAAAATATTGAAGAACGAAGATACAGAGTGAGAGAAAGCAATAGAGGGGTGAGAGAGAGGAGGGGAGATTGAAAGTAAAGGAGAAAACAAGAAAACAGAAGAGAGAATTTTTTTTCACTCTTGTTCAGTTCGCGAGTAGTCAGTGTTGCTCTAATTGCATTCGCGGTTAATCAGTTTCGCGCTTATTCTGATGTTCCATTATTTTTTTCACACTTAATTGAATAGGATCTCTGCCAAGAGTCTAAGGCTTGCTCCTTTCCAGAAATAATAGGTCCCAGCATTGAGTAACCTCTCCGTCTGAATACCAAAAAATGTCAGTTTTAAATATCGTCAAATATCAATCTTAACAGATGTGTAAGTCAAACCCAAGCCAACTCGTTGTCTTTTACAATGTGGCACAATGTAGTAGGCTGGGGTTATGGGACTGAATCCAAGCGATTGTTGTGCTAGGTTGGTTCTTATTGGAGAGTAGCCCATTGTAAGCACTTGAAAGCGCCTTCATCGCACCGGCTCAAATACCTCTTGGATTTTGTTGTACTTTTTTGCCAACACCTGAGGACGCATGTGGTTAATTCCTGGCACTTCAGCTCAGTCAATTACCGCTGACCGTGCAAAGCTTCAAGGAGGCAACGTACCAGAAGCATTTTCGCATCCACATGTTTGCGCACACAAATCGGAACACGCCAGAGGCGCTAACTTAAGATAAATTTTGGGGGCAAGGTAAATTTCAGGGGGGCAAGATTAGCATAAGCAATACTTTATGTATTTAAATATACATAAATGTGTCTTACGTGAATTTGGTGGGGGGGCAGAAAGTGCCATGCCAGCGCGTATGGAATACACACATGTACTAAAATTCCCTTTGGCGAGACAACTCGCATATAAACTAAGAAAGAAACAATATCCCCTTCTATTTCGCTGTACTTTTTGACTCTCTGCACCAGGGGCGATTCCTCCATGTATGAAGTGAGGAACTTCCTACAGTTCATTTAGACTTGCTTCCATTTCTCTACTTTTTAGGAGTTTAATAATAATGCGCGTTATAAAGTTATGAGCGCAATGTACGTACAATTAACTAGGTTAGCTACTGTCTAAAGTTGACTGGTGCCGCTCGCCTCCTTCCAGCCGCAGCCCAAAGACGATGGACACACAGCCTTGGCTGCCGCTCGCCGAGGAACATCGGCGCTCATCCTACAGACAGATGGGTGAGGAGTGGAAAAGGGGCAGGGAGGAAGGTTGTAGTTCTTAAAGATCCAGCGAGGAAGCATCGAGTGGTTCCTACATCAGTGGTGCCAACCCCATCAAAATGGCACTAAACGTAGCACAGTTTGATTTTCGTTGGCCCCTAGCACCCTGCTTTTGGCATAATGGTCCAATCTAGTATAATCTGCAAACACGAGTCCCTGGGAGAGGCAAATCGAATTCAAAGGAATATATTTTCATGAAATAGAAATAAAATTACGTCCAAATCTTATTTATACTTCACCAGCAGACTTGTTTCAAATAAAAGGGAGTATGCATACACAGTGACACGCTTTTTTACAACCATGCGACGATCCATAATCCTCTATCTTTTCTTCATGCTGCATGACAACGCGCGGCCACATACGTCAGCTGTTACAAACAACGCAATGGTGACGTTTTGGTGGACAGTGTTGGAATACCCACCGTATAGCTCTGATCTATCTCCATATCTTTAGTCCGTTTTAGAAGGCATTGAAGGGTCGGCGCTTCCACTCGGACAATGACGTCATTGTCCATGTTCGCAACTGGTTCCGATCTCCGCCAAGGGAGTTCTACGAGCAGGGTATATTCACCGCTTGGTGAAACAGTGACGCAAGTGCTCGTGTAACTTTGGAGATTACGTTTGAAATAAACCTTGTTGATTTCATTCTGAGGTCCCTGTTCAGTTTTCATTTGATCCACCCTAATATATAAGCATCTTCCCAGCTAGGAATTTGCACTTTGAGCACTGGCTATGATATTACCACAGATAAAGATATATAAGCAGATCTTCATCGAAGGCAGGAAAACCGGTGCACGGACCTCCCACTGGGAAATGGGCCCTCGCAATAAGTTTCGAAATAATACGTTGAGAGGCGCTGAGAGCACCACTCGCTCTTTTGCTTCCACTCCTTCTGCCTAGAAGAATAAGAGATGGCGCTGCTGAATTTCACCGATGTCGAGGTCAAAAACTGACGTCACCAGACTCCCACCTCCCTTCGATTCTGCGAAGCCTCAGTGCTTCGGTGGCTTCGCTTTTGAAAATTGGCGTGACACCTTGACTTTTACTAGCGGTTAGAAAACAATAGAATGATGTACATCTATGTAAAGAATAGATTCTGGAGAATACCTGGATATTACCCTCATTTCTCACAGTTACAAAGTGTAAAAGTGGAGTTTGTGCGGGAAGTTAAAGATTGGAATAAAGGTATATAGAGACTGGACACCAAAGGAACCAGACACACAACTTTATTTGCATGTTCAATATTTGGATTGCTAAACTATACTTATTATGTCTAATTTTCTTATATATGATCAACTACTAAGAGTATCTGTACATTAACGTAAAGAGGATACAATATTAATACATGACTGTAAGGTAAGAGAAAGTGTGTGTAAAGTAAAATGTATGTAGTGCGTACAGCGTACAGCTGGAACAAGGAAAATACAAATAAATACAAGTACAGAGAATACTTGGAAACTCCATTATGTTAAGCCGCATAGTTATTCAAAGGGAGAGGGCAAATCCTGTATTGCCGCCACGAATTAACGTTAGTGCTCACGGCTTCTTAGTATTTGAAAACTATATTATGAATAAATACAGGTTTCTTCATCTTCATGAACATTCACATGATTCCAACATTTCAATGCATTTGACTAATTGGGTGTAGTCTTATAGATTATATAAATGCGCATTTAAGGAGTTGGTGTATGAGCTGTGATGCTGCGTATGTTGTGGTGGATTTCAAGACCTGAATTATAATTCAGACTTATGTTGATTTTGTCACTATGTGCCCCGGTTTATCCACGGGGAAAAAAATCCTAAAACAAGGAGCTACAACGCCAGGGGCCCGCGTTCTAATACCGGCCTGGCCATTGTTCTTTGTGAGTGTCCCTTCATCAATTTCATCCTATCGTCACTCATCCTCATCGTCGCGATTAGTGAAAAAGTGACAGAAAAGCGACGCTAAATAACAAAAATCAAATCGAATCTAAAGTAATGGCAACGAACGAACCTTTTTCCTTTCTGCAAGTGCTTTCTCACTTTCGCAGCTTTTATTTCTACACATTCTCTTTATTTCGCTCTCACCAGATTGGTAGCAGAGTACGTTAAGCAGTCTCCTATAGATATCGGTACCGAACTATCAGGGTAGAGTTCTGGCGTGGGCATGGGGTACTCTTTGTGAGTGTCCCTTAATCCGTTTCATCTAATTATCACTCAATTAGCCAAAAAGTGGAAGAAATGCGATGTAAAATAAAAATACAAAATACTTATTCTCTTTCACACTTCTTCCTCCTTTTTTCTCTTCCCTTTCTTTTTCTTTCTTTCTTTTTCTCCTTTCTCCATTTTCTTTCTTTCTTTTTCTCCCTTTTCTTTTCTTTCTTTTTCTCCCTTTTCTTTTCTTTCTTTTTCTCCCTTTTCTTTTCTTTCTTTTTCTTTTCTTTCTTTTTTTCTTTTTCTTTTCTTTCTTTTTCTTTTTTATCTTTATCTTTTTTATCTTTATCTTTTTTATCTTTATCTTTTTTATCTTTATCTTTTTTATCTTTATCTTTTTTTTATCTTTATCTTTTTTTATCTTTATCTTTTTTTATCTTTATCTTTTTTTTATCTTTTTCTCTCGTCTTTTTTATCTTTTCTCTCGTCTTTTTTATCTTTTTCTCTCGTCTTTTTTATCTTTTTCTCTCGTCTTTTTTATCTTTTCTCTCGTCTTTTTATCTTTTCTCTCGTCTTTTTATCTTGTTCTCTCTTCTTTTTTCTTTCTTGTTCTCTCTTCTTTTTTCTTTCTTGTTCTCTCTTCTTTTTTCTTTCTTGTTCTCTCTTCTTTTTTCTTTCTTGTTCTCCTCTTCTTTTTTCTTTCTTGTTCTCCTCTTTTCTTTTTTCTTTCCTATTTGTTTCACTCATACATACGAATAAGTTTTCGAATGCATCTTCGAGGTCCTGTGTGCAATTTTGTGATAGAGTATAATGGCTGGTGTGGTTGTATTCATGTTGTGAAGATATAGAAAGGTGATGGTGGTCATCTCGGACCCGCAACAGGAAAGTAGAGGGCCCAAAGTTCCCAAATTGATTAGCCAGAACAGCGTTGATAATAATGAATAAATCAAATCCAGAAATAAAAATTTTAGTGCGAGCAAAGCTTGACAAACAGCAAGGCCAGTTAATTGGCATGTTTATACACGCTCTCTGAAGAGTCTTGTTCTGCGTAGCATGAAGCAATTACTTCCTCCATTTAACTTTTACTTTATTATCCTGGTAATTATTCAAACTAAGGACCCGGGAACGTATTCCTGGGGGCCGGATATTTCGAATACTAAGAACTGCAGCAAAGCGCCCAAACTAATTCCGTCTCCCTTCACTATTCTTAGTGCATTCTGCGACGAAAGGACATCAATTACTTTAAAGCACAGGGGACTGCCCGCGGGTAATGTGGCTGAAACCGGAGTTAATGATGAAACCTCTTTGCATCGAGCTTCTAAACTTGCTTCTGTGGTTCTAAATTTCTCTACATTGAAATACATCGTGGCTTAACGAGAGCGTCTTGCAATATTTAACATGTTCGAAAATAATGAAACGGGGCATTTATTCTCCTTCCACTCTATGAACGAAGTAAATATTAAGTACATGTGACTTGAGGCTTATATATTAGTTAATTCTGAGGGCAACCATTCCGCAGGAATTTTGCGCGTATGAATATAGTTCATATGATTAGATCCATATAACTAAACAATTGTAGTTGTGGAACTTTCTTTTATGAACTATACGATCAAAATGGACTATAGGTCTTGTCTACTCTTACGGCGGGCGCTCCATATGCTGGCAAGGGTAGTGGGGAGCGGGGAATACGCAGCAGACCAACCAGACAACAGCGGTGGCGCCGAGAGTTACCAAGTCGAGGGGAGGAACTACTACGTACACGGCGTTCTACAGGCTGCTGGGTTTCTTATCGCGCTGGATTGGTCACTTCTCCGCTCCTCACTTCCCTTGCCAGCTTATAGGGCGCCCGCCGTAAGACTGGAAGAGAGAGGCTATAGCTTAGTTGAGAAATACCCAATAGGAAAGCAACAGCTTATCAGAAGTCGCATTTTATCGTTTGGAAGGAGAATAATTCAATCTTTTGAATGATCACAAGGTTTCAAATTTATGAACGTCCATTGTCATTTTTTCTTACGCTTTATTAAATAGTTAATATGAGGTATGACTTTGTCCTTTTCCAACATGTTGACGTGATAACATACTGGAGAGACAAAACAGCCAATCAGCTTCAGCTATGGTATGCGGAAGCTTTTTCTCATTGGTTCTTCTCCTGACACGCATACTGGATACTTTGGCGTGAACAGGAAAGTGTTACATTTCACTTATTTGGAGTTGGATTCTTAAATGTTTTAAGTTCATTCCTTTCTTCTTTGGGCCATCTCCTCATTCACTTTATATTCGTACTGTGCCCTTACTTTATCTTTCTTATCGATATTTGGTTTCTCTTCAAACATGTCTAACCGAAAGAAGTACAAAGTAAAGTTAGGTTGCAGACGTGCATTACCTTGTTTGTGTTTACTATATATACTTGCAAATCCAAACTTACACACACATTACTGCATTTTTGATACGTCACTGTACTGTGCTGTCTGTCTAGGTTTCTAAATTGCAAATATTCTGCTTATACATCAGACAACCTTATAATTGACTTGTACAGCTGTTGTGAAAAAAAGAGTTGCTTTGCAATTTTTAATTTATAGTCTCGATAATTATCATTGTAAGAAAGCTCTTCTCAATTTCGCATGTCTTTTATTTTTCAGGTAAGTTCCTGCTAATCGTTGGCGCACAGAACATGAGAATGGTACACTGATGCATATGTATGCAGTAGTTACATATGAACGTTTATCATAGTTACTTTCCTTGACGGTAAGTTGTTTCAAAATTAACTTAATAAGAACACTCTGCATTTCACTTTTCTTGAATCAAACCGATGCAGTACGCAATTGGCATGAAAGACACCGGATTTATTATACAAATAGCTAGAAATGCAATTTATGTAATTAGCTCGAGTACCCGGTTGTTGAGTTTGAATGGAATGAAGAGGAACGTTTATTGACCTAGATCCTGACGACCTCCGTGACGGAGTGGTTAGCACAGCACGCAACGACGCCTGAGTCTCTTGGTTCGAATCCTGGCGTGGGCATGGGTGTTCTTTGTAGGGATGGCCAAACGGATCCGGATCCAAAAAATCCGGATCCCTTCGGATCCGGATCCAAAATTTACGGATCTGGATCCGGATCCGAAAATTCCGGATCCGAGAGTTTCGTATCTCAATCCCATTATAATATTACCACACCTTAAAAGGTATTATGATCTTCGATTACAAAGAAATTTTTCATTAGTTAGTCCTACAATAATTTTTTTCAAGTGTTGTTGCTAAAATACTTTGCTACGCATCGGCTAACACACTCGTACACAAAAATAATCTTACTTGTTTAACATAAAATGTCAGAGGTGATTTTGCAAATGCCATTGAAACGAATATGTATTCATTCGAATGTATTGGAAATGAAAACACACATAAATGTGAGACATTCCATTCCAGGATGAAACCTTTAACACATATAACAAGATAGAAATGTTATACAAAAATTATACAATTGTTCTACAGTTACAGTTTTACAAATTAAAATAAAACATTATAATATATGCAGTGTTATATAATTACAAAGTGTAAGACTAATAAGGGAGGTTATCTAAGGGTCGCCCTCCGATTTCCATGAAACTTGGCAGGCGTATAGTGGGGCCCAATGGAAGAAATACGTGTTTTTTTGTTTCAGCTAAAAAAAACGGTTTTAGGGGGCAAAACCCCCTTAAATGTCAAGATGAGGACAAATTGAAGTGAGGATCTGACCCCTGTGTCCCCCTCCGATTTCCATGATACTTGGCAGGTGTGTGTATAAACGGGCCCAAATGAAGAAATACGTGTTTTTTTGTTTCGGCTTAAAAACTGTTTTAGGGGGCAACCTCCCTCAAATGTCAATATGAGGACAAATTTAAGTGTGCATTTGACCTATGTGTCCCCCTCCGATTTCCATGAAACTTGGCAGTTGTATAGTGGGGCCCAATGGATGAAATACGTGTTCTTTTGTTTCAGCTAAAAAACGGTTTTACAGGGCAAAACCCACTCAATTGTCAAGATGAGGACAAATTGAAGTGAGGATCTGACCCCTGTGTCCCCCTCCGATTTCCATGAAACTTGGCAGGTGTATAGTGGGGCCCAATGGAAGAAATACGTGTTTTTTTGTTTCAGCTAAAAAAACTGTTTTAGGGGGCAAAACCCCCTTAAATGTCAAGATGAGGACAAATTGAAGTGAGGATCTGACCCCTGTGTCCCCCTCCGATTTCCATGATACTTGGCAGGTGTGTGTATAAACGGGCCCAAATGAAGAAATACGTGTTTTTTTGTTTCGGCTTAAAAACTGTTTTAGGGGGCAACCTCCCTCAAATGTCAATATGAGGACAAATTTAAGTGTGCATTTGACCTATGTGTCCCCCTCCGATTTCCATGAAACTTGGCAGTTGTATAGTGGGGCCCAATGGAAGAAATACGTGTTCTTTTGTTTCAGCTAAAAAACGGTTTTACAGGGCAAAACCCACTCAATTGTCAAGATGAGGACAAATTGAAGTGGGGATCTGACCCCTGTGTTCCCCTCCGATTTCCATGAAACGTGGTAGGTGTATAGAGGGGCCCAAAGGAAGAAATACGTTTTTTTTGTTTCGGCTAAAAAACTGTTTTAGGGGGCAAAACCCGCCACAAATGTCAAGATGAGGACGAATAGACGTGGGGAATATCTGACCCCTGTGTCCCCCTCCGATTCCCATGAAATTTGACAGGTGTATAGAGAGACCCTATGCCCCCTATTTCTTCCTTTGCCCTATTTACGTGGTTTCGGGGTCAGATCCCTACTTCAATTTCTCCTCATCTTGACATTTGAGGGGTGGGGGGGACCTGCCAAGTTTCATGGAAATCGGAGGGGGAGACTTAGACCTCCCTTGTAAGTGTATTAATTAATTACAAATCGCGCGCGCGCGCGCACACACACTATATATATATATGTGTGTGTATGTATGTATATTATATATATATGTATATTAACAGGTAACAATATGTTATAAACACATTCTTACTTTCCAAAGAAGCGCATGTGGGATGGCAAAACGGATCCGGATCCGAAATTTCCGGATCCGGATCTGAAAGTTCTGGATCCGGATCCGAAAGTTCTGGATCCGGATCTGAAAATTCCGGATCCGAAAAATTTTATCATATCGTCACTCATCCTCATCTTGTACAGCCAAAAGTGACAGAACAGTTAAGTAAAAATGAACCAATCAATCAACTGACCCAAATTCTAAAAAAAAAATAGGTGCTTTGTAGTTTTATTAAATTTCTCGCGTCGCATGTATAATATTTGCAATACTCATTGCATAATGCTATGTACACGAATAAGTATACGAATGTTAAAAGTTGTATATGTAATAATGTACGATAACACCACACACAGAACCCAAAACGTGTCAATTGACACATATATTTTGATTTCAATAACACGTTAACGTGCGTAAACTGCAAATGATGCACCTTTTAGAGTCAAAATACACATTGGAATGAGATGAAGTTCCGTGTGATGCACTAAAATGCATCAATTAGGAAGATCAGACAAGATCATTTCGAAGATAACAAACTTTCACTTTTAATACATCAATTGACACAGCTAAATGTGTAATTTTCTTATCTTCGAAATGATCTTGTCTGATCTTCCAAATTGATGCATTTTAGTGCATCACACGGAACTTCATGTCATAAAAATACCCTTTAATACATTCGAATGTGTATTTTGACACACTAAAAGGTGCATCATTTGCAGTTCATGCACGTTAACGTGTTATTGAAATAAAAATATATTAGTCAATTGACACGTTTTGGGCTCTGTGTGCATTTCCAGAGCAGATACATGTTTAATTCCCGATATCAACTACTCCATAATCTAATATTTCAATTAATCCTTTATTTAACTAAAGTTGTGCCAAAATATGAGATTCCATTGTGATATATAATTTACTGAAAGTCAACAAATTTGAAAAAGGAAATACTTTTTTTTCTTTGGCCCGAACTATAAGCCAACTTAAATATAGCATACTTTCATCCGTGGAAGTATCTTTTTTTTTCATCGGAGAATCTCTCAAGCTGCCAAAGTGGAACATTCCAGAAAGGGGAGCTTTTTAGTACCAAATGACACCTGGAAATTTGCCACGTGGCATCATCTTAAAAAGCATATGGAGATGAATGTGGTTCAAAATAGACCAGACTCTATTTTTTCTTCCTTCTTTTTTCTAAACAATCTCTTGTGAAATTTTGGTTGATCCCAGCTCATGGGCTTTATAAGCAGAGATGTGAATTCATTTTACCTCTCAAAATCTGATTCATTGTACTGCTATTCTATATTATTTTTGTGGTTAGTGTACATATCGGCTCGGTTATATGCAATTTTAATGTTGTTTCTTAGGTGCACATATTTTCACATTGAATAAGATGTTGTATAGTTTGAATAAGTCATATATTTTATGGCAACGAGATACATTTTAGACTTGCCTCTATATCAAACATAACGTTAGGATATGTACAGTGACCGGCAATAAATAGGACCTGAAGTACTTACTCTCTTCCCTGGAAGGTGTTGTGTGTTGCCTAGCTCTACGCGATGAGTAGATTTTAATAGTAAATTTCTAATCGTAACTTCTACCACCGCCGTCGAGTTAGGCAACACACATAACGCCTTGCTGGGAAGCTAGTATCTCAGGATATAGGTGTCACATTTTTTTGCCGGTGACTGTACATTATCGCACGCTAATTACGGAATATTAACTTGTTTTGCTTAATAAGCAACTCTCACACACATGTGTATGTATGTATAATGTCAAAGGGATAGTGAAGATATTACTGTCAATTGTTGAAGATTATTCACATACCGACAGCGTTAAAAGTAAGAGCAACAATAGCACTTGCCGAAAGAATGTCCTCTTTGTTGACTCATTGCGTGAGATAGAATAGTCTGCCTGCTGTTGTGTTTTCTATATCGATTACATTGTATTGTTTTTCTACCCCTTTGGATAATCGTGAAAATGGAACTGTGAACTGAAAAATAACTGGAAAAGTGTACTGATGAAATAGATCGTGGGAAAAACACAATGATACGTCCATCCTTATTCAGGTTCGAATATAGGACCTCTGAGAGCCGGCCCTCGTGGTACAATGGTTAGCACATCGCGCTACGACGGCAGGGGTCGCGGGTTCGAATCCTGGCCTGGGAATGGATGTTTGTGTCCATTCATTATATCTCATCCTCATCTTCGCAAATTAGCTAAAAGTGGCACAAGAAGCGAAGTAAAATAAAGCAATTCAGTCAATCAATTTAGAACCTCTGTCTTCGTAGCACTAGGCGATGACTACACCACGGAATTCAATTCTCTTCTCGTCTAAATCTGCAACGGTGTAAATCTCTCCATTGACTTAAGATATTAAAATATGCCCAATTGACTATTTGGCGAGTCTCGGACCCACCACTTACGCATAGATATAGACGATAAAAAATCTTATCTGAGGGATCTTCATAGGCGTAACTTCGAACCTAACTTTGAGGAGGGGGCAGAATCATAAAGTATTCAAGCTCACAAAAATATCAAGAACTATTTTGATAAATAATTGTTAATAGGCAAAACCATAAAAACTACTCGTTACTTTCTCCTCAGATTCCAGAAGGTTTACGAAAGTAACATTAAGTTCTAAATTTTTATAAACCTAAAAAAAATTGCCCCTGCCAAGTTACGCATATGCGGGTCTCCCACATGTCAGCTATCATGTACTGTTTCTTTGTATGGTGGCTAGTTTTGTGATGGCTCCCTAACTCTGGGAATCAAATGACCTAGTCTTGGATCCACCGGTGGACGTAGTAACACTACAACAAGGATGGAACCACAGATAAGGGAACTGATGTAGTTTCGCGGTACTAAGCACGCACTCGTGTACATGAAAATTAACTGAAGCGTGGTAATTAATTATTCCTTTCATAAGGCCTGACGCTGAAACGCGAGGAGTTTCGAGCATGTTAAAGGTTAATTGAGAAACTGCCTGGCTAATGAACATGCATCGTATCCATTGAGTTCTCTGCTAAGTGGATGATAAACGTTCAACTGAAATCTAAACAGATTTTGATATTGAAATTTATTTCTCTATGGAGACTAGTTTGCTATTTAAACCCCAGGTTTATTCTCATTTAGCGTTACTGTGCTCAATGAGGAATTCAAAATTGGATTGGATTCCCGGGTAGATGAATGATCTCAGGTGGAATTTTTTTAGATCATGTCCCTGCATTTGGCGGCTCTGGGGTTCATCCAGTCTCTAATAAAATGGGTTCCTGGGGTTTAAAGGCGTCCGAAGCATGGTGCTAATCGCATTCCGTCCACAATGGTCGATTTCGTTTGATTGTTGGAGTGATTAGAATAAAATATAATACTTTATTAGTAATTAGACAACATGATTGCAATAGACTTAGTTATAATAAGCATATAAATGTTAATATAAGAAATTACAAAAGAAATGAAAATTAAAAATACATATTAAAATAGTAGTGCAATTAAGCCGGTACCGCGCCCGAAAGTGAGGCTCGGTGAGGCTCGCCTTAATGGACTTGTCTCGTAAGGCAATGAGCCTCATTTTCTGGCAGTGTTGCCAGCTGCTTACTCGAAAAAATTACCAAGAGTTTTTTTGGGTTTAACGTAGCCTCAAGCAAGGAGCTGGCAATTTTGCTTGAGGCTCGCCTTAATAGATTTTTCTTGTAAGGCATAAGCCTTATTTTCTCGCAGTGTTGCTAATATTTTACTCGAAAAAAATCACCAAGGTTTTTTTTTTGGGGGGGGGGTAAACCTAGCCTAAAACAAGGAGCTGGCAATCTTGCTTGAGGCTTGTTTTACAGTGCATAAAAGCAAGAAGCTGGCAACCTTGCTTGAGGCTTGGAGAGAGAGAGAGAGAGAAGAGTTAAACAACCAACAGCTGCCAACACCCACCCTAACCTACTCTAACCTAACCTAACCTAACCTAACCTAACCTATTCTAACCTAACCTAACCTAACCTACTCTAACCTAACCTAACCTAACCTAACCTAACCTACTCTAACCTAACCTACTCTAACCTAACCTAACCTAACCTAACCTACTCCAACCTACGTGCGTGTGTGCGTATAATATGTAGCATTATTAACTAGTGTGTGTTGGCAATTTACTTACAACTAAAAAAAATAGAGATGCCAATGTTGCTGTAAGATAAAGAGAGAGAGATTTATGGCTGGCAACAGTGGTGAGCGAATGCATCTTATCGTAATTTTCCAACTCTGTATATCGTGACCTTTGTAAACCTCTCTCGGGGGGGGGGACGATGTGCCACACACACACACGCGTGCGCGTGTATTGTGACGCAAGCAAACAAACAAAATAATAATAATTGTTGTTTTTTTAGGATTCCTGGCCCCCATAACCCCGCCAGGAGTGCGTGGTGCCCAACCAAAAAAGTAAAGGTTTTCCCGTACGACCTTCGAACGTAAAATTGATTGACGTGGGGGACAAATCTCTTCGGGGGGTGTTTTTCAATTTGTATATTTACCTGTGCATACTATTTATTATTAATTTAACTGTGTTCTGTTTGGCATCTATTTCGAGTAGTTTGCCCGGCGGTAAAGTTTTATTGTTTTTAATTTTTTTGATTTTTTTACGCAAGGCCATGATCTTGCGTATGCACGTGGCATTAAGCGTGTCTCGTGAAAAATACACGTGAAGATCAGCTTCCGTACAACCGGCTGGATTTGTAACGCCGCGATAAACATTAACTTCCGTACCGGGCAGAACGCCTGTTCCGGGCGGCGTGGAATTCGCGCCACTCCCCAAGTTCACGTTGAAAGGAGAGAGGCCGGCTGCGACCATGACGCTCGGGTAGAGTGACAGTAAGGCTAATCGAAACTAGACCTACAGTCACCAAAAAAAATCGGCAAGGGGGGAGATTTTTCGATAACTCTTTTACTGTTTCCAACGTACTTAGGTTTTTTGATAGACGACAACAACGGAGTCATCAATGAGTAAACATCTGTGAACTCGGTGAACAAGTCAATTTTTTTCAATACGTCAATATTTTTTTTCTTATTTCTTAGTGAATAGGTTATGGATGACTTGCAACGACGAAGGCCTTCTAGCAACACGTACTTAGCTTATGCCTCTTCCACCGAATACTCAACACAAGAGGGCTGTGTTAAATATACAGAACAGCGATAACAAGTGTGTTTTTTTTTAGTGTATATTGGCTGCACTGCATCCTGTTTATTGCAAAAATAATCCACAGTGGGTTGGATATTACAAACAATACGAGTCCGAGTTTTGAAAGTGTAATGTCTGGCATCGAATACCCGGTGACTATTTCTGATACAACAAAATTTGAAATATAAGCACGAGATGCAGAAGGAAAACGCTTAATCATCAACGTGTATTCCTATACGTTGGATAAACATGTCGTGCATCCCGTCAGGATAAGCGATGTCGACGATGATGATGCTCGTGTGATTAATCTTCTTCTAATTTCACTATTACTGTCTCAGGAATGTTATGTTTTTTTTTCTCTATAAAAAAGAGAGATTTGTGTTGATTGTTTGGTTAAAAAGAATTTCCTAATTATTAATTTCAAACATTCCTAAGTGTTTGCTTAAAGATTGATGTATTAATCTGTTAAGAATGTCATATTAATAATACCGGCTCGGAAATGTCATGTCTTCTTCCTCTATAGAAGGTCATATAAATATGCTAATTGGTTGGTTAAGGGGGATTTTTTGATTAGTAAATTGAGGTTATAAATACGTACGTATAAAGGTTTTGCTAATATGGAATGCTAAAGCTTAGTACTTGGCTTTCTCAGAGATTCG
This sequence comes from Lepisma saccharinum, assembly GCF_977018435.1. Taxonomy (NCBI): domain Eukaryota; kingdom Metazoa; phylum Arthropoda; class Insecta; order Zygentoma; family Lepismatidae; genus Lepisma; species Lepisma saccharinum. The sequence goes on from NC_139245.1 coordinate 14,269,826, forward strand.
AATTCTATTAGGTTAAACAGCATAGAAATTTCACAGCAAGAATTCTCATATTTACTGACGATATTTTTAACAACCTGTGTTTTGATTCCACTACAAAAACTGTATACAAAATATGCAGTCCCTAGAATGAGATGGATGAGGCTTATGAACCTCGACCTATACAGTTGTACAATCTGGCAATGAATAGATGTTGTTTTTTTATTAAGCATAGCAGAGTGTTTTCGCTTATTTTAATATCAAGCAACAATGTTAGAAAGTGGCCCCAAGAATAAAATTTAAAATCACTAATGTGATATGAACTTTTTTTTACTTGTGTGTATTTGAATATGAAAGTAAAATATTTTGAATAATTGAGGGGGACAATCACAAGTAAGCTTGCAATGGTATTGGGAGGTGTCACGAGTTCAAATTTTAGACGATTTCTGTTAATCTGCTAAGGCGATATCAGTACGAAAAAATTTGTAAAAAAAAAGAGGCTAATGGCAACGATGAGGATGAATAATGATAATTATGATGAAATTGATGTGTGGCACTTAGAAAACAAAAACTTCAAAGTGTATTGCACCAACAGCTACAATTGTCCCCCTCTCCTCAAAATACAAGGTAGTTAACAGAGGTGTGTATATTTGTTGGTTTACGAGTCTGAGGGCTTAAGTTAGTATATTCACTATAGCTATACATATTAAAAAAATGAAATGACCTGAGCAATAAAATATAACAATACCGATTCTGGTTTTTTTGTCGGATGACGTAGTGGTAACGTTTGTTGCAATCACACCTCTGATGGTGTAAGTAGACCTAGTGGCCGGGTACTGGGCCATCATTTGGAGCTCGAACCATCATTTGGAGCTCGATCGCCTTAATGGATTTTTCTTGTAAGGCATGAGCAGTGTTACCAACTCCTTACCCGAAAAAATCACCAAGGTTGTGGCGCTTGTTGTAGCTTTTTATGATGTATATTTTGAGGGCAGAGTTGACAACACTGTGGGGGGCACTGTAGCCTTTTATGAGGGGGGGGGTTTATTGTCTTCTGTTTACATCTGGCAACACTACCGTAGATTTTTTGACAGTGTTGTTAATTTATTGGGTTTTTTCACTGTAAATTTTCATCAAAGGACCTGAGGGGTCCATGTATTTTTTATGTCTGGCAATACTGTTGGGGGGCCTAGTGTTGGCGACACTGTGGGTTTACTGTAGCCTTTTATGAGGGGGGTCTATTGCCCCCTTTTTATATTTGGCAATTTTATTGGATGTTCCTTTTTTGAGGTTTGGGTTTTGCCAACCCATCCGAAGAAAATTCCACTATATGATCTTTCACTGGCTAAGCTAACCTACAAATAGGAATTGGTAACACCGACGAGTCTTGAATTATTATTTGAGGCTCGTCGGTGTTGCCTACCCACTCTACAAAAATTCTACTATATGATATTTTGAAACTTTTGAATGCAACTTATCGTAATTTTCCAACTGTGGGACCAAATGTTTATATATCGTGACTTTTGTAAACCTCTTTCGGGAACAATGTGTCGCACACACACACGTGCGCGCGCGTGCCTGTATTGTGACGCACGCAAACAAAAAAAACTTTGCGTGTCATTACAAAAAAACTTTGACCGTATTCTTAAATAACTAACAAAGACAATGAATCTTTTTGGCTTCCGCAAACAGATCAACATGGAGACTGCACCACCAAATTCTAATAACCTCTTACCTTCCGTATTATCTAAACTCAATGGTTTACTGATTGTTCATCTCAACAGCATTTGGACGAAACTGAATGACGATGTGGGCAAGATGTTTTATGTTTTTAATAACAATTTATATTTCTACGAAATTCCGATCGACGGGAAACTTCAAATCACCGTGAATCCGGAAAACGCAGGCGAAATCAAAATTTCTACCGGCAAGAATATTTTTCGAATCAAGCACGACAAGATGCTTTCTAACATTACGTACGATGTTTCTGCAGGAGATTACCTGTACGTGGAACTTCTCGGAGATTACGACAAACTCATTCCTCTTTTTGTAGAATTACGAATCGTCTATCCTATTATAAATAACCGTTAACAAAATGCCTAACGACATTTTCGGCAACACCAAGCGTGTAGACCACGCAGAAGAGATTCTCATGTTGGACATTCGAGTTAAGAAGTTGAGGACCGATTTGATTGCTTTGCAGGAGACCTTAAACAAAAGTTTAGAGTCGGAAATCGCTACGCTGCAAACGCAATGTCTCGACCCCATTCTGAAAATCGATTCCGAACTGAAAACGCTCATAAAAAATTATGTCGACGTACCTTCTTACGACAGCGTTCAAAATATACAGTTGAGCGTGGATTCGCTTCAAAATGATTTGGCCAAATTACAGCAATTTCAATCGAAAAATGAAGATTTGGAAAAATTGAAACTCGAAATCGAAGAACGAACTTCCGCAATAGAAAAAAATTTCTCCGAACTTCAAACCGTCGTGAACGATATAGACGCAGAACGCTTGCATGTCGTCGTTTCCAAATTACAAGAAGAATTCACCGGCACGTTGGAAGAAATTAAATCCAAGTTGCAGACTTTGGAAGATACAATGACGAACCTACCATCGTCGGACGAACTGCAGGTCATCGGTAAAAGCGTCGCGAACATAAAAATTCAATTGGAGGCCTATCAAGATTTCGAACACATTCAAACCACCATCGCCACGCTTCAGGCGTCCTTGGAATTGATCAACGAAGAAATTAAAAATATTCACGCTGAAGCGAGAGCGTTGACGAGCATTCAAGACACGTTGAGCACGGTTCAGCATAAAATCGAATATTTAGAAAATTTAAACGTCGAAACGAATCTCGCTCATTTTCATCACGTACTCGACAACATACAGGGTGACTTGGAATCGTTACGGACGAGCGTGCCTTCGAGCGAAGATTTGGAAAAATTGAAAACGGCGGTGACGGCACTATCCGATTCGAGCGACATCAAAAGTTCATTGAGCGATCTCGAGAGTAAAGTGGCCAATCTCCCCACCTCCAAAGAATTGCACGCTTTGAAAAGAAACATATCTCGAATGCTGAAACGACTAGAAACGGAAACGGCGAACGTGGAACAGATTCGAGACGAAATTAGTTCGCTGGTGTCGACGCTGCCCACTTCGCAGAGCGTCGCCGACCTTCACGCGCAGTTTACAGAGATGCGAAGCATCGTGAACGATCTTACCGAGAAGAGCTCGAAATTGAATCAAGTCGAGAACCTTCAGAACATCGTCGTCAACATCAGAGATCAAGTTGGAGTGCTGGAATCCACGCAGGAATCGACGCTGGCCTCTTTCGGTGCCAAGTTGCAAGAACTCAACGAAAACTACAAGCAGTTGAACGTGGAAGTGAAAATCAAACCGTCGTTTTCTGCCGTAACGGATACCATAGTCGAGCATTTGCTACCCATCGAAAATAAACTCGGACAAGTTCACAGTAATCTGCTCGGCGTCGACACTAAATTCGCTAAACTGCATTCTCTGCAAGCCATCGAAATCAACAGCGTGCCCAATCAACAGAGAATCTCCACGTTCGTCGAAGGTAACAAACTGTACATGTTGCATCCTTATCATCCGTACTACAAGTTTCTCCTCGATGGCACGATTCAGATAAACGAATTTTCGTACTGGTCTCACGGTAGAAAAGCTAGCGTTCCCACCATGACCTTGATATCGAATCGTGGTGTCCAGAAAGCAGGAAACATTCCTCTGGCACGTTGGAACGAAACGCGCAACATATATGAAATACACGAAGACGAAGATCTCACCGTTTTCGACGTGAGTGCCGGCGATAAGCTGATCATTCAAAACACGAGCGAAGTACCACCCTCTTTGAATCCCATCACGCTGGTGCTTCTCTTGAAACGTAATCTCTAAAAAAATGTCTAGGCAGGCCATCGTCGAAGAATTGCATAAACCTGCACGCCGCAACTACGAACGTTTGGCTGTGGTAACCAAGGGCATCGACGACCTCTGGCAAAGTGACCTCGTGGAGATGAGCAGCGGCAATTTGAAAAACGTGCATAAATTGAACAAGGGCAACAAGTACCTCCTCACCGTCATAGACACGTTTTCGAAATTCGCATGGGCTCTACCTTTGAAGGCGAAAACAGGAACGTGCGTCACGGAAGCATTCAAATTAATTTTTCGCGAAAGCGGTGGCAGACGACCACGGTTTCTGCAAACAGACAACGGTAAAGAATTTTACAACGCCGTATTCCAAAAGTTTATTCAAAAACGTGGCATTCGACATTATTCGAGCTTCAGTCACATCAAAGCCAGCATCGTGGAAAGATTCAATCGAACCTTGAAAACACACATGTGGAAACGATTCACGCTTCGGGGAAATTACAAATGGGTCGACATCCTGCCGGAACTCGTCGACACCTATAATGATACAGTACACAGAACAATAGGCATGAAGCCAGCTGACGTTACCAAATCTGACGAGCAGCGTTTAATTTCTACCGTTTACTGTCCAAAGTACACTCCCACGACAAAAAAAGCTAAATACAAAATTGGAGACCAGGTGAGGATCAGCAAATTCAAACGCACCTTCGAGAAGGGATTCACAAAAAATTGGAGCACGGAACTTTTTACGGTGGTTCGAGTTCTACCTGGAAACCAACACACGTATATAATAAAAGATAGTAGCGGCGAGATTTTGAAAGGAAGATTTTACGAAAAGGAACTCTCTAAAACAAAACACCCCGACACGTACCTCATCGAGAAAGTATTGCGTAGGAAAGGTGACAAACTGTTTGTCAAATGGCTGGGACTTCCGGAAAAGAGTTGGATCGACGCGGACGAAGTGATCTTGTGAGTACGTGGAACGTGGTGAAGCGTCTACCGGATCCGGAAAGTCAAACGAAGAAAAAGAACGGCGAGTTGCTTCCCGACAGCATCCGCTGTCTGATCGTAGGTCCTTCGGGGTGTGGGAAAACGACACTGCTCGTGGACAATTTTCTCCTCGCACCGAATTGGTTAAATTGGAAGAACAGGCACCTGTACGTGTTCTCGAAAAGTTTGGAGCAATCCAAATACCAGCAACTGATGAAACTGTACGATGGTCTGGACATTGCAACATTCGCCTCGGAAATAAAACCACTCGACGATTGTCGTGAAAATTCAGTCGTTGTGTTCGACGACGCCATCCTGGAAAATCAAAATGAAATTCGCAACTTTTTCACGCAAGGTCGTCACAAAGGAATGGATTGTTTTTACCTAGCTCAAACGTTTTCCAAAATTCCAAAACAGTTAGTGCGCGACAACGCCAATTTCATATGTTTGTTTCGTCAAGATCACACCAACCTCAAGCACGCGCACGATGACTACGTAGGCGGAGACATGAACTACAATCAATTTTCGGAAGGCTGCTCTACTTGCTGGAACGGTGACGATTTCGGATTTGTGACGATCGACATGACGAGGAAACCCAACGACGGAAAATACAGAAACAAAATCAACGACTTTCTAAACGTTGCAACGTTGTGAGAAACGACGTATATAAATAACGTCATGACGAAACGAAAAATCGAGGACGAAAATCTCAAGCTTCGCGATTACCTCGCGAAACGCTTCAAAGGTTGGAAATCCGAGAATCGCGGATTCTACGAAGAGAAGAAACGTCAGGATCAACCCGTGATCGATGCCATCAGCAGTCTAGGTAAAGAAATTAAAAGTGTCACGGAACAAAATAAAAAATTGATTAATGAACTCGTACCGCTCGCAGCTAAAAGTTACGCCGTACCCACACCCATTTCGAGCATTCCTTCGACGCCGTTCGAACTGAAGGATGCACCGGCAGGACGTCGAGCCATAGGCAGCACGTCGTCTTCGGATAAAATCGAGTTGGGACCTTTGGCACGAGACTACCTGAGCACGGGGAAATTCGACAAGGATGAAGTGTTCGGATTTTATCCCAGCATGGAAACCAACGAAGGCGGCGGTGTGGTGTGGAAGATTGGGAAATCGAAGGTGACCTTCGAAGGCAACGACATTAAAGTCAATTTAGGCGACAAGGATAGTTGGAACAGGTATCCGGGTACGGTGGGACTGTGGGAACTCGTCGCCAAAAAGCAGCCGAAAGATTACACCGACGAAGATTACCAAAGTTACAAGGAAATTCTGATCATGACGGATGCCTTGTACCAGAACAACGACGCCTCGCAGAATAGGGTGAAATCGAGCAGCGGCGAGAAGTACAGGAATCTCATCAAACCGATTTGGAACCAGGTCAAAACAGGCAGCGGCGTCAAACGCTACAACACGTTACCCAAAGAATTCGTTTGGGTGGACGACGTTAGGAAACTCGTGGACCGATTGTTGGTGATAGCCGGCGAAGAGAATGCAGGTAACCGTAATTTCTACAACGAGAAGGTTGGCATCGTGGACATGATCAGCACGAAACTTTCCAACTTCATCGTGAACGACGACAAGGGCATAGGTTACCTGATCAAAATCATCAACACGCTGCCTCCGAAATTCTGGAACGTGGCCGAAGGAAAGGGACTCGTGAACGACATCATCAACAAGTTACCTTTCGAGATGCATCTACCTGGCTACCAGTACTGCGGACCGGGCACCAAACTCGAGAAAAGATTGGAGAGAGGAGACAAGGGTGTGAATCCGTTGGACGCGGCATGCAAAGATCACGACATCGCCTACAACACCACGCAGACGGATCTGGACGCACGTCACGAAGCAGACAAAAAATTGGAACATGCAGCTTTCGAAAGGTTCGTGAGCAGAGACGCATCGCTGGGTGAACGGGTCGCCGCACTGGGTACCACCATCGCCATGAACACGAAACAAAAATTGGGGTGGGGTATATAAATAACATACCGTAAAAAAAAACTTGATATATAAATAACACACATCGTAAAAAAATAATCTTCGGTATATATAAATAACACACATCGTGAAAAAAAAGCAATTAAATTTCTCTCTAACACTCTAACAACTGAAAAAATGAGCGATCTCCAAGCATTAAAACAAATGCTAAATTTGTCAGTCGAGTATGTAAAAATTCAGGAATTGGAAGTCGACAAACCTTACACGATAACTTCCGGTTCAATCGTTTCTACCCAGTATGGTCCCAAGGTACGCCTGTTGCTCAACGCACAATACAGTCTATTTTTACCAGATCGATACGCTAACATGTTATCCGACGAGAAGCTATCTATTTTAATCGAGAACAAAACTCGAATCGTGTACAAGGGGACAAAGGAACTTCTTGGCAAGAAAACGAAGCACGTAATAGAATTTGTGTAACGACTGCGAGGCCTTGAAAATATATAAATAACATACCGTAAAAAAACTACACAAAAAAAAATCTCAGAATATATATATAAATAACATACCGTGAAAATAACACATAGAGCATCAACATGAAGCCCAAAGGTGTCGTGTACCAGATACCATACTCCAATCTTAAAAATCTAGGTGCCCTCGATGGGTTACTCACCAAGAAACAACGCGAGAAGAAACGTTCTTGCTTGTCGAAAGGACATGGAATGAAATTGCTGCTCAGCACACCTCAATTGAAAAGATTGCAGCGTTCGCGGAAACAGCAAAAAATCGGAGGTTTCATATTCAGCATCCCGGCCATCCTGGCAGCATTGGGGGCCGTTGGAAGTTTGGCCGGCGGAAGTGCCGCCATCGCGAAAACCGTCATCGACTCGAAGAAGAACAAGGCCGAGTTGGAAGAACAGAAACGTCACAACCTGGCCATGGAGAAGAAAGGGGGGAAGGGCGTGATGAGAAAGTTTAAAAAAAAGAAACAGAAGCACTCACCAACCGAGATATTGAATCTCTGATCGGACCGTTACAAATCAAACACTTCAGAGGAGTTTTTATGTCCGACTCGTTACCTTCAAGCGTGAAAAGAAGAGAATGCGGAGTAGTCAACTTGGACGGTCAAGAAAATCCAGGCACGCATTGGATATGTTACCACAAAAATGATGATAAAGCATTCGTTTTCGATTCTTTCGGAGGTGTTCCACCTACAAATTTAATTCATTATCTGAAAACGAACAAAACCTCTATATACTACAACGACGAACGCATTCAAAATTTCGGAGACGTGAACTGCGGCCATCTCTGCCTATCCGTGCTCGCGTTTCTCTCTAAAATAAATAACCCTACGATCGAGGATTTCCAGAAAGCATTGTGGAACCTCAAACAGCATCACTAGGATGGGCGTGTTCCATCTCACGAGCGAATCTTCAATCTTGAAACTCACGCTGCACGACGACATCGTCTATCCTAAATCCGTGGCTCTGCGTGCATTCTACAGCATGTACCTCATACCTAACGTCACGCAGCACAACAACAAAATTAGCGTCGGAAGCGAACACATCGTCGTCACGCCAGGACAATACAATCTTTCCACTTTGCAAGCTCAATTACCCAAAGGCACATACCTTTCTCAAAATTCGGTCACGCACAGAGTGGAAATCCTATCCGCGACGGAGACCGTGGACCTGGGCACCATGGGAGAACTTTTAGGTTTCGAGAACGACACCAAACTCGAAGCTGGCATCAAGCACGTAGCAACCAACATTCCTAAATTCTTGGCCATAGAGACTCTGAACGTACACTGCAACGTGGCCGAAGGCATGATCACGAAATCTTCGGACGGATTGTTAGGAAGTCACAAGCAGACGGGAATCATAGCCACTTTCAAACCAAGTTCCGAGTTCATGGAACCGATCATCTACACGCCCTCTTCGCCGATCTATTTTCCAGTATGTCGCAACCGCATAGACGACATAGAGTTGGTGGTGACGAACGAGAAAGGAGACGTGGTGGATTTCGCAGGTGCCACTACGACGGCCATCGTGGAGATCAACGTATAATAAATAACCATACATGTAAAATGGAGCAAATCGAAAGTTACGAATTGCAATCTTTCCCTCCCAACCGTCGCACGTTCGCCAATCTGAACGAAGCGAACAGGGAGATCGAATACGACGTGGACGTAGGCGACGGGTTTATTCATCCTCACAGAGCGGACCTCTACCTTCAATTCGACGTGGTGAAGAAGGAAAGCGGAGACGCGTTTCCCGCAGCAGCAAACTTGATACTCGTGGACAACTTCGTGCCTCACCTGTTCTCGCAGGTGGAGGTGAGGAAACACAACACCGTCATCGACAGAATAGATTATCCAGGCATCACGTCGACGGCGGTGGGAACGTTGAAATTATCCAAAACGGACGCAGCGTACTACCAGGCCGGGGGATTCGAAGCCGGGACCAAAATATCGACGAAAAGTCACACGGTGCTTTTTCCCATGCGTCTGCTGCCTGGTTTCTTCTCGGACTACAAGGAGATCATGTGGAAGGGAGGACTGAGGATCACGTTTCGAAGAGCGGCCAACGACAACGACGCACTGATGCGATACGCTACTTTGGGTCCGGACGGCACCACGCCGATAGCCAACACTTTACCCGAAGCAGCGAAATGCGTCATCCGGAGCATGGAATTGAGAATGCCGGTGGTGGAATACGAAACGAACTACGCCCTCAAGTACAAAGCGGAGATCTTGAAAAGTCCGCAGGTGCCGATTCACTTTCACGGTTACCAGTGCGTGCAGAAGATGGCGTCGGGAAGTCACATGGAATTCGACGTGACGACGCAGTTCAACAACATACAGTTCGACATGCCAGATTTCGTCGTAGTGCTTTTTCAGACCGGACGCGATAACGATCAGGAAAAAGATTCCAGCAAGTTCGACGACTGCAAGATCAAGAACGTTTACCTCAAAAATGGACGCAACGAAGTGTTCCCGCGCGAGAATTACAACCTTGACGTGACCAAAAACGATTACCTCAAACTTTACGAAGCTTACACGGCTTACAAACGCGTGACCGAGGGAAGCGTGGACGTGTACTACGCGCCCAGCGAATTCAAAGCACGGAGACCCATGACCGTCATCAACACATCTAAGAGGAAGAAGGTTGTGGTCAACGATCGTACCAACATCAAGATTGTATGCGAGTTCCACGATGCCTTGCCTGCAGATACTCTGTGCAGTGTCATTCTTATTGCAGAGAAAACATTTGTGTATGACGTCAAGAATGAAAGAGTGACTGAACAGTTTTAAATAAATAAAAAAAAATAGCACACAATAAGAAATGTGGAATTTTATATATATAAGTACAAATTGCAATTAGCAGTTTCCAGAAGTTTAATTTTGCTGTGCCATGCATGGATGTAATCGAGGAAGTGGAAGTAAATTAAAATTGTTTTTTTTCGCATTGCCTATTACTTTTTGTTGCACTCTGGGCAGGCCTTACTAGTTTGGAGGCGATAGTGGCCCCACGGAAGTGTGTGGACCCCACATTCAAGAATACACCTCTTGTCGTCGTGTGCATCCAGAGCAACTTTCCTGACAATATTAGTTGTAAGCACATGATCGACGCTTTGGATACGATGCTCTTTTTGTAGAATGGGCGATTTTGTTCTGAGGCACTCGAGGTAATCCTCAAACTTGAGGTGCTCCCGAACCACTTGCCTGCTTACACCCTTTGCCTTTTTTGTTACTGAACCCTCAGCCCGGATCGCATAGGCTTTGGCACGAAGTCCAGCAAACTCCACAATCACATCCCCGTCTTTCTCGTCCTTGAGTTTGCCGGGTATTTTTTTGTTCCGGGGCAGAATTCCATACCGGTTTAGCTGGGGATAGCCCGATGTGTCGAAGAGCTTGACAAGAGCTGGAACTTTGGCCATATCACCATACGCATCGGCCGTGCGAACATGGTACACCAAGCTGTCTGTGTCTGTGTAGAGCAGCGAGATATTGTGGTTGTAGTGTGCACGTAGTATGCCGTAATATGTCTCGAACATGCACAACTTGCTCAGATCCAAAACTGCAGCTCCCACATAGATGGGCTTGTTGAGTAGCACCTTGCCCCGGTTCATGTGAATCAGAGACATCTGTTCGTTGTAAATTGTTCGAGACCTAAACAGCGGGCTTGCAACAAGTCGACGACACTGTGTTTTCTTCGTCACCAACCTCACATCAACGCGATTTCGCACATTCTCCATGGTCTTCCCAAATACCGCATTGTTCATTAATTTGAAAAAATCGCGATCAAGTTCCGAAGTGGCATCAGTGCGATGTTTGGTGTTCAGTTCGATGTACGGCTTCAACCATGGAGACTGCCTGAACAAGAGCACGTCGTAAACTGCTTTGACCGAGACCCCTTGCTGCATTAACCACTGGAGGTTCCGGTAGTGTAGCACATAACGCTTTTTGGGCTCCAAGTCCATGACGAGCTTCGGTTGATCCGAGCCAGGTGGGCACTTGACTTCCGGAGCAGGCGAGAGGTCACAGAATGTATCCTGCAGCTTCTCGGGGAAGTCAAGGTCCACCTCGGCAAAAAACCCATGTTCTGAATCGTCGAAGCTTTCGATGTCGTGGTATAAAGGATCAGCCCACTCAAACTGTCCTGTTGGGAGTGGCTGCATCATGGAGTGCCCGTAAAGATTATTCACATCAGTGTACATGATGTAGCTTGATGGTTGGGAGGGGTCGTAACCAGTGGCCATGTGGTGATTGTTGGCGTGTGCGAAGCGTTGCGACACTTGGACCATGCCGCCCCGGATAGCTCTCTCGATGAAAAGCATGATATCAACATCGAAGATAAGTGAAAGTTTAACTTTAGTCAGCAGGAGCATGGCCGACCATGCCAGTCCAGGAAGGCTGTAAAAATATACAGGGTCCAGGTTGTAAATGTCTATCGCAGTCGCCCGAAACGCCTGGAACACATCGGCAAGAAGCGTCACATCAAGCTTCAGGTATGCATCGTGGTAATCACCGAAAGTTCGGCAACCCAACTCGACCCACATAGACTGAGCATGCTTGTACTCCTCGTCGGTAATACCAGAACCTCTCAGCTGGCTGTAGAACTTATCCTGGGGAGGCAGCAACTCTTCTTCGAACTTGGAAGGGTCTGTGACGTATTCGTAGGGGTAGACCCCTTTACGTCTGATGAGTGTGACATCTAAGTTCGGGAAACTTGATGTAGTAATAGCTAGTTGGCCGTCTCTGAGCTTCCCAGCAAGAGCATCGAGGCTTGCCTGGAGGAACCTCAGAGAGTCGAGGAACCGAAGCTCGATGCTGCTGCTTGAGTTGGGGATCGGCACCCACTTGCTGACGCTAATATAACGCTCCTCGTTCTGTGCCAGGACATTGATTCTCGCATTGTCGTACCCTAGATGTGTAACCAAGTGATGGAAATCATATCCCGAGCCATTGTGAAAAAAGACCGGTATGAAGCGCGGGTCCCTGGCTCTCAAGTTACATCTGTTGCACCACGGGCCAATGTAGCTTCCGGTCCCATAATGGTCATGGTGGTGGACCTTTTTGTTATCGTCAGTGAAGACCGACTTGCAAACAGGACAATTTAGAGCTATTTCGTGCTGATGCTTGTCTTCCGGAGACAGAGGCAGCATGGGCTTGGGGGCCAACAGCACCTTCCCTATCTTGATGGCTTCCTGTTGCATTCTCTCCAGGAAGTGTTTGACCGGGTCGGGACCGCGATACACATAGGGCTCGGAGGCAATATGTTGGTCTCGCCACACCACAAGATAGGAGTAACTCGAGGCCTCGTGGATTTGGAAAGGAATAGTAGAGGATGTTTCGGGGTTGGGCTCACAGTTAGACAGAGGTTGAAGAAAGGCCTCGAAGTCTGCTACAATATAGGCAGGATGCTTCACCATAGCACTGTGCATGCGAAAGCACTCTACTGCACCAGGTTCGGGCAGGATAATTCGTGCAGGCTCGTTGGTACCACAATAGAGCATGTGGCGAGCTAGCTTCTCAGCAGCAATGTTGGGACCTCTGATGCGCCGGTAACCCTGCTGTTCTCGATTATTAAATGTAGCCAAGCACCTGCGACACACCTCGACGTGGGTTTTGCCTTTGCTCCGTTGGCTCGAAACAAGCCGAGAGAGGGAACGGATAAGGGTGTAATGGTGATGGGTCTCGTCCTTGATGAGCAGGAGGTTGATTTCTCGTACCTTGTTGTTGTTGCCCACGTTGCTCACCCGGATGGGGTGGACCTCATTTTTGTTCTCGGTGAGACCGTAAACATTGATGGCTAATTGTAGGCCCAACAAGTCACGAGCACGAACCTCAAACTTGCGAATATGCGAGACTTCTACAGGGTAGGCAATCCCGGCCATTGCATCCTCCAGTTCCGACTCATACTGCTTGTAGTGTGCAACACGGTACGAGTGGTTTTCCCTAGGTATAGGGTGCAATGCTGCCAGCACCGACCAGAGGAAGCATTTGGTGTCTTTGTTCTGAATATTGAGAACAGCTTTCCTTGCTTCAACCTCGGGTGGCAGGGCAATATAGCTAGACCCTGCCAGTGGTAGGAACTTGCTAAGTGTCAGACAAAGTTCGTGGGGGTCGCCACACAGCGAACCGCCCGAGCCTTTAGCCTGATGCTCCTCGTGCTTTGCCACAAACTCCTCGACAAACTTGTTGTAGATGCTGTCGAGGTCAGTGATATCTGCCTGATGCAGTGTTTTTGCTTTTGTGGCATGGAAGAATTTATATATTTCATCAGACGGTTTTTTATACTTGCAGCATAGCACAGCATAGAATTTAATGGAGTATGTAGCCAATGCATCGTTGAGGATGGATATTATCTTAGCTCGCTCGCTCTCCAGAAAACTACGCACATCGCATGAGCTGTCTGATGTTATGTTAAAGTCTTCTAATAAATGCTCAAACGCAAATTGGTCTGCTTTCTTCGCCAGCTTGACGCGTTTGGCAGGTGGCGATGCATCGAGGGAGGTTACTTCTACCTTTCGCTTGGAAGGTTTCGGTAGAGATGTTCCAGTGCTCTTGCAAGTAGGCTGGTGTCGCTTGAAGTTGTCAATAGAAATATTTTTTCCACACTTAGAGCACAGTTTGGTTGCACATATTCGCTTTCCCGGCACACAAGTACGACAGTGCCTTTGAAAATGTTGACTTGACACACCAATTTGGCACGTAGGGCAATTTTTTACAGAACGCATAATGCAGAGATTTTTTGGGGGTATGTTATTTAATACCAAATGCTGTGCAATGCAAAATATAATTGCTCACTTTTTTTTTAACTATTTTCTATGACCTTATTTGGGTTTTTTCGCCAAATTATATGCTTCTAGTCTCCTATACAATACAATATACGTACAATATATTGTCGACAGTATTATATTTGAGCAGGTCGCTTGTCGCCTAAACACTACAGCTCACAGGTTGGGAAAATCTGACATGAAAGTAGATAATACGCTTATGCCTTATTTATATATAATTTTCACGGGGCGTACAATATTGTCAGCGGTATCATATTTGAGCAGGTTGCTTGTCGCCTAAACACTACAGCTCACAGGTTGGGAAAATCTGACGTGAAAGTAGATAATACGCTTATGCCTTATTTATATATAATTTTCACGGGGCGTACAATATTGTCAGCGGTATCATATTTGAGCAGGTTGCTTGTCGCCTAAACACTACAGCTCACAGGTTGGGAAAATCTGACGTGAAAGTAGATAATACGCTTATGCCTTATTTATATATAATTTTCACGGGGCGTACAATATTGTCAGCGGTATCATATTTGAGCAGGTCGCTTGTCACCTAAACACTACAGCTCACAGGTTGGGAAAATCTGACATGAAAGTAGATAATACGCTTATGCCTTATTTATATATAATTTTCACGGGGCGTACAATATTGTCAGCGGTATCATATTTGAGCAGGTCGCTTGTCACCTAAACACTACAGCTCACAGGTTGGGAAAATCTGACGTGAAAGTAGATAATACGCTTATGCCTTATTTATATATAATTTTCACGGGGCGTTCAATATTGTCAACGGTATCATATTTGAGCAGGTCGCTTGTCGCCTAAACACTACAGCTCACAGGTTGGGAAAATCTGACATGAAAGTAGATAATACGCTTATGCCTTATTTATATATAATTTTCACGGGGCGTACAATATTGTCAGCGGTATCATATTTGAGCAGGTCGCTTGTCACCTAAACACTACAGCTCACAGGTTGGGAAAATCTGACGTGAAAGTAGATAATACGCTTATGCCTTATTTATATATAATTTTCACGGGGCGTTCAATATTGTCAACGGTATCATATTTGAGCAGGTCGCTTGTCACCTAAACACTACAGCTCACAGGTCGGGAAAATCTGACATGAAAGCAGATAATACGTTTATGCCTTATTTATATGTAATTTTCACGGGGCGTTCAATATTGTCAACGGTATTATATTTGAGCGCGTCGCTTGTCACCTAAACACTACAGCTCACAGGTCGGGAAAATCTGACATGAAAGCAGATAATACGCTTATGCCTTATTTATATGTAATTTTCACGGGGCGTTCAATATTGTCAACGGTATTATATTTGAGCGCGTCGCTTGTCACCTAAACACTACAGCTCACAGGTCGGGAAAATCTGACATGAAAGTAGATAATACGCTTATGCCTTATTTATATGTAATTTTCACGGGGCGTTCAATATTGTCAACGGTATTATATTTGAGCGCGTCGCTTGTCACCTAAACACTACAGCTCACAGGTCGGGAAAATCTGACATGAAAGCAGATAATACGTTTATGCCTTATTTATATGTAATTTTCACGGGGCGTTCAATATTGTCAACGGTATTATATTTGAGCGCGTCGCTTGTCACCTAAACACTACAGCTCACAGGTCGGGAAAATCTGACATGAAAGTAGATAATACGCTTATGCCTTATTTATGTATAATTTTCACGGGGCGTACAATATTGTTAAGAGCGTTAGTTTTTGTAGAGCTCTCTTTTTCCATCTTTCCTCTAAACAGTGAAGCTGTAGAAGACACAATTAGCTAACCTAGCATACGACATACCTTCCTAATTAATATGGATATTGTCACACATTCCTCTTATTTTATACTGTTGTAAATGGAAAAGATTATGTACGGTAAATGTTTTGTACATTATAGGGAAAAAATGCAAAATATCCCCCAATTTTAATTCGATCCACCTCTGAATCGAATTTTTACATATTCTCACGCCGGCACATATGTTGTTCTATTTGCTTCTTTTACTTGCCTTGCTTAATTAACTCTCGCTAATTAGCATTTTTTTGGAAGAAGTCAACTAGAACAACATATGGCGGTATGAGAAATATGCAAATCAAAGAACATTTTAGCAATATATGGGCCCTAGCAATTAGCTTCGTCGACTAAGAGTACTCCTTCAAACATCTTCAGCTAGATCGTATTACTACGCGAGGACGTTTAAAATTTTTGGGTGTTGAAAAAGTTTGACCCTACTTTTTATTTCTATTGTTTGCTAATAGATGGCGCTAATAGTACCCCCTCCCCTCCCCTCTCCCCTCTTCTCCTCTGCTGTATGACAAATAGCACAAACATAAAAATCAAGATTTTGGAGAGCAAAACATAAAATTTGCATGCATCTGATGTCGAACCGGGAACTTTTATCTTTCGGGGAGTCAACATTATTTTTTTACTCAGTCGTCATATAACATGAACACACGCAAAGATTCACATGTGCTTTTATTATTTTGTGTTCGGTAAGTACAAGTATATTCTATTATTGTATAAATTATTGTTTAATTTAATAAATTGTAAAACTCGGAGCCTGCTATACTAAAACTCCTTCTGTCTATTGAAAGCGAATGTTGCGTGCATGCGGAAATAACACAGAAAAAAAAGCGGATGGAAGCAATTTAAAATCACTGGGGCAAGGTCAGTATTACGAGAGCGTAAAAACACGTGTTTTCATTCAACTTCGAAAAATAAGAATAAATGTGTGCATACAGAACACATATGCTTTCTTTTCACAGTTGTAAAAACATATAAATTGTACATGAAGTAAGTTACGGGAAGGCTCTCTCAATTAGGTACAAGTATTGTACAATTAGGTACAAATTGTTGTACAATTATTTTCCCCAGTTGTCCAGTTGGAGTTGGGGGGCATAACACTGGTACTATTTGTAATCACAGTGCTTACTCATGTATTTTGTTTAATATTTTATTTTAAATTCACTGTCAGAAACTAGTGTTACCTACTCTGTTGGTTGTCACTGTCAAGCTTCCAGTATTCGTACAGCGTAAAAAGCTATAACCCCCCTCTCAAAATATATACATTGTATACGCCAAGATGCTCAATAGCCTAGCAACACATCATGAAAAAACATGCCAAGAGGACCCAGTTGGTTTATAAGTCAGTGCTGCCAATTCCTATTTGTAGGTTAGCTTAGCCAGTGAAAAATCATATTGTTACGATATAGTAGAATTTTTGTAGAGTGGGTAGGCAACACCGACGAGCATCAAATGATGATTTCAAGCCTCAAATAATAATTTCGAGCCTCAAAAAAAAAAAAACATCCAATAAAATTGCCAAATATAAAAAGGGGGCAATAGACCCCCCCTCATAAAAGGCTACAGTAAACCCACAGTGTCGCCAACACTAGGCCCCCCAACAGTATTGCCAGACATAAAAAATACATGGACCCCTCAGGTCCTTTGATGAAAATTTACAGTGAAAAAACCCAATAAATTAACAACACTGTCAAAAAATCTACGGTAGTGTTGCCAGATGTAAACAGAAGACAATAAACCCCCCCCTCATAAAAGGCTACAGTGCCCCCCACAGTGTTGTCAACTCTGCCCTCAAAATATACATCATAAAAAGCTACAACAAGCGCCACAACCTTGGTGATTTTTTCGGGTAAGGAGTTGGTAACACTGCTCATGCCTTACAAGAAAAATCCATTAAGGCGATCGAGCTCCAAATGATGGTTCGAGCTCCAAATGATGGCCCAGTACCCGGCCACTAGGTCTACTGGTGTATAAAACTTAAATGTTTTGCATAACATGAAATATTGTTAATGGGAATGTGTTGTTTCTAATGTTAAATATAGAAAGCAGATAACAAGAAAAAAAAGAAATAATGTTGCAGGTAGATACGGAGCCTCAGCCCAAACACATATATGATCAGACAGGATGTCAACGATGCATTCATAACTAACATGTGATTATTCAAAAATTGAAATAGTACAGTAAAAACAACTAACTAACTAACTCTCTATGTTTTTTTTTTAAACCGGCACGAATGAGAAAGAAATAAAGAAGATTTTTACAGGAATCTTGTTGGGAAACCTGATGGTAAAAGACCAAAACGAACATGGAGATGAATCTAAAAGAAATCTGTAAAGATTGGAATAGAATATATATAAATTTTGCTCAGGATAAGTACAAATTGAACTGTAACTACGAATTTTTAGAATCAAGAGTGCTAGAGAATTAATTAATTAATTAATATTTAATATAATGAAGGTAGTAATATAGTATTCTTATTGAGAAGAGAATTTCTAAAAAACTTATTTTTCCTCGTACGTTTACTAATAGCAGTTACATTTGACATGTTTGACTAATCGCGAATCAACGTACGGAAGCCGTTGGAAGCAGTTTGAAGACTGAAATGGCTATGGAAGGACACTTATTATAATGTTAATATCTTAGTATAATGTTTTGAGAATTGCTTCTCGATAATGTTTGGTATATAATTTAATCTGTTGTTAGATAAAATACATAATTATCAGAATTTAAGGATGGAAAAATATGAAGAGTGAATAAATAATACGTTTGACTAATCGTGAAGATAAGTATCACAGTACGTTTTATCGTTTCTTATATAAACGTTGAAACGTTTAAGAACGTATAAGAACGTTTACTGAAACGTTTCAACGTGCGATGACCAATCGTTATCAGGCCAAGGGGGAACCATATTGACGCCACCCACACGGTCGGCAGCCATCTTGATGTCCGCCATCTTGAATTCAACTTCAGAATTTTAAATAGGAAGGGGGCCGTGCGACATATCAAAATGGGCTAGAATTTCACGAGAAATATAATAGTGAAGGTTTTTTCTACATATCTTTAACCAGTAAAAAGTTATGACTTAATTCTTGTACCAATTTGCTTTTTTTCGAGGTGTTAGAAAAATTCCTTAAAATTTGTTTAGCACTTCGGTAATGCATCGAGATCAAAGTGACGTCTATGGAGAGACGTTCGCATGCCATTGCACATTATTTTAATCGGATACATCCATGAAGAGCTGTGCATTATGAATGGTTGTCGTGAACAATTTACAGTGTGACGCTTCCATTGAATTAAAAATCCTTCACAGTGACAAGGCTAATGTTTATGTTCATAAGGAAGTTTATAAACAGAATATGTGACCCTTGTCATCTGATAACCCATTTTCAACAGATCAAAGCTGAATGGTTAGTGTTGGTAAGTTAATGGTGTGGCGTGCTGTGTGGAACACGATTGGTTAGTTAATTTTCCATCAACAAAACCTTAAATGTTTAGTGCTACTTGGATTTGTTAAATAAACAGTTTTTTTCATCCTTGCTTATGGAAGAAAAAAACTGTTTATTTAACAAATCCAAGTAGCACTAAACATTTAAGGTTTTGTTGATGGAAAATTAACTAACCAATCGTGTTCCACACAGCACGCCACACCATTAACTTACCAACACTAACCATTCAGCTTTGATCTGTTGAAAATGGGTTATCAGATGACAAGGGTCACATATTCTGTTTATAAACTTCCTTATGAACATAAACATTAGCCTTGTCACTGTGAAGGATTTTTAATTCAATGGAAGCGTCACACTGTAAATTGTTCACGACAACCATTCATAATGCACAGCTCTTCATGGATGTATCCGATTAAAATAATGTGCAATGGCATGCGAACGTCTCTCCATAGACGTCACTTTGATCTCGATGCATTACCGAAGTGCTAAACAAATTTTAAGGCATTTTTCTAACACCTCGAAAAAAAGCAAATTGGTACAAGAATTAAGTCATAACTTTTTACTGGTTAAAGATATGTAGAAAAAACCTTCACTATTATATTTCTCGTGAAATTCTAGCCCATTTTGATATGTCGCACGGCCCCCTTCCTATTTAAAATTCTGAAGTTGAATTCAAGATGGCGGACATCAAGATGGCTGCCGACCGTGTGGGTGGCGTCAATATGGTTCCCCCTTGGCCTGATAACGATTGGTCATCGCACGTTGAAACGTTTCAGTAAACGTTCTTATACGTTCTTAAACGTTTCAACGTTTATATAAGAAACGATAAAACGTACTGTGATACTTATCTTCACGATTAGTCAAACGTATTATTTATTCACTCTTCATATTTTTCCATCCTTAAATTCTGATAATTATGTATTTTATCTAACAACAGATTAAATTATATACCAAACATTATCGAGAAGCAATTCTCAAAACATTATACTAAGATATTAACATTATAATAAGTGTCCTTCCATAGCCATTTCAGTCTTCAAACTGCTTCCAACGGCTTCCGTACGTTGATTCGCGATTAGTCAAACATGTCAAATGTAACTGCTATTAGTAAACGTACGAGGAAAAATAAGTTTTTTAGAAATTCTCTTCTCAATAAGAATACTATATTACTACCTTCATTATATTAAATATTAATTAATTAATTAATTCTCTAGCACTCTTGATTCTAAAAATTCGTAGTTACAGTTCAATTTGTACTTATCCTGAGCAAAATTTATATATATTCTATTCCAATCTTTACAGATTTCTTTTAGATTCATCTCCATGTTCGTTTTGGTCTTTTACCATCAGGTTTCCCAACAAGATTCCTGTAAAAATCTTCTTTATTTCTTTCTCATTCGTGCCGGTTTAAAAAAAAAAACATAGAGAGTTAGTTAGTTAGTTGTTTTTACTGTACTATTTCAATTTTTGAATAATCACATGTTAGTTATGAATGCATCGTTGACATCCTGTCTGATCATATATGTGTTTGGGCTGAGGCTCCGTATCTACCTGCAACATTATTTCTTTTTTTTCTTGTTATCTGCTTTCTATATTTAACATTAGAAACAACACATTCCCATTAACAATATTTCATGTTATGCAAAACATTTAAGTTTTATACACCATCAGAGGTGTGATTGCAACAAACGTTACCACTACGTCATCCGACAAAAAAACCAGAATCGGTATTGTTATATTTTATTGCTCAGGTCATTTCATTTTTTTAATATGTATAGCTATAGTGAATATACTAACTTAAGCCCTCAGACTCGTAAACCAACAAATATACACACCTCTGTTAACTACCTTGTATTTTGAGGAGAGGGGGACAATTGTAGCTGTTGGTGCAATACACTTTGAAGTTTTTGTTTTCTAAGTGCCACACATCAATTTCATCATAATTATCATTATTCATCCTCATCGTTGCCATTAGCCTCTTTTTTTTTACAAATTTTTTCGTACTGATATCGCCTTAGCAGATTAACAGAAATCGTCTAAAATTTGAACTCGTGACACCTCCCAATACCATTGCAAGCTTACTTGTGATTGTCCCCCTCAATTATTCAAAATATTTTACTTTCATATTCAAATACACACAAGTAAAAAAAAGTTCATATCACATTAGTGATTTTAAATTTTATTCTTGGGGCCACTTTCTAACATTGTTGCTTGATATTAAAATAAGCGAAAACACTCTGCTATGCTTAATAAAAAAACAACATCTATTCATTGCCAGATTGTACAACTGTATAGGTCGAGGTTCATAAGCCTCATCCATCTCATTCTAGGGACTGCATATTTTGTATACAGTTTTTGTAGTGGAATCAAAACACAGGTTGTTAAAAATATCGTCAGTAAATATGAGAATTCTTGCTGTGAAATTTCTATGCTGTTTAATAATAGAATTCGAATCTCTGAGAAAGCCAAGTACTAAGCTTTAGCATTCCATATTAGCAAAACCTTTATACGTACGTATTTATAACCTCAATTTACTAATCAAAAAATCCCCCTTAACCAACCAATTAGCATATTTATATGACCTTCTATAGAGGAAGAAGACATGACATTTCCGAGCCGGTATTATTAATATGACATTCTTAACAGATTAATACATCAATCTTTAAGCAAACACTTAGGAATGTTTGAAATTAATAATTAGGAAATTCTTTTTAACCAAACAATCAACACAAATCTCTCTTTTTTATAGAGAAAAAAAAACATAACATTCCTGAGACAGTAATAGTGAAATTAGAAGAAGATTAATCACACGAGCATCATCATCGTCGACATCGCTTATCCTGACGGGATGCACGACATGTTTATCCAACGTATAGGAATACACGTTGATGATTAAGCGTTTTCCTTCTGCATCTCGTGCTTATATTTCAAATTTTGTTGTATCAGAAATAGTCACCGGGTATTCGATGCCAGACATTACACTTTCAAAACTCGGACTCGTATTGTTTGTAATATCCAACCCACTGTGGATTATTTTTGCAATAAACAGGATGCAGTGCAGCCAATATACACTAAAAAAAAACACACTTGTTATCGCTGTTCTGTATATTTAACACAGCCCTCTTGTGTTGAGTATTCGGTGGAAGAGGCATAAGCTAAGTACGTGTTGCTAGAAGGCCTTCGTCGTTGCAAGTCATCCATAACCTATTCACTAAGAAATAAGAAAAAAAATATTGACGTAAGTAGTGCAGATTAGCCGGTTCTGCGCCCGAAAGTGAGGCTCGGTGAGGCTCGCCAAACCTCAAAAACTCACTTTCTCTCCACGTTCCGCGCCTCATTTATTGCGCTGACGATGTTTCACAGCGTAGAAAACAGCACCAAAACATCAAAAACTCATTTTGATTATTTGGAGCTCACCAAAACCTCAAAAACTTATTTTTATTAATTGAGGTTCACCAAACCTCAAAAACTCTCATTTTCTCTCTATGTTCAGCGCCTCATTTATTGCGCTGACACAACGTGATGAGTAAATAATGCAGTCTCTTATTTTTGAAGGATGAATGCACCTTATCGTAATTTTCCAAGTCCCGGTCAAATGTTTGTATATCGTGATCTTTGTAAACCTCTCTCTCGGGAACGATGTGCCACACACACGCGCGTGCACGCCTATATTGTGACGCAAACAAACAAACAAATAATATTTTTTTTTAAGATTCCTGGCCCCTAACCCCACTTCCGGTTGCTATTTTGGATTTCCGAGCATAGGTTCTATTCATATTTTACTTACATATAGGCGTACGTGATGAATCAGCAAACAGATTTTTCCTAAGTTTTACCGTTTCCAAGATAACTCTACTTCCGGTCGCCATTTTGGATTTCCGATCATAGCTTCTATTCATATTTTTTCTCACGTATAGGTGTACCTAATGAATCCGCAAACAGATTTTTCCTAAGTCTTACCGTTTCCAAGATAACCCCACTTCCGGTCGCTATTTTGAATTTCCGACCATAGGTTCTATTCATATTTTACTTACATATAGGCGTTTGTGGTGAATCAGCAAACAGATTTTTCCTAAGTCTTACTGTTTCCAAGATAATCCCACTTCCGGTCGCCATTTTGGATTTCCGAACATAGGTTCTATTCACATTTTACTCACGTATAGGCGTACGTGATGAATCCGCAAACAGATTTTTCCTAAGTCATGAATTGGAGGGTTCTCTGGCAACTTATATTAATTCTCGTAAGAGAACAGAAAACGCACACACACACAAAAAAAAACAATACTGTGGTCACTACAACAAATAGTCTTCTTCAACCCCTATCCAACAAACCAAAAAAAATCATCATCCTAACTAGAACCATGTAACTAACATTGTGATGACTCATATTAAGTACCTCTTAATTGTATTACTTATAAGGGTATACTATTGCACAACGTTTTTGCAACAAGTTATTACGTAACATTGTGATGACTCATATCTAATGCTCTTCGTTGTATTAACTATAAGGGAGTAAACTATTACACAACATGTTGCAACAAGTTATGACGTAATGTGATGAGTCATATCTAACGTGGCGTGAGAGCAGCCGAAGAGTACGGACGTCCTGTTGCAGCGCTCCTCGTTTTTGTAAAAAAAATAGGTATTTAACTTTCTTTGAAGCTACATACCATCTATTATTTCAAGTTCAAAGGTGTTTCACGTGGTTTTTCATAGTAATTTCGACCAGATTGAATTTTGACGTGATCGTGCATTTTCTATTTCACCTCAAGAAATTCTATATAAATAACATACCTGAAAATTGTATCGCTATATACTAGACTTTTTGATTTCTGTGATTTTCGAAAAAGCAATGGCATCCACCACCAGTTTCAATCGTAAAAATGATAAAACTGAATGTGTTACTTGTGGGAAGCTAATCTCAAGGAACAATTTATCGGTACACAGGGCAAGATGTAGCGAAACAGGTTCGAGAATTAATCGTTCGTCACCTTCTAAGTCTTGTGCTCGATGCGGAAAGATGATCTGCATTACAAATTTAAGTAAACACCTCAAAATTTGCAAACCATCGACCGAACAAGGAACATTGAAAAGAAAAATCGATGATCCAGGAACCGAAGCTTCCACTTCCAAGCAAATTAAATTATCCAATGAACGCAAACCAATTAGATCTGCATTCAACGACCAACTCCAGGATTTTTCAATTAAGTCAGAACCAGGCCGTGACATCCTTAGTTTCTTGGATGAAACGAAAACATCTGTACTAAATATTTTGAAAGATAAACTTGAAAACAACTCTATAAAAGTATACGTTGTTCTGTTTTCCGAATACGAGAAAGTCGATGGCACAACGAGTATTTTTTATCATTGTACAAAAAACCAGACACTTTATTTTGCTGACGTCGAAAATTTGGACAACTTCTATTATAAAGTTTCCAACGAGCTGGTTAAGAAACATGACGATTTCGAGGCTAAAGGGTCGGGATGGTCTCTATGTGGAAGTCCTCACACGTTAACCGTTTACGTGAACCGATTCTCGCCTCTTCGTGCATCTAGCTACGTCCCTCTTCCACCGAACATTCAACACAAGAGGGCTGTGTTAAATATACAGAACAGCGATAACAAGTGTTTTCTCTGGTGTGTGTTGGCTGCACTGCATCCTGTTCATTGCAAAAATAATCCAGAACAGGTTTCTCATTACAAGCAATACGAGTCCGAATTTGAAAGTGTAATGTCTGACATCGAATACCCGGTGACATTGTCGGATATAACAAAGTTCGAAAATCGTGCAGGAAAACGCATCGCTATTAATGTATATTCCTTTACGTCAGATAAATATCTTGTGCACCCCGTCAGGATAAGCGATATCGACGATGACGATGCTCGTGTGATTA
This sequence comes from Lepisma saccharinum, assembly GCF_977018435.1. Lineage (NCBI taxonomy): Eukaryota > Metazoa > Arthropoda > Insecta > Zygentoma > Lepismatidae > Lepisma > Lepisma saccharinum. Next base: position 14,295,092 of record NC_139245.1, read on the forward strand.
ATCTTCTTCTAATTTCCAACGAGGATGTCTATCATTACACGCTAATTCGTTCACTATCACGTTTGGTCAGAAGTCAATCAACCAAGCATGCAAACAACATCGAAGTTTGCCCGAGATGTCTAACCACGTTCGACGATCGAAAACAACTCAATTATCGAAATTACACCGGACGTCAAATTGCTATCGAGAAACTTGCCGAACATAAAATTTATTGCGGTGACAACAGACCGGCTAGAATGTTGATGCCCGAAACGAACGAAGTCGAAGAATTCAAAATGCACAAGGCATTGTTGGAACATCCCGCAATCATCGTCGCAGATTTCGAGGCGTTCCTCAAACCACTCTCCTACTGCGAACCGGATCCTGAAATTTCCTCCACAACGCCGTACCAGCTTCATCAACCTAATAGTTTCGGCTATGTTGTTGTGCGACGTGATAAAATGAATGAAGCATATATATACCGCGGGCCAAATGCAATCGAACACTTCCTGGAAAAAATGATGGAGGAGGTTGAGGTAATTGGTAGCGTACTGCTTACATCAAAACCGATGGCACCTTTAACTGAAAATGAACTTCAAAATTACAATTCCACTGAGGTGTGTCCGGTATGTGATCAAAGTTTCACTGATGAGAACAAAAAAATATTCCACCACGATCATTTCAGCGGAAACTACATAGGTGGAATTTGCAACACGTGCAATCTTAAAATCCAGAAACCTAAATTCATCCCCATATTCTTTCACAACGGAAGCGGATATGATTTTCACCACCTGGTGAGACATCTTGGCTACGATCCGAAACGTATAGGTGTCTTGGCCGAGAATGAAGAACGCTACATTAGTCTCAGCAAGCAAGTGTCGATTCCGGGAACGAAAAATACAATCGAGATGCGCTTCCTGGATTCGTATAGATTTCTCTCTGCCAGCCTGGACGCTTTAGCGAACAAACTCACCGACGATCAATTTAAAATAACTAGAGCTAGTTTTCCCAACGTAGACATAGAACTCGTTAGACGTAAAGGGATTTATCCTTACGAATACGTTAGTGATGGTTCTAAATTTAACGACGACGCTCTCCCACTTCCAAGAGAATTTTACAGCAGACTCAGAGAGAAAGGAATCACGGACGAAGAATACCAACACGCGCAACTCATGTGGGAGAAATTAGAATGTAGGACACTCGGAGACTACCACGACGCATACTTAAAATTAGACGTGACGATACTTGCGGATGTTTTTCAAGCGTTCAGGAAAACGGCAACGAATATTTATAAATTAGATCCAGCGTATTTCTACAGCCTACCGGGATTAGCGTGGTCGGCAATGTTATTCCAGACAAAGGTCAAGCTGGAACTGATATCGGACGTTGACATGTTGCTATTTATCGAAAGAGGGATACGAGGTGGAATGGTGCAATGCGTACAGAGACATGCAAAAGCTAATAACGTACACATGAAAGAAGATTACGATTCAAATCGAGCATTGAATTACATCTTCTACGCCGACGTTAATAATCTCTACGGACATGCCATGGTTCAGAAACTTCCTTACGGGGGATTCGAATGGTTAGATCCCACTTCGATAGACATTATTCATTTCGACGATAGCGAGTGTGGTTTCTTCGCAGAGAACGTTGCAACGTTTTTGAAAGTCGTTGATTTTGTTTCTGTATTTTCCGTCGTTGGGTTTCCTCGTCACGTCGATCGTCGCGAATCCGAAATCGTCCCTGTTCCAGCAAGAAGAGCAACGTTCCGAAAATTGATTGATCAACAGGCCGTTGAGTTTAGATAACATGGAAGGTAGAAATTCATGATCTGCCTTGCGGTGTACAGTCTCCATTGTTTGCTTTCGGAAACCAAAGAGATTCATTGTCCTTGCTAGTTTTTTATTGTGTATGTGATAATTTGAGACAGTCAAAGTTTTTTTTTATTTTAGTTATAGTTATTTAAGTTTATTTTTTTTCAATTGCATTGCCTACAATTTTTACTATTTTCTAAACGATAGTGTCCCCAAGGCAACGTGTGGATTCCACAAGACAAAATACATCTTTTATCGTCGTGCGGATCTAATGCTACTTTCCTAACTTCGTTTGTTGTAATCACGTGGTCTACACTTTGGATTCTTTGTTCTATACTTAGTATCGTCGATTGTGAGTAAAGGCAATCGATGTAATCGTGGAAGGTGAGTTTGTTCTCCACCGTATTCTTGCCCACACCTTTTGCTTTCTTCGTGACGCTACTCTCTGTTCTCATGGCATACATCTTCGAACGCAAACCCGCGAACTCGACAATAATATCACCGTTACATTCATCTTTCAGTTTACCTAGGACTTTTTTGTTACGAGATGGAATCCCAAATCTGTTGGGTTGAGGATACGCAGAAGTATCGAAATACTCAAGCATGGAAGGATTTTTTACGTCTTCGTATAGGTTAGGTGTTTGTATGCTGTAAATGAAGCTGTCGGTGTCCGTGTACAAAAGTGATATCTTATCATTGTAGAAGGGTTTCATCACGTCGTAATGAAATTCGAACATGTAAAGTTTCGACAAGTCGAGAACCGTTGCGCCAACGTAAATTGGTTTTCTGAATTTCATCAATTTTATATCTAGATTGAAAAGTGCCAAATTCTCGTTGTAAATTTTTCTCGACTTGAATCTAGGATCGGCTATCCACTTCCGACATTTATTCTTATCGGAAATTAATTTCACGTCTACGTGCTTTCTAACATTCTCCATGGTCTTTCCGTACACCGCATTGTTCATTAATTTAAAGAAGTCCTTGTCTAAATCGGAAGTGGCAGCTGTTCTATGTTGTGTGTTAGTTTCTATGTAAGGTCTTAACCACGTGGAATGTTTAAACTTCAGTATTCTTCTAACATTTACTATCTGAACACCCTTCCCAATCAAAAACCGGAGATTCTTGTAGTGGACGACGTATCTCTGTTTAGGGTCCAATGTTAACAAAAGCTTGTCCTGAACCGAGTCGGGTGGACATTTGATTTCGGGAGTCGGAGGCAAATCCGAAAACGTGTCGTGCAGGTGGTCGGAGAATTGGAGATCTACCTCTGCGAAGAAACCACACTCGCTATCGTCGAAATGAATAATGTCTATCGAAGTGGGATCTAACCATTCGAATCCCCCGTAAGGAAGTTTCTGAACCATGGCATGTCCGTAGAGATTATTAACGTCGGCGTAGAAGATGTAATTCAATGCTCGATTTGAATCGTAATCTTCTTTCATGTGTACGTTATTAGCTTTTGCATGTCTCTGTACGCATTGCACCATTCCACCTCGTATCCCTCTTTCGATAAATAGCAACATGTCAACGTCCGATATCAGTTCCAGCTTGACCTTTGTCTGGAATAACATTGCCGACCACGCTAATCCCGGTAGGCTGTAGAAATACGCTGGATCTAATTTATAAATATTCGTTGCCGTTTTCCTGAACGCTTGAAAAACATCCGCAAGTATCGTCACGTCTAATTTTAAGTATGCGTCGTGGTAGTCTCCGAGTGTCCTACATTCTAATTTCTCCCACATGAGTTGCGCGTGTTGGTATTCTTCGTCCGTGATTCCTTTCTCTCTGAGTCTGCTGTAAAATTCTCTTGGAAGTGGGAGAGCGTCGTCGTTAAATTTAGAACCATCACTAACGTATTCGTAAGGATAAATCCCTTTACGTCTAACGAGTTCTATGTCTACGTTGGGAAAACTAGCTCTAGTTATTTTAAATTGATCGTCGGTGAGTTTGTTCGCTAAAGCGTCCAGGCTGGCAGAGAGAAATCTATACGAATCCAGGAAGCGCATCTCGATTGTATTTTTCGTTCCCGGAATCGACACTTGCTTGCTGAGACTAATGTAGCGTTCTTCATTCTCGGCCAAGACACCTATACGTTTCGGATCGTAGCCAAGATGTCTCACCAGGTGGTGAAAATCATATCCGCTTCCGTTGTGAAAGAATATGGGGATGAATTTAGGTTTCTGGATTTTAAGATTGCACGTGTTGCAAATTCCACCTATGTAGTTTCCGCTGAAATGATCGTGGTGGAATATTTTTTTGTTCTCATCAGTGAAACTTTGATCACATACCGGACACACCTCAGTGGAATTGTAATTTTGAAGTTCATTTTCAGTTAAAGGTGCCATCGGTTTTGATGTAAGCAGTACGCTACCAATTACCTCAACCTCCTCCATCATTTTTTCCAGGAAGTGTTCGATTGCATTTGGCCCGCGGTATATATATGCTTCATTCATTTTATCACGTCGCACAACAACATAGCCGAAACTATTAGGTTGATGAAGCTGGTACGGCGTTGTGGAGGAAATTTCAGGATCCGGTTCGCAGTAGGAGAGTGGTTTGAGGAACGCCTCGAAATCTGCGACGATGATTGCGGGATGTTCCAACAATGCCTTGTGCATTTTGAATTCTTCGACTTCGTTCGTTTCGGGCATCAACATTCTAGCCGGTCTGTTGTCACCGCAATAAATTTTATGTTCGGCAAGTTTCTCGATAGCAATTTGACGTCCGGTGTAATTTCGATAATTGAGTTGTTTTCGATCGTCGAACGTGGTTAGACATCTCGGGCAAACTTCGATGTTGTTTGCATGCTTGGTTGATTGACTTCTGACCAAACGTGATAGTGAACGAATTAGCGTGTAATGATAGACATCCTCGTTGGAAATTAGAAGAAGATTAATCACACGAGCATCGTCATCGTCGATATCGCTTATCCTGACGGGGTGCACAAGATATTTATCTGACGTAAAGGAATATACATTAATAGCGATGCGTTTTCCTGCACGATTTTCGAACTTTGTTATATCCGACAATGTCACCGGGTATTCGATGTCAGACATTACACTTTCAAATTCGGACTCGTATTGCTTGTAATGAGAAACCTGTTCTGGATTATTTTTGCAATGAACAGGATGCAGTGCAGCCAACACACACCAGAGAAAACACTTGTTATCGCTGTTCTGTATATTTAACACAGCCCTCTTGTGTTGAATGTTCGGTGGAAGAGGGACGTAGCTAGATGCACGAAGAGGCGAGAATCGGTTCACGTAAACGGTTAACGTGTGAGGACTTCCACATAGAGACCATCCCGACCCTTTAGCCTCGAAATCGTCATGTTTCTTAACCAGCTCGTTGGAAACTTTATAATAGAAGTTGTCCAAATTTTCGACGTCAGCAAAATAAAGTGTCTGGTTTTTTGTACAATGATAAAAAATACTCGTTGTGCCATCGACTTTCTCGTATTCGGAAAACAGAACAACGTATACTTTTATAGAGTTGTTTTCAAGTTTATCTTTCAAAATATTTAGTACAGATGTTTTGTTTCATCCAAGAAACTAAGGATGTCACGGCCTGGTTCTGACTTAATTGAAAAATCCTGGAGTTGGTCGTTGAATGCAGATCTAATTGGTTTGCGTTCATTGGATAATTTAATTTGCTTGGAAGTGGAAGCTTCGGTTCCTGGATCATCGATTTTTCTTTTCAATGTTCCTTGTTCGGTCGATGGTTTGCAAATTTTGAGGTGTTTACTTAAATTTGTAATGCAGATCATCTTTCCGCATCGAGCACAAGACTTAGAAGGTGACGAACGATTAATTCTCGAACCTGTTTCGCTACATCTTGCCCTGTGTACCGATAAATTGTTCCTTGAGATTAGCTTCCCACAAGTAACACATTCAGTTTTATCATTTTTACGATTGAAACTGGTGGTGGATGCCATTGCTTTTTCGAAAATCACAGAAATCAAAAAGTCTAGTATATAGCGATACAATTTTCAGGTATGTTATTTATATAGAATTTCTTGAGGTGAAATAGAAAATGCACGATCACGTCAAAATTCAATCTGGTCGAAATTACTATGAAAAACCACGTGAAACACCTTTGAACTTGAAATAATAGATGGTATGTAGCTTCAAAGAAAGTTAAATACCTATTTTTTTTACAAAAACGAGGAGCGCTGCAACAGGACGTCCGTACTCTTCGGCTGCTCTCACGCCACGTTAGATATGACTCATCACATTACGTCATAACTTGTTGCAACATGTTGTGTAATAGTTTACTCCCTTATAGTTAATACAACGAAGAGCATTAGATATGAGTCATCACAATGTTACGTAATAACTTGTTGCAAAAACGTTGTGCAATAGTATACCCTTATAAGTAATACAATTAAGAGGTACTTAATATGAGTCATCACAATGTTAGTTACATGGTTCTAGTTAGGATGATGATTTTTTTTGGTTTGTTGGATAGGGGTTGAAGAAGACTATTTGTTGTAGTGACCACAGTATTGTTTTTTTTTGTGTGTGTGTGCGTTTTCTGTTCTCTTACGAGAATTAATATAAGTTGCCATAGAACCCTCCAATTCATGACTTAGGAAAAATCTGTTTGCGGATTCATCACGTACGCCTATACGTGAGTAAAATGTGAATAGAACCTATGTTCGGAAATCCAAAATGGCGACCGGAAGTGGGATTATCTTGGAAACAGTAAGACTTAGGAAAAATCTGTTTGCTGATTCACCACAAACGCCTATATGTAAGTAAAATATGAATAGAACCTATGGTCGGAAATTCAAAATAGCGACCGGAAGTGGGGTTATCTTGGAAACGGTAAGACTTAGGAAAAATCTGTTTGCGGATTCATTAGGTACACCTATACGTGAGAAAAAATATGAATAGAAGCTATGATCGGAAATCCAAAATGGCGACCGGAAGTAGAGTTATCTTGGAAACGGTAAAACTTAGGAAAAATCTGTTTGCTGATTCATCACGTACGCCTATATGTAAGTAAAATATGAATAGAACCTATGCTCGGAAATCCAAAATAGCAACCGGAAGTGGGGTTAGGGGCCAGGAATCTTAAAAAAAAATATTATTTGTTTGTTTGTTTGCGTCACAATATAGGCGTGCACGCGCGTGTGTGTGGCACATCGTTCCCGAGAGAGAGGTTTACAAAGATCACGATATACAAACATTTGACCGGGACTTGGAAAATTACGATAAGGTGCATTCATCCTTCAAAAATAAGAGACTGCATTATTTACTCATCACGTTGTGTCAGCGCAATAAATGAGGCGCTGAACATAGAGAGAAAATGAGAGTTTTTGAGGTTTGGTGAACCTCAATTAATAAAAATAAGTTTTTGAGGTTTTGGTGAGCTCCAAATAATCAAAATGAGTTTTTGATGTTTTGGTGCTGTTTTCTACGCTGTGAAACATCGTCAGCGCAATAAATGAGGCGCGGAACGTGGAGAGAAAGTGAGTTTTTGAGGTTTGGCGAGCCTCACCGAGCCTCACTTTCGGGCGCAGAACCGGCTAATCTGCACTACTAGTTATGTTGGAAACAGTGAGAGTTAGGAAAAATCTGTTTGCGGATTCGTCACGTACGCCTATATGTAAGTAAAATATGAATAGAACCTATGTTCGGAAATCCAAAATGGCGACCGGAAGTGGGGTTATCTTGGAAACGGTAAGACTTAGGAAAAATCTGTTTGCAGATTCACCACGAACGCCTATATGTAAGTAAAATATGAATAGAACCTATGTTCAGAAATCCAAAATGGCAACCGGAAGTGGGGTTATCTTGGAAACAGTAAGACTTAGGAAAAATCTGTTTGGGGATTCATCATATACACCTATACGTAAGAAAAAATATGAATAAAACCAATAGTGTTCGGAAGTCATGCAGGTTTGGACGTGACGACGCAGTTCAATAACATAGGTTAGACCAAGAAAAAAAACCTTGGTGATTTTATTTCGAGTAAAATGTTGGCAACACTGCGAGAAAATAAGGCTTATGTCTTACAAGAGCAAACTATTAAGTCGAGCCTCACCGAGCCTCACTTCGAGCCTCACTTTCGGTTGCAGCTCTGTCTTTATGGTTCTACTCTAAAGTAGGTCAAAGCACGTAGAGGCTCTCGTGTAGTTTAGCACGAAAAAAAATGAATAGGTTAAGTTATATCACGTAAGATCGCGGCATTCGTGCCAAGTACGAGTGGGAAAAAAAAAAAATAGGAAATTTTACAAAAACATCGCTAAACGCTAAAACACCGACAAAAATTTGTCAAAATATGTCAAAAACTGATTTTCAATTGATAAAAAAAAGGCTACAAATGCATACCTACCAAGTACGAGTGGGAAGAAAATGAGATGCGGTAAAAATTGCACTGAAAAATCGTCAAACGCTAAAACATCGACAAAAAATTGTCAAAATATGTCAAAAAGTGATATTCAATTGATAAAAAAAAACAATACCTACTAAGTACTACTTTGAAACAACCAATATACACTACTGACGTATTGAAAAAAATTGACTTGTTCACCGAGTTCACAGATGTTTACTCATTGATGACTCCGTTGTTGTCGTCTATCAAAAAACCTAAGTACGTTGGAAACAGTAAAAGAGTTATCGAAAAATCTCCCCCCTTGCCGATTTTTTTTGGTGACTGTAGGTCTAGTTTCGATTAGCCTTACTGTCATTCTACCCGAGCGTCATGGTCGCAGCCGGCCTCTCTCCTTTCAACGTGAACTTGGGGAGTGGCGCGAATTCCACGCCGCCCGGAACAGGCGTTCTGCCCGGTACGGAAGTTAATGTTTATCGCGGCGTTACAAATCCAGCCGGTTGTACGGAAGCTGATCTTCACGTGTATTTTTCACGAGACACGCTTAATGCCACGTGCATACGCAAGATCATGGCCTTGCGTAAAAAAATCAAAAAATTTAAAAACAATAAAACTTTACCGCCGGGCAAACTACTCGAAATAGATGCCAAACAGAACACAGTTAAATTAATAATAAATAGTATGCACAGGTAAATATACAAATTGAAAAACACCCCCCGAAGAGATTTGTCCCCCACGTCAATCAATTTTACGTTCGAAGGTCGTACGGGAAAACCTTTACTTTTTTGGTTGGGCACCACGCACTCCTGGCGGGGTTATGGGGGCCAGGAATCCTAAAAAAACAACAATTATTATTATTTTGTTTGTTTGCTTGCGTCACAATACACGCGCACGCGTGTGTGTGTGTGGCACATCGTCCCCCCCCCCGAGAGAGGTTTACAAAGGTCACGATATACAGAGTTGGAAAATTACGATAAGATGCATTCGCTCACCACTGTTGCCAGCCATAAATCTCTCTCTCTTTATCTTACAGCAACATTGGCATCTCTATTTTTTTTAGTTGTAAGTAAATTGCCAACACACACTAGTTAATAATGCTACATATTATACGCACACACGCACGTAGGTTGGAGTAGGTTAGGTTAGGTTAGGTTAGGTTAGAGTAGGTTAGGTTAGAGTAGGTTAGGTTAGGTTAGGTTAGGTTAGGTTAGAGTAGGTTAGGTTAGGTTAGGTTAGAATAGGTTAGGTTAGGTTAGGTTAGGTTAGGTTAGAGTAGGTTAGGGTGGGTGTTGGCAGCTGTTGGTTGTTTAACTCTTCTCTCTCTCTCTCTCTCCAAGCCTCAAGCAAGGTTGCCAGCTTCTTGCTTTTATGCACTGTAAAACAAGCCTCAAGCAAGATTGCCAGCTCCTTGTTTTAGGCTAGGTTTACCCCCCCCCCCAAAAAAAAACCTTGGTGATTTTTTTCGAGTAAAATATTAGCAACACTGCGAGAAAATAAGGCTTATGCCTTACAAGAAAAATCTATTAAGGCGAGCCTCAAGCAAAATTGCCAGCTCCTTGCTTGAGGCTACGTTAAACCCAAAAAAAACTCTTGGTAATTTTTTCGAGTAAGCAGCTGGCAACACTGCCAGAAAATGAGGCTCATTGCCTTACGAGACAAGTCCATTAAGGCGAGCCTCACCGAGCCTCACTTTCGGGCGCGGTACCGGCTTAATTGCACTACTTAAAATATTACACATTCAACAATACAGTTTGCAAATTAAACTACAGGTTTTATTACAGCGAATGCAATTGAAAAATAGTACTCTAATTTTGATTACAATACAAGCCATGTACAAAACTCCATTTTACAGCTCTGTGATGCATTATGAGTAGACATTTACATTTTACAGGCCCTGACGGAAGTGTTCTTCAAATTCCGTGACACTATATATACACAATATTGTACGAATATATTATTAATGTGTTTAGCAAACTGCTTGTTTTCCAAATTACGTATAGAAGCTGGTAGCGAATTGAATAATCTCATTAGCACATCGCTCTACAACACCAGAGGTCCCGGGTTCGAATCCTGGCCTGGGCATGGATGTTTGCGAGTGTCCGTTCATCAATTTCATCATATCTCTCATTCCAATCTTCGCAAATTAGCCAAAAGTGCCACAAAAGGCGAAGTAAAATAAAGCAAATAAAATCAAAATCAAATCGTTGGGATTGTTTTATTTAGCGTCGCTATTCTGCCACTTTTGACTAACCGTGACGTTGCGGATGAGGGATGATATGATGAAATTGATGAAGGGGCACGTAGAACACTGACCAGTCCAGGATTCAAACCCAGAACTACTGGCATCATAGCACGCTGAGCTAACCACTCCACAAAGGCCGCACACCTAAGCCACGTTACACCAAAATCCCCTTTTGACTTGCTCTTTTTCCATCCATCTATTGCGTCAGCGCACCATGCAATCGACGTAATCGTTAACCGCAAGCTATGGGCGTTCGCTACAGCGGCGGATACACTACACGAGTTCAATGTATGGCGAAAAATAAAATTGAGTGTGTCGGTCTTCGAGGAAAGACTTCTACTTCAGTGGCTTTAACCACAGCCTCCGCCCCCTTACAGGTATGCGACCGGTACAAAAACGCCAGCGTATGATATTCTTGGAATTCCAGGACAGGCTTTGGATTACGGACTGGTATGTTGTAACGTCCCTCATCCAGGACATCCAGAAAAATCTACACGCAAAATGTTTTCTGTTGAGGGGGTTCTAAAGCCATGTTAAAGAATAGGCCCAAATTCCCAAACACAGCCGTACCACTAATATAGATTTTGTAAGGAAGGCTTTTTCTGATGTAAAAGATTGTTTTATTCACTACAAACTGGAATACCTATAATTTTGTTACGATTAAAGTTTTTTAATTAAATAACAGAAAATGTAACGTCTCCGTCATGTTCAAACTGCTGCGTACAGATGGCGTTGAAGTGGTAGTTCTTGTCAAGAACTATGACTAGTAAGCGAGATTTTGTTGTGAATAACGAATCCAGTGTAGCCGTAATACTATGGGAAAAGGTACCTTATCAGTGATGCTTTGAATCTCAATCGGGAGATGGCATTACTCGTACAGGGTCAACGAAGTTAGTAATAAAACAGCGTATATTGATACACTGTAGATTTAATTGTATATTCTGCAAATATGCTGTATAAATAAACAAACTTGCGGAGTACTAATGAACGTGAGTGTACGAAAGATGCTTTAAGCAGACTTGACATTCAACTCCTTTCTATTCGTTTGGCCATGTTGCCAGTACATGTGTAATTTTATTTAGAGTGGCAAGTCGTGTTGATTTGTGAACTCCATGTTCACTTTTTCCTATCTTCCAACAGTTAATACGGTTACAATCTGCTTAAAAGGAACTGAAAATTTGACGAGCAGCAGAATAAAATAAGTTTTGAATTAATCTTACGATTAAATCTTTTATCAGAAACTATGAAGACCTCTACAGAGTTACATTTACATACATCGTCATGTCAAAGTTAATATGTGAGGCTGTAAAGGGGTATTTAGAATAATAGTGTTTCAAGGCTGAAGTTCCAATCACCAGAGCGTTGATATTCTACAGTAATGTAGCTTGCAGAGTATTCTTTAGGCAGCTTTCAGACCGAGGCGACACGCGACACATGTCACTTGAGAACGAGCCAATCAATAGGAATGTTTAACACCGTAGCGGCATACCAGGCCGCATAAGCCTGCGTTCGTTTGGTGAAATCCTCAAGCGAAGCCTGTCGCTTCGGTGTGATTCTCCTTAAGTTTTCTCCAAGAATCGCAAGTGTTCGTTAAGAACAATGCTCATTTGAAGCACAATGATATTGTCTCGAGGTATGTTAACGATGGAAAGAAGTGAATGAAAGCAAGGAATGATTGCAATAATAGTACACACATAAATATTCGGATTTACTAAAATATAAAGTTAAATTCTTATTCATTATATTTATTTAAGAGTTGACTACGTATAAAAACTACAAAACAACATTTAATTACCGAAATCCTATAGTTCACCTTACTTAATTTTTAAAGCCGCTACAAAAATTTTCAAACAGGAACATCACTCTTTTACGTAGACCCAATCATGTGTTGCAATAAAAGTGCAACTGAGACGTACAGTTGGTACGGAAATAGACCCCTCTATGCAGCCAGACCATTCCAGTTCTCTCACATGTCAACAATGCCGTGCCAGGTGCATTCTGTTGCGATGAAAGTATCCCAAACTGGGTTGTCAAGGTGATAATTTCCATCTGTTCTCGCGAGGGCGTTAAGTGACATGATTTCGAAGCCTCCAACGACGAGACGGATGGTGGGAAAGAGGACAATGGCATCTACGAGGAAAAAAGACTTAACGTTCGTGCGTTACGCGACGATCACGCACCTATTCTAATCGTGTTACGTAACAAGTTAAGTTGCTAACTACAGGCTGATTTACTGCTTCGGAATATCTTCGGCTTCCTTCACACAACTTGCGCCATAGTATAGTCCAGTGACGATTTCGTCTCTACTTTCTTTGTAGTACTGATTACCTTTTCTTCCATCTCTATGGTTTCAATTGTTTCTTCTTTCTTCTCTGTAGTGTACATTGTCTTTTCTTCCTTCTCTGCGGTGCCAATTGTCTTTTCTTTCTTCTTTGTAGTGACCTTTGTCCTTTTCTTTCTTCTCTGTAGTGTCCATTGTCTTTTCTCCCTTCTTTGTAGTGACTATTGTCATTTTCTCCCTTCTTTGTAGTGACTATTGTAATTTTCTCCCTTCTTTGTAGTGACTATTGTCATTTTCTCCCTTCTTTGTAGTGACTATTGTCATTTTCTCCCTTCTTTGTAGTGACTATTGTCATTTTCTCCCACCTTTGTAGTGACTATTGTCATTTTCTCCCACCTTTGTAGTGACTATTGTCATTTTCTCCCACCTTTGTAGTGAATATTGTCATTTTCTCCCACCTTTGTAGTGAATATTGTCATTTTCTCCCACCTTTGTAGTGAATATTGTCATTTTCTCCCACCTTCGTAGTGAATATTGTCATTTTCTCCCACCTTTGTAGTGAATATTGTCATTTTCTCCCACCTTTGTAGTGAATATTGTCCTTTTCTCCCATGTTTGTAGTGAATATTGTCCTTTTCTCCCATGTTTGTAGTGAATATTGTCCTTTTCTCCCATTTTTGTAGTGAATATTGTCCTTTTCTCCCATCTTTGTAGTGAATATTGTCCTTTTCTCCCATCTTTGTAGTGAATATTGTCCTTTTCTCCCATCTTTGCGGTAGGTATTGTCGACTTCTTCCTTCTTTGTAATGCCTAATATATTTTCTTTCTTCTCTGCAGTGCCCATTGTAGTTTTCTTCTTTCTCTGTAGTGCCTATTGCCTTTTCTTTTTCACGTAGGCCCTAATTTTTTGAATATTTTTTTCTCCTTCCAACTATCCCCTTCCCGTCCCTACCTTCTCGATCCGCTGCTTACTCAATACAACTTGCCCCGGAATGACTTATTTCAATAGTTTTGAACTTATGCCACTTGTTCATAAAATTTACTTCTCTAAATCGTAAATGTTGGCGTTAGTTTGCTGCTACATTCACCCTCCTTCCCCGGAATGGGCTGACATCTGCATGTGATGGATGCGTGCTCTCGCAATTGTGACTGTTTTCAAATTGTAAAATATATAATCATTTCTTGTGTAAAAGAAAAAGAAAGAAATGTCATAGCATACTGTTTTGTTGCGTAGCAACCAGTTGAAAAAAAAACAACTGAAGGAGATAACAAGAACGTTTTGCATATAGTTCGAAGCATAGTAATTGGTGCATAATTAATGTATTTATTCAGTGCAAATAATAAGTATACTCATCCGAGAACAGTGTTGTGACTTTGAACTATATACATTATTGTTATTTCATAATTTGCTTGAAGTAGAACAGTGATTTACTGAGTATAATGTAAAATGCTCAAGCCTCTACAACACTAGCAAAAAGTGGCGACCGTGAGACAGGACTCTGAAGTTAAGTAGTTCTTCGGATAAATGATGTAAAATATAATCTCAGTAGGTCTGGGATTGAAGCGGATTCTAACTGCATTTGATTTATATTCAAGTATTTAAGTGTGTAAGTTCTTTTTTCGTTAATGAAAAATGTCTTCCAGAGATTCATCTAAATCTCGTAGCAGAAAGAAAACTGCTTTGCAATACGAGGGCACATATCTAGCAACGTTTACAAACGTACAAGGTCAAGAAGTTAATTCTGATGATAAGACTGATACCAGTACTCGCAAGGTGGAATGTTGTGGTGATACGAAAGCTGACATCAGATTTGTTCAGTGCTATAAATGTCTGTCATGGTTTCACTTTTCTTGTCTTAAGTTGTCAGTTGTTCATTGGTCTATTTATTCTACTACGGTAGAGAATTACTTTTGTAAATCTTGTGAACCTAGCTATAATCCATATGAATTGTCAGCTTACAAAGAGAGTATTAGTCCTAATTTTAACGATCTGATAGAAACAATCAAGAGCATTCAGTTTGTGGTAGTTAATTCTAGCAAAGAATTAAAATCTCAGCTTGAGGATTCAAACAAAGAATTAAAAGCTCAGCTTGAAGATTCCAACAAAGATTTAAAATCTCAGCTTGAAGCTTCCAACGAAGAGTTGAAATCCAAAATTGAAGCTTCCAATGTCGAATTACAGTCTAAAATTGAATCTATGAATTTTGATTTTAAGCAGGTTAATAACCGTATAGACATGTTGGCTTCTGATGTAGCAATAAGAATCGAATCCTTAGCAGAAACGTGTGTAAGTTCAAATGAAGAATTAAACCAGAAGTTGCAAGAAAGCATGCGAAATTATGACTGTAAAATATCAGACATTCTTAGTACACAAGATCTTCGTGAGAAACAAATAACTGAAATTGAATGTTTTTTGCAAGGTGCAAAAGACAATATAGGTAAACTCAAATGCGGACTTGATGATTGTTGTTCGCAAGTTGAAACATTCGATTCTAAGGTTTCTCAGTGTTTCGAAATTGTTAATCAGTACGATAATAATTTCAAACAGCTTGCATTGCGTGTTGATGTCATTGAGAATAATATGCAGAAAACAGTTAATGTAAATTATGGTGGTGCTGATTGTACTGTTACAGGTACTTCTCATAACAAATATTCTAATACGAACTCTCAAGTTCATGGTATTGATAATGTTGCAAATCGCCAATCGAGAAGATTAAATGTAAGGCGTTATTCTGGAACTGGTCATAATCATGATTCTGGTTTGAGTAATTCAGATGGAAGTTCTATTAACTCTACGGATACTACTAAAGTAAAGACGTTTTATGTAAGGGAACCGCATCTTAAGCATGTAAGTTGGAAGCAAAATCGCAAGCAATCTAATTTACATAATGCTAGAAAGACGCAAGTAAATTCTAATTGCTATTGTATGAATCGATCTAGTTGTATTTTAAACGAAAACAGAGTACAAACTGAGAATAACATTGATGTTTCCTCGAATAACGCATTTCCTGAAACAACATCAAATATGTTAGGTAGGCCAGAGGACTTCCGCAGTTATGGAGGATATTGTAATTTGAATTACACAAACTATCCTTGCACTTGGTGTTCCGGTTCTACTAATTATACTCAAATTCATCCAGACATGTCTGAAAACACAGCTTCAAGAATGAATAATACACAGAGAGCATTTAATTCTCATAATGATAACGATGAGTCTAGAAGGAAACTGTTTAATCGTTCTTACCCTTACACATATTTTGCTGGTAATCAACAGTCACCAAACATTCATGATAGTGCATTTGCGAATGGAATAGAAAATTGTAATGGTGCACATAATTTTCAAGAAGATTGTAACGCAAAACCGAACTCTGATTCTTTGCCCTTGTACATGAGGAAAGATAGACATTTGAAGTTAAATGAATTGTCTTTATTACCAAAGTTCTCGGGTCGAGTTGAAAAGCAATCTGCAAGAGAATACTTGGAACAATCAACATTAGATCTGATAGGAGTGCCTGCTGATAAACGATTGCAGAGCATTCAGAATTGTTTTACAAATCGAGCAGCTTATTGGTTTAGAACACACAAAAGATATTTCTGTTCTTACACTGATTTCGAAAGTAAGTTTATTCAGCAGTTTGCTTCGCCTGAAATGTTACAGTCACAGTTAGCTGTTTTAAGGAATCAAAAATACGACCAAAATGCGCATGGAAGTTTAGAAACCTTTGCACTAAAAACACATTCCATATATTGTAATTTAGTGAACAATCCGAATGATGTTGATGTTATACAATTGATAATGAGCCAGTTGCCTGATAATGTTGCTAACAATATCGCTTGTCATAGTGTTCAGACGATGGATCAGCTTACAAATATGCTTCGTAAATTAGATGTTATTAGAACTAGTAGGAAAGGACTTATATATTTACCTGAAGATTTAGATTGCGACAAGTCTAACAAAGGTCTTAAGAAGAATGAACATCAAAGATTAAATGTACGACAAGTAAATATTCGACAAACAAGAAGTACTAGTTCTTCTTCTACTCAAACTCTGCCTTCTGATAATTTGGATGCCTCTGTTGGAAATAGTTCAGACAATGTAAACCAATCTATGAGTTCAAGATATAATGCAAATAATGCTACTAATTTTGGAAATTTCCGATGAAATAGAAATCAGATGTTTCCTAGGAATTTTTACAATACTGGCAGGTTTTACCGTAATAATAATAGAAATATCCCGAATGAGAATTCCAGCCAAGATAATGGTCGTAATTTTAGGCAGCCTAACTACAGATTTTCTAGGAATGGTTACTATAATAGTAACAGATCTTTGTTTCCCTCTGTTTACGAAAACTGTCCACCACAAAATCGAGATGTGCCAGTGGTGAGTGATACAATGGGGAATCAGCCCAGCAATATGCAAAGTAATATAATGACGAGTACATCTAATACTGGTGTAAGTCCTAATTTGACTCAAAATCCAACTTCTGGTGTTCAGTCTTTACAATTAAATGATGCTAGGCAACAGCAGTTGGAAAGGCAGTCTACTTTAAATTAAAGTGGCAGTCGGAAGAGCCTCTTTCCCTCTGCACTACCTACAAGAGGCACAAGGAAGAGTCAGATGATTTATTTAATGTTTGTGATTCTATGCAATTTTCGAATGAAAATGCATTAAGTAACTTGGAAATTAATTTTTTGTTAGAATGGTTTGAGGAAGAACCTGACTGGGTTATTAACGATGAAGATATTCCTGTACCTTTAACAGAAGTTCCAATTGTACATGGAATTATATGTCAATTGCCTATCATTTGTATAATAGATTGTGGTAGCCAAGCAAATGTTATGAATTATGAGGTTTGGTGTAAGATATCATCATGTATTGGTAATCTTACGTTGGACAAGGTGGATGACATTAGATTATGTGGATTTGCTGGAAATAAAAAGTGCAAAATTGTCGGTTGTAAGACGATAAATATTCAGATTGACTGCGAATACTTTCCAATGGAATTTTTCATTTTAAAAGAACTTAATGCAGAAATTATTTTAGGTGTTCCTTTCTTACGAAAGTACAAAGCAATTGTGGATTTTAGGAATCAGAATATAAGTTTAATAACTTCATCAGGAAAGCAAGTTTGTACAACATTAGATAATAAGGATTCTAGTACGATAAGTGTTGAATCTGACAAGCTTGTATCTGGTGTGAAGCATGATACTGACATAACTGAGAATGAATTTCAGTCATGTAGGATGTTAAAATATGTACATATGTTAGATATTGAAGCAAATTATATGCCTTCCCAGAGGGATATTCACGAGAAAGTATTTGCAATTGAAGATATCGGTGATTCACAGAAACGTGATTTATTTTCACTCTTATGGAATTATCACGAACAATTAATTTTCTGACAAACCAAGACATGCCAAGGTAGAACCATATAAGATACAGTTAGACAGTAACGTACCTACTGCTACGGCACCTTATCCTATATCAATTTCTAGGAGAAAGAATTTAGAAGAAGAACTCGCCAAATGGGAAAGTTGGGGTATCATATATCAAGAATCTTCCCCATATTTAAATCCTCTACACATTGTGCCAAAACAAGGTGGTTTATGGAGACCAGTAGTGGATTTTAGACATTTGAATAAGCATGTCATCAGTCCTCAAGTTAGAGTTGAACCAATTCATGAAATGTTACAACGATTTTTGGGATCAAAATATTTCTCTTCTATTGATTTATCGTGTGGCTATTTCCAGATCCCATTAACTCCAGAATCACATCTTTATACTGCTTTCTCATATCGTGGTAGACAATATTTATTTCGATATCTTCCCTTCGGCATACGATCTGCTGTGTCTATTTTTCAAGACAGGATGAACAAAATTTTCACGAGAGAATTCAACAACTTTGTTGTTTGCTATTTAGACGATCTCTTGATCTTTAGTAAAACTTGGCAGGAGCATTTAACACACCTGGAAGCTGTTCTGCAAAAAATGAAAGATGTTAATATGTCCATCAAGTTTTCAAAGTGCAAATTTGCTTCTAAAGAAATTGTTTTTCTTGGACATATTGTTTCTGGAAATGAAATTAAGGTAGATAGTAACAAGAATTCTGCTATAATAAATTTTCCAACACCAAATAACAAAAGGTCACTTCGTAAATTCTTGGGTTTAGTTAACTGGAGAAGAAGATTCGTGAATAAATTTGCAGAAGTTGCCCATCCACTTTATGAACTTCTGAAGTCGAATATTCTCTGGAAGTGGAAGGAAGTGCATGTAGAAGCTTTTGAAAGGTTACGTGATTTGGTTATATCTCCAGAAGCTTTAGCACAGCCTAATTTTTCTAAACCTTTTAACATAAATGTAGATGGTTCAAAGAAAGGTATTGGAGGTGTTCTATGGCAAAATGGAGAGACACCAGAAGATAATCCCAGGATTATTCAATATGCAAGTAGAGTTCTTCGTGGTAATGAGTTATCTTACAGTACACATGAAATCGAATGTTTAGCAATTATTTTTGCTTTTGAGAAATTTTATATTTATGTAGCCGGAACTAAAATTAATTTGTTCACAGATCACAAATCTCTTTCTTGGCTGGAGTCAGCAAGAACTTTAAATCCACGTTTAAATAGATGGTGTTTAAAACTACAAGGTTTTGATTATGATATCCACCATGTTTCGGCTGACACATTAAGTCGATATCCTGATACTACTACAGGAAATATTTCTTTTTCCGAGTTGTTTATTAATAACTTAAAATTGGATATTATTGAAGAAGATACTTTGGAATTCTGGAAGGAGTCTCAACATCGCGACACATATTGTAGTGCCTTAATTCAGAAGATTAAGAACGGAAATCTTTCCAAGTCTTAGAAGACTCAGTATGCTTTCCAAGATGGCATTTTATTTTTAAAATGTGTTTCTGAAGATAATTGGAGATTAGTTGTGCCAGTTTCATTAATACCGAAAATTTTACATAAACTGCATGATTTGCAAGGACATTTTGGATATAGAAAGGTTTTCAGTAAATGTAAGAAATTATATTATTGGCCAAAGATGAACTTCAGTATTAAACAGTATTTGAATAATTGTTTAACTTGTGCCAGAACTAAACAAGCTGTTTTGAAAAATGAAAAGGATGATTTACACGTTTATTCTACCAGTCCACATTATTTGATTTCAGTTGATTGTATAGGACCACTTCCGAAATCTCAAGGTTACACATTTATATTGACTGTAATAGATGTAATGTCTAAGTTTCTTATGGCATATCCTTTAAGGAAAGCAACATCTAGAGAAGTAATTAATAAATTTAAACTGCAATATTTTTATCATTATCCTGTATGTAATAGTCTACTGTCTGATAATGGTTCGCAATTCAAGTCACAAGAATGGAAAACTTTTGTGGAAGAATTTAAAATAAGGCATATCACAACTTCAGTTTATTCTCCGTTTGCCAATCCTATTGAACGATACAACAAGGAGTTAATTAGATTATTACGACTGTACATAAGCAAAAATCATGAACATTGGTCAAAATATTTAAGTTTTGTTTTAGGACTTTTAAATAATTCCGTATCTGAAGTAACGGGATACACTCCAAATTAATTATTTTTGCATTATGAAATAAGATATCCTGTTTTAAACCAAATTGATTGGCCTGAGACATTGAAAGCAGTTCCTTGGAAATATAAATGTTTAATTGCCAAATCTCGTTTGAAGGAAAAATATAAAATTAAGCCTAAGGAAACTAGTGATAGATACACAAGGACAAAGAGAAATGATATAGTATTAGTCAAAAACCATGGACAAAGCAGTGCTGTGTGTAAACGAATACACAAATTTATGGACTTGTGGCTTGGTCCATATTTAGTTAAAGAAATTAATGGTAACTGTTGTGAATTGTTATCGTTGGATGGAAAGAGAACTGTACAGTGGGATCCATGAGTAGTACCGTGCAAATTGTCCATCACCATGTTCGAACACTTTATTTGATCCAATAAGAGCTTCAATAATTAAAAGGAAACTCAAGACAAGCAGTTGACAACTTCTGCACCAACATACATAAAAATTCATGGCTTAAAAACACACAGGATATAAGATAAAAATTAATGAAAATAGTCATGGACAATTTGCACGGTAATACTCATGGATCCCACTGTACAAATACATAATGTATCCAATTTAAAGAAATTCAATTGTAGTCAGGAAAGAAAGGACGAATTATGTAAACTTAAGTAATTTCAAAAGATTTCAACAGCCTTTTATTAAGAAATGTTAATATGTTTTAAATAATTATATGTTTTAAATATTTTCTGTGTTAATTAATGACAATATGTATGTCATGAGAAAGTTTGTTTTCTTTGTAATTTTTCATGTTATCTAAAAAGTTTAAAACCAATGTTCTAAAATTTTTCTCCGAAGGAGGGAGAATGTTGCGACTGTTTTCAAATTGTAAAATATATAATCACTTCTTGTGTAAAAGAAAAAGAAAGAAATGTCATAGCATACTGTTTTGTTGCGTAGCAACCCGTTGAAAAAAAACAATTGAAGGAGATAACAAGAACGTTTTGCATATAGTTCGAAGCATAGTAATTGGTGCATAATTAATGTATTTATTCAGTGCAAATAATAAGTATACTCATCCGAGAACAGTGTTGTGACTTTGAACTATATACATTATTGTTATTTCATAATTTGCTTGAAGTAGAACAGTGATTTACTGAGTATAATGTAAAATGCTCAAGCCTCTACAACACTAGCACAATGAAAGCCAGGCGCCCGTTTCTGTAACTTGATTCCTCAACTTTTTGCTGCTTTGATTGGATTCAATCTGCGTGGGATGGACATTGGAAGGGAGTTTGTCTTGTTAACTTTCGATCTCCTTGCAAACAGTTTGTTGATGTAGTTGGGGCTTCTGTGTATACTTCGGTAATGGAGTGAAATGTATATAGAAGTTAATCAGTTTGCTCAAAGTTTCTTGCTCTGCAGGGTTTTAAAGTATATGTGGTAGCAAGAAAATAGTGCATTTTATGTTTTGGTTGTTTGTTAGTTGTAATGGACTACATTTATTTATTGTAAATTTTGTTTATCTATTCAGCATGGAAGTTCGTCTTAATAATTTACGTACTCTGCCAGCATAAGTTATATTTCTGGCGGCCCCGTGGCGGAGTGGTTAGTACATCGCGCTACGACGCCAGGGGTCCATTCATCAATTTCATCATATGATTCATCTCCATTTTCGCAAATTAGCCAAAAGAGGCACAAATGGCGAAGTAAAATAAAGCAAATCATTTAATCAAGCATGAGTTATACAATGAAGGAGTTTAGCAATGAAGTGTAGAAAATTTTCCACTTTATTATAATGCTTTTATAAATGTTCGACAGTTTAGTGAATATTTCTTACTCCAAGAAGGATCCGTGATACATATCGTGGCGTGGCAATAAGTAATTTCCATACATTGTATTTTTCATTGCATTACCTCCTATCTACAATAGAAGATAATGTGAAAATGCGGGTGTAAGGGGTGATCTTTCTGAAGGCAACCAAAAGTCAGTCTCTCTTCCATGTAGTACACCTCTCTAAATGAAATGTTGCAGGCCAACGAGGATCTGGCGCCTGGACCCACAGTCAGTATAATCCTCTGTGGTGCTTGTGCTGTCGTCTATTTATGTTTGTGATTGTCCCTTCATCCATTCCATCTGATCACCACTCATTCTCATTCTCGCGATTAGCCAAAAGTGGAAGAAATGTGACAAACTAAATGAATCCATAAATTAATTAGTGAAAGTGGCTATGTTCACAAATTCCTTCTTTATTTTAAACTTGGAATATATTGAGATTCAAAATTTTAATGCATTGTCATTTTGCGGAAGGAGGGGGTATTTATAAAATACTGGTGTCTGAAAGTAGCTATATTTTATACATATAGAAGGCTTATATTGTCAACCAAATGCAAAATAACTATATTTTTACGGAATGTATTGCACTGAAAAACGTGGGAAAATAATCATTCTATAGGTTATCAAACTATTTCTGCTGGAGAAGATATGATTGGACACTACATCCATGGAATGAATCAGTGACGTACTCGTGAATGTCCTAAAGGTTGAAGGTTATGCCATATTTGCTTTTAGCGATCCGTCCTATTTTGCCATATTTTGATTAGCACCTATTGTATTTGCATAGATTGAATGAGGGGAAAGCAGAAACCACTTCTTGTGAAGAGAGATCCAAATTAGTCATGCTGGTATCGGCGAATATAGACTATTTAAAATATACACACCAAAGGATAACTTTGCCAAATTGATGAATTGAACATTGCATATGTCGAATATGTGAGGTTTCGATACCAAGACTTCAATATATACATAGGGATGAGAACGAGACAGTCCTATGAAAAATGGAGATGAAACTGATGCTTATTATATAAAGTGTGTGAAAGTTTTTCTAAACGAACCTTAACTTACTATGCGACTTATTCAGGTATAGCTGTGTTTATAAATAGGATGTATCGTGTGTTGAAGGTTGCAATTCCTACTGATACAAAACGAAAGTAAATGTCACTGATGGAGATTCTTCATCTACTGTTCTGAGTGAGGATTGTGGGAACTTCTTATCGTCTTCCGAATTACATAATTTTTATTCTGTTTCTGCAAAGCAGCAAAATAAATTCTTCTAGTAATATTTTCTTAATGACGCAGATACAAGCAACACTTCATTAGCAATATTAGAAGTGACAATTACTTTAATTACTTTTAATGGCTTTACACAAGAAAAGTAATTTCCTAATAGCATTTCTACGCTGTGTGTTCCTCCTCGATTCTAGTTGCTTTGATAATTACAATTTACATACAAAAGTAATTTACTTAATATAAAGGTTAATGTAGGTAAATGTTTGTTTGTAATTTTGTCATTTGATAAAATTGAGGATTGAAGTGAAAAAACATAAATTCTTACTGATCTCTTATTGGAATGCTCCGTTCGTAACTGTTTTTTAATTGATATTTGAAATATATGTTATCTTAATATTTTTTAACTTTTATTTAACACATCTTTTGTATAAGAGAGAGAGAGCATACCCTTCACAATAAGCAAATCACAGTAAGAATATAAAATTTATAGACATACGTGTATGTGTAAAAGGCCATAAGAAATATTAATTGTTGTTGAATATATTTTTGCCATTCTGCTGTGAACCGATACAAAGAATTGTAGTTCCAAACAGCTTCTCCTTAATATTTTCTTAAGAACACACATTGAATCAGATTGCCTTATATCACATAAGAATGTATTCCAGTGTCGAACCACTGAGTTAGTAAAAAAAAAACCGTTTATATTGAAACTATTTTGATAGAGGAACCTTTTGTGTTTTACGAAATTATACGATCTCACCGTTGAAGCATCTGGCTTATAGTTCAAGACAGGATGTGGCATTCGCTTTGCGTTTCTAGTACTTTCCTCTAATCAACATTCAGACGTTTAACCTTAAATAGGGAGATAAACAATATAACATAACCGAAAAAATAGATCGATGGGTGTTTGAAACGCAGATGACATCCTATAATGCAAAAGAGACGAGCATCTTCTTAAACAGGAATTGGTGAACGAGGAAGTAATTCCTACTGGGATGAAACTTTCGTCTTCAAATTACTGAGTTTTTATTGTATATTTTTCTTATTTTGTATCTTTTCTGAACCTTTGAGCTAATCGTTGACTATGAGGATGAATGGACGAGCCACTCTTCTCAAGGTCGGGTCTCGAATATGGAACATTCGGTTGCGAGCTCGTGAGTCAGCACTCGAGGAGCTCTCCACTAGGGGAGGAAGATATTGTTTACACACACACAAATATATATATATAAACACATATTTATAATAAATTTAAAAGTAAATTAATGTATTTAAAAATATATTATTATTATAATTAAATTATACTTGTATATATATAAGATATTTATGAAGTAGCAAACTAATTCATTTACTAACTGGTTAAGGATGTCAATAAATTACAAAATAGTTGTAATATTTTTATGTTTAAGTTTTTCTTTAGTTTTTGCTTTCTATTAATACAAATCAATTAGATTTCATAGTTATATTTGTCTTGAATTCTTGTTTTACCTTTGTTATAGATAATTGCTACTGGTGTGGATCTCTTAATGGGCTCTTGAATGAGATTGAGAGATTTAATGAGATTGAGAGAAAGTATGCAAAACTCACATACACACTCGTTTGTGTGTTTTCGATATTATCCTTAGTAAAGCATATTTGAAGTCAAAAATAATTGCTCAGCTTTTGTTTTATGAAAATACTCTCCCCACATCGAAAATTGGGGGGGGGGATTTTGAAGCAAAAATTGTAGGTGGGGTAAATTCCCCCAGTTCCCCCCAGGATTTCGCTCCCTGTTCCACCGAAGCGACACGTTAAGTTCTATTTTTAGACACGTATTTCATATTACCAGATCCAGGGTTTTTGTCCATTAGAGCGAAACAAACTTAATATAGACATCATAATCTCCTGCACAAAGCAGTCTTTTAAACAAATTAGTCTGGGATCTTAAAACGTGCTTTACAGCAATACTAATGTTAAACAAGCATCAATAACCTAATCTCGCTGTCCAAGTCAATTACTCCGTTGAAAGCAGTTCTTTTGAATATTGAACAGTGGGATCTATTGTACTGATAGCTATGGAGGTTCCTCTCAGGTAACGCCCTCATTCCGCCCCTGCATCAATCAAAATGACCTTCTATCATGCTGAATGGCATTTAGCACTCGCAGTCATGGATGACCGCGTCCGTGCTCGCAATGCATTATGGATCGTTCTTCTCGTTGGTCCATGATTAACGGCGCATTGATTCGTCCTGACGAGAGCTCTTTTTTCGTTTGACATGGACTCAAATTGCCAGGAATATTGACAAGTTTTCAAACTGATGCTCAATGCTTCAAATATTGAGACATCCATTGAATAATTTGTACCTGTACGGCGTGCATTACACAATGCATATTGCTTATTGAATAAGGTGTTTGCAGGGTGCGACATCCCGGGGGGGGGGACAGGGGGAATTCCCCCACCAAACTTTTGTTCTAATAACGAAGATAAACAATTATTTCTGAAGTTGAATAAACTTTACTCGAAGAATATCGAAAACGCACAAAAATAACTAACAACAGAGCCTCATCTCTAAGGACATTGAGCCCACTAAAACCCAGAACACAGAAATTAGTCCGGCTTGTCAATTCTTCTCCATTTCTCATCACCTTTCGTCAGCAACCGCAAAGTATATAAATTTATAAATAAAAAATGTAATGGCATTTAGATGTGAATTTTATATCGGAAACTATTATCGTCTTAATGTCTCTTAATTTTTGCCCCTCCCCCTAGTCACAGAAATCACCGTTCATAGCATTAGTAGAAAATTAAAATCTTAAATTTGCAATCGAATTTTGAATGGACAGTCCATATAATATATTGTATATTTTATAATTTAATTATTTAATATTTGACATATTTATTGACAGTATATGTATGTATGTGTGTGTGTGTGTGTGTGTGTGTCTGTCTGCTCCTCCTCCCCCTCCACCAATCTGCAGTGATTTCGCACCCTGGGTGTTTGTAGTTTCATTTTCTTCTGTACAATGCACTCTGGGAGTGCCAATTTTGAAGAAAGTAGCGAGAGAAGTAAGAAAGCGATATTGAAGAACTTCGCTGGGAAAATACGTTCAAGGAACTCGCATTCGCAAACAAAATGCAGTTGGAGGAGAGTAGAGACGGAAAGACATCGGAACTAGTGAATAAATATAATTTAATGCCTTAAAATACACAGTGTGGTATTTAAGAAATTTCCAGTGAGGGGGGGGGGGGGAGGAATTCTACTGAATGTCTAGAAAGAGCATGAGATAATGACTTTATGCCATATAAATTTCCCCCCGGATAAAATTTATCAAGCAGAAGGGGAACACAAATACCCAGAGGGGGGAAATCCCCCCCCCCAACAAATACCACCCTGCAAGTGCATTAAAGTGATTTGATAGGTAATCTTGCTTTCGTGGCTTTGAACATTTATTGTGCCTCAATGCATTTTAACGGTACGTTCCACTATTATTATTATTTAATCTATTTCTGCGAATGTATATCAGTGTTCAATTGTCTTCCTTAATATAACTGTGTTTATTGAAACAGGTCCCAAATTATATTTTTTTAAAAAAATCTAACTTGCTTCAATTCTGCGGACCCAAAGTATATTAATTTTTCCTTAAAGTTGCTAATATTACATATTTTTATGGATTGATGGGTCAAATAACGAGCTCCAGATATTTTCAGATTTTATCGCCATTCTGGATCACTGTGCAATAGTGTAGCGTTAACACTGTTATCTTGTAATCAAAGGGTTCAGAGTTCTGTCCCCGGTTGAGGTACAGCCAATGACAGGAAGAATGGGACACTTAGATCTATTAAAATACTGGCTTCCCTGCAATGCGTTGAGTGTTGCCTACCTCTACGGCTATAGCCGAACTTCAATAGCAACTTTTCAATAGGAAGTGTGTGCATGGTGATTCGATCCGTACTTTAAACTACGGATCCAGTCCCGAGCTTACCTGAACATAACGTAGACCTAATCATACTGTCTTATGTCGCAATTCACTGTACATTTCAGGTAGCATGGTTAGTCAAAATCAAATCTCTATTTACTATACCTAAATGCGAAATCCAGTCCAGTCCACTTTTGGTTCGGCTCAGACTGTGTTATAGTCGACGCGCTAGCTACGTTAACGACCGGCTGGCTTTGAAGTCCACGGAGCGCGCCCACCAGCTGCAACAATCACATTGAACGCAAAGTGTTGCCCACATGTACTCTACGCCACATTGTCCCTCCGCGCACAAGCATCTTCCCACGGTCTTCACATTGAAGTTGCAAAGTACGGCAACAGCGTATCCGCAGTCATGTGACTGAGACACGTGGAGTAGACGAGCAGAATGACAGCTGCGCTCATTTGATGAAGGTTGAGTGTGATTGTACGAAAATTACTCGCCCGCTGTTTAGCCCCACCCACGTTCGTGGCGCGGCTTTCTTCAGTTCTTCGACGTTAACGAAGTAAACACGTGGACTATACTACTACTACTATTATTTATTAGTTCAGAACGGGATAAATCTGCCAATTATGTTGAATATAGTATACATTACAAAAATAAAAATAAAATATAAAATAAACACCTATATACACAATATTTACACTAATTTATGCACTTGTTGATTTTTTTTTCAGTGCACTAGATGAATCTGTGAATATGTCAAATTCTAGTTTTTAATAGTTCGTTCACTGTGTCCTGCAGGTGAAAACCTATGCAGATTAACTCTTGACCTCTCTGTGTATGGTACAATAGTTTTGGTTGTCTTGCCCTGAGGCGGCCTACATTGAAGGTTATAGTTTGTAATAGCTCGAAGCACTGAAAGTCATGCTTAATCAATTTCTGCAGGAAAATGACGTCACTGTATACAATATATCTGTAAGATTCCATTACGAAACTAAACTTCATTCGAATACGTTTGTGCTGAAACTGTTGTAAAAAAAGAATTATCTGTGGTTAAATCAACCCTAGTGGTTACTTAGACCATAGGAGTCATATTGGAATCTTAATAAATCATTGAATGTTTCAAATGGTGCATTTCTCACGCGCATGGATACTGTTTACTGGATACACACTGGTTTCTTTAGATACCTGATAGACAGTTGGGAGCCAAGAAGAACAATTCAATGAAAGCATGCAATAGTACAGGATGAAGGGAAAATGGTTTGAATTTTTCAGTTCTCTTGTCATCGGTTAACATTTCCTCCATGCACGCAGTTCTATTTCCTTTTCTTGTCTCTTCATGTTCTTGCGAAACCTGAAAGCGGATAAATCATGCAACAGTGCAAGAAAAAGGCATGCGCTGGTATGAAGTCGTGGCGTGTCAAAAATCTTCGTTGTCCTTGCTATAAATATTCAGGCGAGTGTACCACTTCAAAGTTCTGTTTTGCGTTGTATGGTCTGAATCAGATAAATGACATTGCATTTCTTGGTCAATCATTGTGTGTTCTACTAAACCATCAATCATAGACATTGAATGCACTCTATTGACTGTTAGGAAAGGATGGATGCAGTGGCGGGTGTAGGATTTTCGAAAGGGGGATAAAGGCGGGTTACGTACACTATTTTTTTAGTAGTCAATCCTCATTTTGCCATTTTCCTACCTTAGGAATTCTCTGCCAAAGGGGGGGGGGTTGAGACCCCACCAACCCCCACTTGGGCACGCCACTGGTTGGATATCCTACCTTAAGGGTCATTTATCAGTAAAAACTGTTGTGCACCTAGGCGCGCCCCAGAGATGTAAGGTGCTCGAATGTCAACCACTCTTCCGTTTAGTATCATGGGCGCCGAATCCGGGGGTAGTGGGGACGCTCCCCTCGGAAGGGACCCAACATATAGAATACAAGGACTTTTTTCTTTATCGCAACTTTTATAACCTCACTTTTTGACAATTCTTCATTTTCCACTCATCTTTATTCAGTACACTATTGCATCTTCCTATGTCTACAATTTCTTACATCGCCCATGATGCATCTTCCTTGATATCTTGTAGCAATGGATTTCCATGTGTAAATTTGGTTTTGTATGCTCTTCAAAGACATTTCCATAACATTATACTCTGTTCCAGGAATATGTGGAGCAAGGCCGCGCATAATGGTTGTAATGATAGAATCAGTACATGATCCTTTTTTCTATTAGTTTTTATGCGTTAAATATGATGTTTTTTTAAATACCAATGTAACCCCTTTCTTTATGCACTTTTAAAGTTAACGTACTAATGGCTTGGCCTACGTGACTGGAAGCAGGATTGCAGAAGGCGGTTAATTTTAAAATCCTTTTTCCTCCAAGGCATTAATGGTGGAAATTTGGTCATTCTTCGGAGGGCCTATATAAAGGATCCTGCGGAATAGCGGGCATCGGCATTCCACGTATTTATTCTGAATCGTTTAGCGACAGGCCAACGTTCTGCTACTGGAAGATATTATTATTGTTTTTAAAGAAACTTGTTTTCGAGCCACTGAAAGAAACCACTCCTTTATTTCCTCAGATAGAGTATTTAATTAATTGGATCATGTCATTTTTGTAATGTGGGGTTATTTCTTATGTATAGGTAATTCTTTGTGTATATATTTAATCCACGAAATAAATAAGTCTTTTTATATATTTTTAAACTGAACGTCTGGGTATCATTGAGATAAAAGAACTGAGTTTTCCCATAATATCCATGGTAAAGAATATGGTAGTTACGCTATGTCTTTAATTCGATCGAACCGTTTTGTTAGTTTTGATTGTGTAATTCAACTTATTTGCCTGGAAAGTAACGAAAATACGTAACAGGTCGAGCCAAGGCAAGTTACTCTCTTCAGAGCAAGCAAAGCATAAGATGGCAGAGAAAGGGAGAACGCCAGTCGGCGGAAAGAAGCGGTGCGCGCTGGTTCTAGCAGTCGCGTTGCCCCTACATGCCCCATATTTCGTTCTAAGGCATTTATTGGTCGAGCCCTCTCGAGTTGCTACTTGCGAGAAGGACTAGTTTTCGTTCGCTTACTCCAGATTCCCGAAACAGGGTGTAGTTATTTTCTATATACCAAGATCTTAATCTTTACTGACTTGTATAAAGGTGTTATCCCGGTATTCTATGAAGGCTGCACACAGCCCTCAAAATAGTACTTTGAGGTGCATGTTGCTGTTCATTTCGCCGTGGGTGCAACGCGTATGCATATTAACCATTCCTGGCTCATTACTTATACGAGGCTACCAAAAGGGGACAAAACCATTTCTTCGTACTTCATTGTAAGCAAATGAAGAGGATGTGAGCAACATTTGCTGTTGCTTTCTTTGTTAGGTTCATTGACCGCATCATTACCGTTGACGATTGATTAATTGCCGGATCCAGCACAAAGATTTGCCCCTACGAAAGAGGTAACGTTTTTCGACCAGAAGAAAGGCTTCTTTGATCCTTACTGATTTCGGTGTCAAAAGGCCAACATGATTGCGGTTTTTGCTACTCTTTTGAAAGCAACATGTTATCTCCTTGTTATGTATCATAACATGTATTATTATGCATGGTGAACTGGCAATGATGGCCAATTGTAATAGTCTGTGCATAACAACTATATCGGACTTTGTCTATCTTTAGGTGTTAAAATGTAAATTTACCTTGTTATAAGTTCAAATATATTTATTTATGAAGTTCCACTCTTGACTTGTGTATATCTGTTAATAATATTTATATTACAACAGAAGATTAGATTAGCTACATTTTTTCGTTCAGGTGATGATTTTGTGTACTGTACAGTGGGATCCATGAGTATTATCTCGCAAATTGTCCATCACCATGTTCGTGCATTTTATTTGACCCAATAACAGGTTCAAGAATTAAAAGAAAACTCAAGACAAGCTCCAGACAACTTCTGCACCACCAAACATAAAAATCCATCGCTTAATAACACACAAGATGCAAGAGAAAACTGAATGAAAATAGTCATGGACAATTTGCACGGTAATACTCATGGATCCCACTGTACAATGATAGTTGAAACATTATATGTGGCGAAATTCATTCAAAGAATATTACTTTAAACATTATACATGTATATTACTTTTTGAGCTTAACCATTAATAATAGAAGTTAAAACAGCTTAAGTACACTCTATGAAAAAAGGTCCATATTTACTGCATTCTCAACAAACATGTTGCAGGGCTCCGCGGCGGAGTGCTTATCACACCACACTACGACACCAAGGGTCCCGGGTTCGAATCCCGACCTGGGAATGGGTGTTCTTTGTGGATGTTCTTTTATAAATGTCATCATATTATCACTCATCCTCATCGTCGCGATTAACCAGAATAAGAAGAAAAGCGACGTGAAATAACTTAATTCAATCAATTAATTTTAATCAATTATCCACTGTACAGTATCTGGAACATTCTCAGCAAATGAATAAATCATCTCCTCCTCCCCTCACTTGTTTAATAATTTCCGATGGCGGCGTCACTAGGTTTTCGTTGAAAAACTTAATGAACAATTCCTTGTACATGTAGATGAACCTCTGGTAATGCTAATGGAACAGTTTAGTCATAGGGAACACATTTTCTGGCATGAAGCAAACACCCCGAATAGTTTCCCCCGCAGCTATTTATGCTTAGAATATTAATTGCATGGAACTCGGTGTTCGCGTGGATGGTGGAGGAACCGCCTATGCGATTCGATTTCCTACCACGGTTTTAGCTCCGCAATTAACTAATTTAGCTCGCAGCGAGATGGCGCACCTGAGTGGAGGAGATGGTCTTGGTCGCCACACAATTACCTGCTCGACGCGGGGAATTTTATTTTAATTAATTTAGAACCTCCGTTGAGAATGCTGACGTGGAGGGTCGGTCCACTCGCGCAGAGCGATTACAGGCCATGCTGTAAAATTAAGCTTTACGGCCTGGCTCTTTGTGCATTCAAATGGCAACGTGTTGCACTGTGTCGTAGGAAGCGATCGTATAATTCCTACAACTTACTCCCCTGGTTGAAAAAATGGCCAATTTACGAGGGACGTTCAATAAATAATTGCACTGCAACGTCGTATCATTGCGCAACGGGGCGCGGAAGTATTGCGCATGCGCTTGCTGTTGCGCCGCGATAGTACGCTTACTAAGCAAGCGATCTCGGAAAACTTGATTTTATGCTTTGTCTGGGGGCTTCGAGAGAGAGATGCGTGGAACTCGGGAAGTACCAGAGAAAACAGCAGGACATTAGGAACACCTGCCTAACCTATGCATGTAAACATATAATGACAAGAAGTAATTTTTGACACGCAAAATAGAAATCTAAATTAGACATATTTGAGGCCCCAGACAAGGCATAATATCAAGTGTTCGGATAACTATTATAGAGAGTTATATTGCAAGCTTCTCAACTGGCTAGGCTGACGATTAGGTAGTTTTATCCATGAAATATTATGAGAATACAATCACAACCGAAAAAGATTTTTCTCTAAGTGCATTATGGAAACTAAGTACAGTGTGATCCATGAGTATTAACGTACAAATTATCCATCACCATGTTTGTGCACTTTATTTTACCCAATATGAGCTTCTAGAACTAAAAGAAAACTCAAAAGAAGCTGTTGGCAACTTCTGCAACAGCTTACATAAAATTCCATCTCTTAAAAACACATAGGATGTAAGAGAAAACTTAATGAAAATAGTAATGGACAATTTGCACGTTAATACTCATGGATCACACTGTACTAGTAGTCGTGTAAGATGGGTACGTAGTTGAGTGGTCAGTAAGGATGTTCATTAAAATCGTCTAAAGTGCAAGCGATGTATGTTGAAGTTTATGAATGTTCTGTCGTAGCTGCCAACAGAGTTCATCCTAGCGAGGATGGACACACGCATAGAAAAAATCTGGATAGGGTTCAAAATCGGGAATTTGCCCCTAAATAGGATGTCATTTTTACGTGTCTTCATAAGATCTAAACATTCTAAGGGGGAGAGTGAAAATAGGTATCAAGGTTCAATAAAGAATGACAGGAAGGAGAAAGCAAAAGAAGTACAGGAGAGAATAAGAGAGGAGGGACAGATAAATGAGAGGGAGAGATAAGGAAATGATCAAGAAGATAAGGTGTAAGTACGAAGGAATGATCAAGACTGGGATAAGAAGAAAGGGAACTATAAATAAGATATAAGAAAAGTAAAACTGAACAGATCCACATCAAAGACCGGAAAGAAACAAATAAAAAAATCGCCAAATTATCCTTATTTCATAGGGACACTCGCTGCAGGCGTTCATGCTGCTGAGGTAGTGGAACGGATAAATATTACCAGGAAAATTGTCCACCACAATGTTAATTCATTTTAAGTAATAGAGATTTCGAGAATTTAAACTGAACTCCTGCTAAGCAGTTGACCTTTCTTTGCAGTTTTCTGTGTGCAAGATGTAGGAGAAAAACTGATAACAGTATCTATGGATAATTTTGCTTAATTTGTGCATCCTACTGTATAGCAAAATCAAGGAATTCGAATTAGCATCATGGCATACGTATGTTGGTGATTTCTTGTATTCTGTATATGAAAAGGTTTCATTTGGTACACGGGATTGTGATAAATTGTCTTGTTGAGCACGACAACTTTTAAAGCGGCTTCTTTGCATCATTGCAACTTCATGTTCGCAAAGGTTTAAAAGAAACTGCAAAGTCATTGATTTGAGTCCAGAGCATCTTAATAGAAGTGTTGTGGGCGGAAAACGGATGACTCCTACGCGTGTTGATAAACCTGTCAGAAAAGATGAAACAACATCTGCAGGAGAAAGCTTCCACAAAGAGGACGGCGAAAATTAACTGCACTTGAAGCTATGATGTCTCCCGCAGTAAGTGCATGATCTTTAGAGACCTTGGCTTACTAGTCCTTCAAATTTATCTGTAATTTTCCTAACCTTGTCCTTTTATCTTGCAATGTCGGAAACACAGATGGAAATGCTACCACCTTTCTCAGTTGCAATGCAATCCAGTTAGTTAGTATTTTCTGTCACTGCAAATAAACAAATCTCCCAAGGTTCTTTGATTGGCATGCCCAAGCAAAGCCATGAGATGATTTACATACAGGAAGTGCGTATTGATAGTAGTGTGATTAACCTGTTGCTGCTCAAGGGTTCCGTGTAGGGATGATACCGATACGAGATTAGCACCGTCTCGTCTCTTGAAGGAACCAGCTTGTCTCGATCTCGTCTCCAGTTGGAAACTGATATCCCGGTCTCTCCTCTGGTTGAAGTTGGCCAGTCTCTTCTCTGGTTGAAGTTGGCCGCTCTCCCCACCGGTTGAAGTTGGTCGTCTCGAAGAAGTAGGAGTGTTGATCTTGTTCAGGTTCGTCCTGACTGTAGCCCCGGAATTGTGGATACCAAAATGAATATGTGCACACACACACACTCACACACATACATACACACACGTACACATACAATGATATGATGTATGTCTAAATAATTTGGTTGATAAAGCAGTTATTTTGGTGATAAAATATTTCTAGAATTTATTGCTGGATTTGACATATTTTATTAATTGGAATATAATTAGTATATTTCTATAGCCATAATTCCTTCTTGTTGTAATTGGTTATTTAATGATGCTTACCACCTCTGTTAAGTTAATCGGGACGATAAGCATAAATGATGATTATATAAAATTGCTTAAGGAACTTGGGACTCGATTCAGGAACCTCGAAGACGAGCTCGTGAATTGCCAACCAAAGCCCCCAAGCTCCAAATTTGCTACTGTTCAATAGCCACATAAAGAATATTGGTTAAATGATAATATAAACGAATTCCGGGTCTCAATATTCTGCCCAGTTGCTCCAGAATGTTCCTGTCTGAAGCACTCGTCCCTGAGACTTTTCAGGAAGTCGATTTGTAGTTCGGTACGGGACGATGACATCTGTGAATGCTCGTAGAAAAGTCAATATCGCGAACAGCATCGGGGAAACGATATTGGTCGCAGCATGCTGGCGACAGCATGTGTAATTGCTGCTGGAGTGATCTGGAAGTTGGAGGAAATTGAAGCATCCAACTATTCCAGGCATTTCCTCTGCCTTGTTGCCAAAAGAAGGAAGGATTTTGGTGCAATCCAGCAAAATGGGATTCATGTCGTCTGATAAAAATTCGGTTTATCTTAGCAAATTATCTGGATCACTGTATTCTTTTTCTATTTTTATTTAGCGTCGCTTTTTTGTCACTCTTGGCTGATCGAGACAATGAATGAGTGAGTGATGATTTCGATGAAGGGACAATTGCAAATAACACCCATGCCGAAACAGGGACTCGAATCCGGTAACTTCAGTGGTTAGAGCTCTGTGGTGAGACTTAATGACGTCATAATAAGGTAAACTGCCATAATATCGGATACCCGCCCAATATCGGATACCATTATTTCTCGGCTCGTGGGTGCTGCCATCTTCAACAATCCACTGAACTACTTTCGTCGATTGCCGCCAATAGTTCATTGTGAGTGAGAACGCTGTTGAGCACACTGCGCGTGCACGATCGACGAAAACAGAAATTTTCAGTTTCTGAGTTTTTGGAAGCATTTCATGATCAAAGGTTTTCACATTGAAGGTAAGGAGAAACTATAGCTTACTTATATTTCATAGAAAGATGGAAAAATAGAGTATGTTGATATGCTGGTCCTATTCGGGTAAATGTCTTTGTTTGATATTAAGGTTATTTTTCCCATGATGTCGTGTTCGGCATAATATCGGATAGGGAGGCCTGCCAAATATCGGATATAAAATTGGTCAAATTTGACATTCCGAAATTGCTGCACAATACATGTCAAGAAAAATCTCACTCAGAAGAATCTGACACTAGTTTGAAAATAAATAATAGGTTGCTTCTATCATGATATGTAATTTTATTTCAAATATAATGTTAATATATATATTATATAATGTTAAATTCCTATCCGATATTAGGCATACCCACTATCCGATATTCGGACGGCTTTTTTCGATTCCTCAAATTTGCATAGTTTTTTAATGTGTACTGTACAACAAATAATTTAACAATAAGGGATATAAACACATCACAAGGCAAAAGGTACCAATAATTCATATTACCAAAATATATGCATTTCTATTAAATTTTAGTGGGTTACTTATGGTGATTTCAAAAAGTATCCGATATTATGTCTGTTTACCCTACTATAAATATAATATGAACACTATTGCATCACCCAAAATTCAGTTAACAACACACAATAATAAAATTCATAAATCCAATAGAACCTGATACTTATATGTTTATTAAATGTGTGTTTCTGTCTATATAGGAGTGTATATTGTGTTAGAATGTTTTTCAACTATTGTATAATGAACTCCATAACTGGGTAATATAAATGTTGCGTTCAATTGCTTAAATAAATAAATAATATAGATCTTGTTACACCAGAAGCGGAGATACGATTTTCATTTCTCAAGAGTCTTTTCGATCTTCATTTGTTTTCTTGAAGAGGATTAACAGAAGATTCTGCCACCACTGCTTCGTTCATCAACTTCCTTTTTTCATTCTCGAAAGCTTCATTGAATCTATCTCGTTTATGCTATGCGATAGCTTGATGAGGTATCCTCGGATTTTCAATATCTTCTTCCTGCTTTGGCTTGAGTTTCCAGAAGTCTCGGCAACAGAACCAGAGGGAAAATCGCTTCCTGTCTTCTTCTCTTCGGAAAAATTCCCCTCCGGGGAGCAAGGCTGCTGAGTATTGGATTTTAAACTTTGATGAGGAGATGAAGTGTAAGGGGCGGGAGTTGGGGGATGGGGGGTGCATCCTTCTAACTGGAAGTCCCTGTTCTTTCAAAGATGCTTTCGTCTCTTATCTTCCCACAGATTCAAGGAAGGATGTACTGCTCCTGTCATTCCTTCTTTACCTTTCAGTTCCAACCTAGCAAAAGGCTCTCTTCTGTTTTCTTGGAATTGACTTCCTTTTCAGTTTCCTCTGTGATGTTGATTCTATCTCGCCGTAACAATTCAACCGTAAATTACGGTAAGGCCACTAGCAATTCCATGGACGTCCGCAGGATTTTTTCCAGGGAGGGGCAAGGAAATTATTTTTTCCAGGGGGGCAAGGAAGGCACATTTCCCCAAAAATAGTGTTGTTCCCTAAAAAAAAAATTGCTTAAATCTGAATTTATGGTGTTCAAGCAAAAATTAACACATATTATTGTGGCTAAAATGGAATTATATGTATGAAATGCATAATTTTTCGTTAACTTTCATTTTCCAGGGGGGCCACAGCCCCCCTTCCGGACGCCCATGAGCAATTCCGATACAAGTTATATCACCGTCTATGGCAGGGACGTCTCTATATTTTATTTTATCTTGATGGATGTAAGTTCGTGATTAGGGGAGTGTAAGGGTAAATTTAGAGCCAAAATGGCCATGAATTGGGTATTTGAAGAAAACTTTTAGGGGGCGTTGAGGGAATTTTGGGGGATGCTGAGCTGTGTGAATAAATCAATGGTCTAGGAAGGTCCCATGCCCCCAAAAATTTTTCGTTGCTCAGGGAACTTTAAAATTAAAAAAAATAAAACTCCAAATTATTACTTCAAAAAAACTTTGCCATGTCATCTTTGCTCGATGATTGCTCGAAACTAGTAAATGCATTAGAATACACACCTTTACACCGGGATACCAAATAGGCTATGGGAAAATTTCCTTGGGCCCCATGACAACAATTCATCCAAAATCCAAAAAAACTATGATATAATGATCCTTGTATAATTTTGAGTTAATTCTAGAGAGTTTCCCAAATAATTGAAAATGTTCATATACAATGTGTGAAAAGTGTATGAGTTAGTTCCCATCAAGAATTCCAGGTAGCAGCACAAATGCGATAGTGGTATGATGTCAGAAATATATACTCTCCGCCATGATAGTATCCTCCGGTTTCGAAATTTTTGGCTCAAATTTGACCCATGTTAAAAGGCCCACGTACCCGTTCTGGTACCTGGAGGTCTGTGGTATGATCTGTCAGAAATATGTAAACCTAGCTCATAATAAACATTCAACGTATGTACTTGAACTTGTACATGGCCAGAAAACTACGTAGATCGGTCTTTACCCATAACTATGATCTTGAAAGATTAATTAATTGCAACTCAATGGGCAGACATTTTGTACACTAGATGTCTAGTGACGTACCAAAGAGAATGCATCCCACAAATAACTTTCCTGAATTCGCCACTGTTGACCAGAAAGGAGACATCTCGGAGGCAATGAAACTCGTCCGTGCTTTGAAAATTTGAAGAGGAAACAGTTCTTCTCGCTACTTCTAGCCAATCCAATAAACATGTGTCGCAAAGGGACCATTGGGGGGATCAGTATCGGAGTGGTCGAAGTAGCAAAGGTCGTTCGACCCTTTGGAGACATTTTTACCTGATTCCTTTGGGATGTGCTATTCTCTGTTTCATCGATTTCCACTCGAGCGATGCTTGGCCAATATTTAAAGTTTTCAAGGAACGCTCGGTTCCATTGGAGTTCACTCTCATGCGTATGGAGAAGCTTCTTCCAATGCCCCTTTCCCTTATATACCCTCGGGTGGACGATGTTACTCCTCTACACTCGGCATAAAAGTAGCTGTGCTTCAGAAACAGCGAATGGTATGCTAGAGGCGATACCGACTACTGGGACAAGTAGTACTCTCTTCTTGAAATTCGAAACTATCATTTCAATAGCAGGGTCTGTCGTTGCCTTTCATTTGTGTGTGTGTGTTTTCTATTCTTATTCATTACATCTGAGAGTACATACGCGCCACGTTAATTTGTTAATATACGTATATTAGGAGTTTTACACAGCCAAAAATTTATATATCTACCTCCTGGACGCTACGATGTCAGGGGTCCTGGATTCGAATCCTGGCCTGGGTGTTCTTCTTACATATATATATATATATATATATATATATATATATATATATAATATAAAATATTAATCCTAATACATAGAAAGAAGTTACTGAAATTTCTCTCCCGCTGGAAATGTTTCATACATACTCTCTCTCTCTCTCTCTATGTACGTATGTCTGTGTGTGTGTTGACATAATGCAAAGTGGGAAAATGAAAGTACTGACAAATAAAACTGAAGCCAAAGCTTTAACACTTTTACATTGCATGTTTGTACACTCCTGCTCAGATAAAGTGGCTCTTACTTCAACTTCCAACTGTTCAACTTCATGTGAACAGTATCTCTATAATGAGCAAGTAGCTATATTAAGGTGAGCAAGAGGTTGCGAAAAGCAGAAGGGGGAGTTCCTCTCATCTTCCTCAAATACCACCCTGTGTATAATATATTGTTGTCGGAGATGGACATTGTAAGAGCATAATTATTTATTAATAAGAAACGTTTGTTCTTCGTGTTGAGCGAAAAAGGATTTTGAAAAATCATTTTTCGATATATTCTGCTCCCTTTTTCTCGCACAAGTACTTCCATTCGTTACTCATTATTTATCATCTTATTTCCTTTCCACACCTCCTTTCAACATTTTCTCGTTCTTTTGAGTGCCCTGCCTACCTCTCCTCTATCTCTTTCGTTGCTAATGAAGTCTTTTGTTAGGAGCTTTTCTTTCCTTCACTCCCCCCCCCAGCATTCTCTTGCACTGACTACATCTCGGTTCCAGCGAGAAAAGTAAAATTAACCTATTTAGACGAGAGAGATTTCCTAATTGTCAATTTGAATTTGGAATTGAATTGAACCCATTTTATGTCGTCTTGAAGCTTGCTCGCACAACTCTCTATTGAGGCCCTTATTTGTGCTCGGTTTCCCGTAATTCTCTCTTACTGGTTTCAAGGGAATTTCCTTAACGATTCGGAACATGGAAAGATGATCAAATTGTTTCTATCAGTAATCTGCGTCAGTTTGCGACAACTACGCCACGTCAGGAACATTTGAGATAAGAAATGACCTGACAAAATATTGACTTGGATACAGTCTTCACAGAAAGGAACCATAATCGCTGAAGAGGGATTCATTACCATGTAAAAGAAAGTCGCCAAACATTTGATTTGGGTTATTTACCTCGCTTTCTTGACACTTTTGACTAATCGCGTAGATATGGCTGAATGTTGATGAGATGGTTAGACAATTAGGAATGCATATGAACGGCACAAGTCCAGCATAGGATCAATCCTGTGGGTCCAGGCGCCAGTCTAGTCAGCCTGCAAGACGTGGAAGAGAAGAAAATCTCCAAAAACATAGAATGTTCCAAGTAGCGCCGACCTCCTGGGAGGAGTGGTTAGCTAGCACATCGCGTTACGACGCCAGAAATCCCAGGTTTGAATCCGAACCTGAATGTTCCTTACCTTACCCTGTAGCTCTATAGCCCCTGTAGGACCTT
Organism: Lepisma saccharinum; assembly: GCF_977018435.1. Taxonomy (NCBI): domain Eukaryota; kingdom Metazoa; phylum Arthropoda; class Insecta; order Zygentoma; family Lepismatidae; genus Lepisma; species Lepisma saccharinum. Next base: position 14,335,675 of record NC_139245.1, read on the forward strand.
GGTCTTCTCCACAATGGACTGCCAGATGGGTCTCTATCTTGCTTTCTTCCTCCATCCTCCACTTCCAGGTTCCTTAGATCTTCCTCAGCCTCCTGCAGCCACCTCTTCCTTTGCCTTCCTGCCCTTCTTCCCTCTGGTCTTTCATACATTAATTTTCTCACACACCTCCTTCCCTCCATCCTTTCCCCATCATATTAGTCGCGTCCTCTTGATTCCGTTCACAATATATGGCTGCTGATATATGTCCTGGAGTTCTTTGTTTCTTCTTATACGCCGAAGTCCCCTTCCATTCACTGGTCCATATATTTTCCTTAGGATTTTCCGTTTCCATACAAGTAGGTTCTTCTCATCTTGTGCTGTTAGACACCATTCAGCTTCGTATGTAACTGTGGGTCTTATTACAGTCTTATACGAGGGTGGTTCAATAATTATTGTCCCTGACATATAAGCAGTATTATTTTTCCACAAAGTCCCCCTTCACAGTAATGCACTTCTTCCACCTACGCTGTAAAGCCACTATGCCAGCTTCAAAGAATGTCTGTGGCTGAGCCGTGAGCCATTCTTCCGCAGCGTCCATAACAGCAGCATTTGAGGGAAAATGCGTCCCCTTGAGGTGCTCCTTCAACTTCGGGAACAAATGAAAGTCACTAGGGGCGAGGTCGGGTAAGTAGGGAGGGTGTTCCAACACATGGAAACCAGCAGCATGGATTGCGGCACCAGTAACATGGCTTCTGTGTGCTGGAGCTTTATCGTGGTGAAACAGCACTTTTCGCCGCAACATCCCACGCCGTTTCTCCTTGATTGCTTCGCGTAACTTATGGATTAGGGCTGCATAATAGTCCCCAGTAACAGTGTCCCACCAGGTAGTCAATAAGGAGCACACCCTTCGCATCCCAAAAAATTGTGGCCATAACCTTGCGTGCTGATGCTTGCACCCTTAATTTACGGGGGGGGAGGTGAATTGCTGTGCCGCCAGTCCATACTCTGTCGTTTGGACTCGGGATCATAGTGGTGGAGCCATGTCTCATCCACTGTCACAAATCTATCACAAAACTGCTTCAGGTCTGCCCCCATCAGCTCCAAACCAGCCCTTGAACATTGAACTCTGTCTTTCTGTTGTTCACGGGATAACATTTTGGGGACCCATCGCGCTGACACCTTTCTGAATCCCAAGAGTTCATGCACAATGGTTTCCACTGAGCCTACAGAGATGTGCATGATGTTTGCTAACTGTTGCACCGTGATTCTTCTGTCAGCCATAATCATGTCATGCACAGCATCAATGTTTTCTGGGGTGGATGCTGTTGTTGGAGGACCAGCACCAGGAGCCTGTTGACAGCTTTCCCTGCCGCAACGGAAATCGCGGCACGAGTTTTTTACCACCTGGTAGGTAGGAGCCCCATCACCCAACACACTGACCATGTCCTCATGAATCTCCTTTGGGCTTAGCCCCTTTTTCTGGAGGTACTTGATGACAGCTCGTTGTTCGGTTTTCTCCATTTTTCAAACTAAGTGCCACCTCTCACACTTAAAACGAGAAAAACAAATTTACTATAGCACCTACGGTTCTGAAATTTTGCATATAGGCATCTAAGACATTAGGCTACAATATCCCCATCATTCATTGCAATTCATATCCTTTAAGTATGCCGGGGACAATAATTATTGAATCACCCTCGTAGAGCCTTATTTTGAGATGCTTAGATATACTCTTTGATCTGAATAATTTCAAGAGGAACAAATAACATCTATTGCCTGCAGCTATTCTCTTGTTTACCATGAATTTCATCATATCGTTACTCATCGTCGCGATTAGCTAAAAGTGGCTGAAAAGTAAAGTAAAATAAACAAAACTAATTAACCAATCAATGTTCCAATTAGGTGTCTTTGTAGGTGCAAAATAACCTGTTCGGTACTCGGGAACATTCCTCAGTTTGTAGTTATTTCGTAAGTCCATATAGTAAATGCACCTTAGTTATGCTTCCACAGATGCAGACCAGTCTTGCTTTTGTTGTCACTAGTACAGAAAATTATTTTCTCTTTTAAAATCTTATCTTCTTTTCTTCAGGTATGGAAACATTTTAATTACTTCACACTGAAAATGTTTGAAGTCCTAGCGATTTCATCAAGACTTACATAAGTTTTAATTCAAATTAACAATGCAGCTTTTATGTCTGTCCGTAAACGTTAGGCCATTGTTCTCGGTTTATAACCTGTGAATATAGTAGAGTTGCAAATATGTCTATGCTTAAATGTCGAGAAAAACAACCACCTTAGCAATTAACTTCAAACTGAAGCAATAGATGCTTACCAACATTACCAAGGTTAGTAAATATCATTTGTCTGTTACAAGATGGCTGGAAGGAATGATAATGTGGAAAGGATCCGGGAAAGAAGAAGATATCAGATGATCAATGGCGTACTGAGGGGGGAGCTGATGAAGCTACAGCCCAAAATTGAGGAAATTACAATTTTCAAATGACAGCAGTAAAGAACTCGGGAGAAATCAAAGTTGTAACTGATAAATGCAAATACCTTACCCCAATTACCATTTTTGCCTTTGAACAACTGTTAAAGGCTAAAAATGGTAAATACGAAATATTTCAGACTACATCCCGCCTCTACCCATCTACATGATAATACAGTTTTACAGTTCCAGCTCTCTCGGGAAAAAAAAATGCTGCTCACTCTAGTTCATATGATAGATATTAAATTAATAAAACATTAAAATGCTGACCAAGACAAAATTTATTGTATAAAAAATATGAACTAAAAACGTAACGTTTCCACCCTCTAACAGGGTCTTCTTCAGACGAAGAATACACTAAATGTACACTAAAAACGTTACGTTTTCAATGTATATTTCTCATACAATAAATTTTGCCTTGGGTCAGCATTTTAATGTTTTATTAACATGGAAACAAGGTTCAACAGTGTTAATATTAAATTAGCGGATCCTATACGCTAACATGAAGCGTAAGGAGCAAGTTCGAAAAGTCTGGAGGTTGGAGTGAATGAATGAATACCTATATTTCAATCTCCAGTAAGTTTTAAGTAGAGCTGAGCCGATTCTACGTACTTTGAACCAATACACTTTGATCCCCACCGATCCCGATGCTTGAAAATTATAATAATTAAAAGATGTTCAAAATATTGATCAATATTAATGTGTAATTATTTCAATCTAATTATATGCATCAATTTACAAAGATTTTTGCTTTAAAATATTCAAGGATTACATCTGGCGTTGCCAGACGTCCCGTATATACGGGATTGTCCCCTTTTTTTAAAGAAATGTCCCGGTATCCCGGAAAATGTTCTCGGACGCCCATTTGCCACGTATTTAGCTAAAGAAATAATAAGTGAATGAGAATAAGTCATGTTCTGAATTTTATAGTAATGCATTCGAAAAAAAAATATCCTCTTAAAGAACGACAAGAGTTCACTCAAATATTAATATATTTTGTCAAAATGTTAAAAATTAGGGATTAGCAATGCTTTAAACAGCAATTTATTTTGTTATGTTTAAAAATGTTATAAAAAATAAGTTTAACTATATCCATGCCTATATAATCAGTATGTCCCGTATTTTTATTTTAGAAATCTGCCAACCCTAATTACATCAGAATATTAAATTGCACGTTATTATATCAAAAAGTTAAGTTTTCCACACAAAACTGGTGCAAAATATGAAGAAACTAGGAATTTTGCGCAATTTCCAGGGTAATTATACCCCGCGGTAGTGTCACGCGGCATTTTTGCTGAACCCGTGTAAGATCAAAATGACGGAAAAGTATCGTCCGGCATCGGCAAACAAATTTCAACGGATACCGATCCGATACAGACATCGGATCAGCTCTAGTTCGAAGGCAGAAGAATACGACAGTGAACAGGCAGAATAAACTCAATAGAGTCCTTTGTTCGTAAGGTGACTTCAGATCCGAAAGGTCAAAAGGAAATCCAATCCCGTCTTCCAAAAGGGAGCAAAGTGATTTACGTCCGGAGTTCCTGGTTTTCAACCGGGATTTATCTCCGCAATCGCCTTTCCTCAGGGAGCTTACATCTTCATCAGCAGCCTCGGCTAGGGGATTGTGGGTAAAAGATTATCTTGCTGCGGCATTACTTCTCCATCGCAACCTATAAAGTTGCTGCGCCCACCATAACTTGTTCATGCGATGCCGCTCATTAAAGAATGAACAGCTATGCTAAAAACCGGAAGCTGAAGTGAGAACTGAGAAGAGCTGAGGCGAAATGGCAGACCTTAACACCTCTAGCTCTCTGTACATTTTTTTCTGCCGCCATCATTATTATGCACGTATAAAGCGAGAGATTTACAGCGTGGTTTCCAGTTTCCGCCGCTTGCTGCTTACAGGGGGCGCTTTGTTAGTTTCGTCTCTAGAGATAAATGCTTTTGAGCTGCGTCCTTTCCGCCCCCACCTCTTTCTCTCTCTCACTCATTTTTGTCTGTCTCTTGCTTTTTCCTCACTTTGGTCACTTTCTCTCTCTCGCTCTCTCCCTTCTCTCTCGCTCTCTCCCTTCTCTCTCTCTCTCTCTCTCTCCCTCTCTCTCTCTCTCTCTCCCTCTCTATATCTCTCTCTCTCTCTCTCTCTCTCTCTCTCTCTCTCTCTCTCTCTCTAACCCTTCATCAAGTCGTTTTGAAAAATTGATGGGAGAAGGGGCACGAAAATATCCTCTTATCACGTCTCATCTTTTTGGGACTCGCATCAGCTTCAAGTTTCAGAAAGATGCTCATCTACCAGTCCATGTGAAACGTACACGTCTGAAATTGTTTTATTTATTGAAATTTCCAGTACAGCAGAAGCCATTTTAAACTTTTAATTTGCACAATTTCGACACGTGCAAAACTACAGACAGTGTATTTTGATTGTAATCTACCAACTCAACTCAACAAAGATTTATTGGACTTACAGCTTTACAGATGGCTGTTTATGCCCAGCATACATTATAAGTACATAATAAACATTTTTAATATAAATTTTACACACAAAGTTCATAAACGCTCTTAAATACAATTTTATGTAACTACATTAAGTCAGTCAGTAACAGAAGTATATTATAATTTTATATCAGCTTTTCTCAAAAAAGCAAGTATAACATATCCAATTCTAATATCTGGAGCATACAACATTGAAGTCATATTAATAGGGAAAGGAACATTAATTTTTGACAATGTTTTGTATAAAGTCTTTCTTCTCTCTGAGTGAATTAGACATTCCAAAATAATATGATGAGCATCACCCCTTAAATCACCACAATCACAATTCGGAGATTTTAAAATGTGTATTTTAAATAAATGATGATATGTTCTCGCGTGACCACTTCTTAGTCTATTTATTAAAACAATTGCATTTCTTGATCCTTTACAATTATAAAACCAAGGTTTTTTTCTATTGTAATCAACATAAGGACGATAACTTTCACCAACGCTTTTTAATGCATTATTACACCATAAGTTCCATTCTTCAAAAATTTTCTTCTTAACCCTCGGAAGAAGATCTGTGTAATGCAATGGTAACTGGATTGTTTCATTCATCTGAGCAGCTTCTTTTGCATATCTGTCTGCTTGTTCATTTCCGTAAATATTAATGTGTGATTTTACCCACACATAATGAACTACCTTTCCATTGCTAATTAAGCTATTAGTTGCACGAATACAATTGATGACATATGGTGATATTTTAAATAATTTTTTATAATTAGATTGTATTGCTTGTAAAACACTTCGCGAATCAACCAGTATTAGAAATTTCTGTTCAGGAACTGTACCAATATAAATCAAAGCTTGATATACCGCATATATTTCTGCTGTAAATATGGATGCCTCCACTGGTAACCTAAACATTTTTGATATATTTCTTTCAGTATCATAAAGAGCTGCTCCTACTCCACTTTCAGTTTTAGACCCATCTGTATATATATGATAAAAGTCTTCTCAAGATTCTCTAAACTCAGCTGAATGATTATATTTCGGGATATATATATTTTGAATTGGTTGTGTGGGAAATTCTAACGAGTATACTGGCAATGTTCTTCCTATGAGTACTTGACTACATTCATGGTGATATTTACTAAATAGTTGTACCCAAAGGGTAGCTGATTTATCATTGGTTATTCCTGAATCATGCAGCTCTAAAAGATTTAATAAAACATCATTGAATGGATGCCATGGTGAATGTTGTATTTTAAATAACATTTTTATTGCAATTAACTTTATCCTCACAGAAACCGAACATTCTACTGACTCCATATATACCACTACATTAGGAGTACTGTTCATTAATCCCAAACATCTTTTTAGAATTTTTCGTTGCTGGACTTCTAGTGGAGAAAGTTTTGTTACTGGAAGATTACACAAGACCATTAATCCATAATCTAATACTGCTCGATAATAATTCTTATAAAACATAAGCATGCTGGTAGGATGTGCTCCCCATTTGGTATTCGCCATAGCTTTAAATAAATGAAATATTTTATCGGATCAATTTTTCATCATATTTATTTGATACTGCCATGATAATGATGCATCAAAGTATACACCTAGATATTTTACTTGTGAAACAATTGGAATTTGTAATCTCCTATGATTAATGTTGAAAATATTTTGAAGACCCTTATGTTTAAATACTACTATTTTGGACTTTTCTAAAGATATTGATATTTTTTTCTGCTTTAACCATTGGTTAAATTCTATTAATTTATCTTCAAACATTGAAAAATCTTTCAAGTGATTGTTTGAGTCTAAATATATACATACATCATCAGCATATTGTAGAAACTGAAATGGGGAATCTATTATTGTTTTAATATCTGATAAATAAACATTAAATAATAATGGGCTAAGAGGACTTCCCTGTGGTAGTCCTTGTCCAATATATATTGGACCTACCATTTCTGAACCAAAATGAAAATAAAGTTGTCTTTTAGATAACAATTTCCATGTCAATATGAGTATACAATGAGGCACTTTTAGTAATTGTAGTTGTCTCAATAGAACATTAATATCTACGTTGTCATATGCACTTTGAATATCAATAAAGGCTGAAAGTACTGATTGTTTTTTTTTTAATAACGCTATAAATATGAGAAGATAATGCTACTAATGCATCCTGGGTTCCATAACCTTTACGAAATCCCATTTGTCTGGGAGAAAATACCTTTTGACCTTCCATAAACCACTCTAATCTCTTTAATAAAAGCTTCTCAAAATTTTTTGCCAATACGGAACTAAGAGCTATTGGGCGATATGACTGACCCAACGAAGGGTTTTTTCCTGGTTTTAGAATTGGCATAATAATTTGAGAGGTCCATGCAACAGGAATTTTACCCGATAGGAATATTTGATTGTAAATTTTACATAAAATGCTTAGTGCATTCTGTGGAAGATTTCGTACCATAGAATACGTAATTCCATCAATGCCAGGAGCAGAATCTTTAGACCCTTGAAGAATTTCATGAATTTCATTTACAGTGATAGAGGATGTGAACCCCTTTGAGTATTTTGATGTAGATGAGAACGTGTAGAATATATTAGGAGGTTCGCAGGCTGATGTAAAGGGTGTAGGAATTACTTTATTAATAAAATCAGTTTTCCATTCAGTGGACAAAAGTAAAGTCCGACTTACATGTGCTTTTCTAAGTGATCTGAACTTGCGCCATATAACGTCTAATTTTGTTTTAGGGTTTATTTCTTCGCAATATTTTTGCCATGAAAATCTCTTAGCCTTTATATATACTTTTCTAGATTTTGCAGTAGCTCGTTTTAAATTTATCAAAGTTGCAGGTGAAGGAGCACTTACAAATTGTTTCAATGCTTGTATTCGCTTCCTTTTTGCTTGAAAACATTCTTCATTCCACCAATCTATTTTAGGAAAATTTCGATCATACTGCGGTTTCAGTCGCGGACAGGCATAATCCATAACTTGAGTTATTATATCCACAAATTTTTCATATTGTACAGTATATTGGTTTTGATATTCTTTAGCTGAAAATTTTAAGTCTAAAACTGAATTATATTTCATCCAATCTGCCCTCTTTACGCTCCACTTACGAATTGTTTTTTGTTTTATTAATTTTGGAAATTTTTGAGATGATGTTAGCGTGATGAAACATGGAAAATGATCACTAGTTCGTAAATCAAAGTCTATTTCCCATACAAATTCAAAACACTGATTATCAGATATTAAAGTTAGATCAATTGAGGACATATTGTTTCCATTTGGTGGTACATGTGTTGGAGATCCATCATTTATAACTGTCAAGTTATTATAATCCATCCAATCTTCAACTGTCTTTCCCAAAGTATCAATTCTATGATCACCCCACAATGTATTATGACAATTAAAATCTCCTGTTATGATAAAGGGATGTTGAAAGCCAGACAAAAGAGAATTTAGATGAGAGCTCTGTATTTGTTGAGAAGTATAATGAGATGGAATATACAAACTAATAATATTATAAAGTAAGTTGTTTAACTGCATTTTTATACCGACCACTTCTACATTATATTTGGAAAATAAATCATGTGTTGAATTAAACTGAATTTGTTGAAATGGTACACTTTCATGAACAAAAATTCCCACACCCTTATTTCCCACATTATAATCATTTAATATAGTATGATAGTGAGCAATATGAATATTTTCTGATTTTAAACCCCATACCTCACTAACACAAATAATTAACGGGTGACACTCATCTATTAATTTAATTAATTGAAGTTTCCTCGCAGAAAAGGATCTTAAATTCCATTGTATTATTAATGGCAAGATTTTTCTTTGCTGGCAACACATTGTTGTTTTAAATTAGGGGGTGTCCCCGAAATCTTGTAAGTCTTGAATTAGTTTTAAAATTTGTACAGAAATTTCGTTACATTTTAATATTATTTTCCTAATATATAATAAATCATCACTCACTGAAATTGTTGTGGTTAGTTCTGCTATTAGATGTAGCAGATTTACTAGCGATTCTTTCTGAGAAGGACTCTCTGCTGTTGTCCTGCGTCCAATCGAATCTGATTTTCTCTCCTGTTCCTTAGAGGAACACGTCGTGCTCACAGGTTCACTTGAATTACCCACTGCTGATGATGTTGACGCAATTTGTGGATCCTTGTGTTTATTTTTGTCCTTTATCAAAACAGGTTTAATTGTTTTCCTCAATTGTGAAGCAGAATGCAGTCTAAAATTTTCCCCGTGTTGTTTTTTAAAACTTTCATAAGACCGGTCAGATTCTGGTGGCACTTTCTTCCAACAGAGGTTACTTAGATATGTGTCATTTCTTCTATTTTCCCAATCTGTAACAGAATTAAATCTGTTTGTAGTATAATTTTCTGATGTGCAAGGGCTTTCCTTGTTTATTGATTCCTTTCTTATCTCCAGCAATTTAGGAAAGTCTTTAGCAGAGGTCGCATATGTTCGCCGTTCATTTCGTGGATCAATTCCAAAAAGTACTTGTTTCTTTGCATCTTGATAGGAGATGTTGTTATAAGCAATCAGCCTTTGTATTTCTCTCTCTTGCTCCCATCTTACACAAGACTTATCGGTAGATAAGTGGTTTCCCTTGCAATTAATACATTTAGGACTGGCATTGCAGATTCCATGTTCCGCTTGACCGCATCTATAACACACGGGAGAGGATTTACACTGTGTTTGTGAGTGTGAGAAACGGAAACATTTCTTGCATAAAATCACAGATCTTACTTTTGGCTTCACTTCAAATATTTGTCTCCACAACTTCACTTCTTTTGGTAACTGTTGAGATTGGAATGTTACACTAATGAGTTTAGTAGGTTCTTGTCTTACTTCCCCATCCTCATTGAAAAAAAGTTTTCTTCATCCTTATTACATCTATTATTGGAACTTCAGCTCTAATGTCTTCGATTATCTCGTCTACTGGGATGTCGGTAGGTACACCATATATTAATCCTTCTCTCACTAATAGACCTTTAGGAATTCTGGCTTCTAAATGGTATTTTTCCTTGATGAATTCATTTTTAGCAAATTTATTTGCATCATATGCTGTGCGAAATGACAATTTTGCCTGCTTCAAACCACTTTGTTTAACGAATTCAACATCAACCTTCTCCTTACACAAATTATAACCTAATTTTACCGTATTCAGGCTCTGTGATCCAGGTAATGTACTGTCCACCAACACGATATATGGGCCTTGATGTCCCTCATAATATAAAGACATATCATATGCCTCATTTTTATATTTAGCAACACCAACCTTTGTACTTGCACTTAACTTTCGGATTTTTGGGGTTTTTCTCCACTTCAGATTCCGTGCATTCTTCATTAGGTCGACCTCTTTTGAAAGAAGTCTTATCACTAACTTCCATTTCCGCTAACTGTTCAGGTACAATCACATTCATATCACTCTGGATTGCTTGCATTAAATTTTCTTCATTAATCTTCACATCCTGAGCCATCTTGGGAAATCACAAGCGTTTTTATTTCGCTTTTCTCTTTCACATATCAAATGTAAAATGTATAGAGAGATTTAATCTTGTAACTCTAGAACTATTATTCTCAAATCAAACTTCAATTAATTAGATCTCAAACTAGAAAAACAAACAATTCAACACGCTATTCACACAGAATCCAAACGATACCACCATGAAAACTGAACTTCATAATAATCCCTTGTAATCTACCATTAAATCCTGAGAAACAGGCGTACCTGTCCCAAGGTAGGTCAATAAATATTGACGTCATTACGAGCAGGCAACAGTTGAAAATAATTCTAACAATTATGTAAATGATGCCGGAGAGTGAGGTTACGTGTCGGAACCCATCAGTTGAGATTAAAAAGAACAAAAACTAATTAACTCTCTTGCCTATGATCTGACTCCAATTTTATTTCATTAATTTTTTTTCACCATGTAACGTGTAGCAAAACGACCCCTCTTTCCTAATTGATTTTACTTTACTCACCTCGTTACGGAAAAAAATAACCCAAGGGATAATAATTAGCAACTATATCATGATGAGAGAATGGCGTATTAAATTTCCAACATCTCCCTCGATAGGGCGAGGATGGGGTGTACAAATTGTCAGGAATGCGGGGCGTTGAAATCGATACTTTTAATGAGACCTTGATTCTCGATTGTGTACATCCACCTTGGTTATACGTGATCCAGATACACCTGATTCTCGTGTTATGCGGAAGTATTTCCTTTAACATTTTGGTAGCATAAATGCTATGTAAATGCTTCCAAAACTATTGTAGCAGACAGTACTTTACACGGAAGCATTTCAAGTAATATTCAGATTAGCTTTTGAGTTTCGATGTATAATATATACAGCACGAAAGGCACACAAAGTTACACCATCTGTGGTTAGTGCCATGTGTTTACAACTGTTTTATTCTTCCAACGTGTATTGTATTTAAGCCACACCATTGATTTGTACCTAACAACTTTTTATACGAAATGTAATTTCTCTCGGTTGAATAGTTATCTGCTTTTAAAAGTTTGAAGTGGCACATTGTTTCAGATACATCATGTTGAACGCAGTTAATTAAATTTGTCTCCCATGGCATTCTTTACTTGTTTTATAATCTATCCTTAGCACTGTGAGAACTAAGTACCTAAGTGAACACTTCAATACGTGTTAAATATCAGCACTATGCCACAAAAACTTAACTGGAAAACAATCTGTTGGCTCGGTGAGGTTGGTCAGTTGCAGAATGGTGTCCCCTTTTAATCCACAACGATTTGTTTACATTGTCGTAGGGTGCTGAGGTTTTACAAAAAGCTCCCAGAACTAGCCACGTTGCTCTGTACATTGTTAAATAAAGAACTAAAACCTGCCGCCATGGCAAGTAGAGTTGATTTCTTCGCAGTTATTAAGTTGAACGGGCGATAGAAATTTCGTCAAGCTTTCTCAGTTTAATATAACTTCTTTGTGTATGAATTTGGATTTCCGTAGAATGCAAATACACTAAGTTTTTCTAAATTATTAAATTTTGCCTTAGAATATGCTGTTAGGAAGGTAAAAGAAACTAACGAAGGACTAAAATTAAATGGTGTGACTCAGTTGTTAGGATATGCAGATGATGTAGACGTATTAGGGGATGATATAAACACAATTAATAATGCTAAAATATTTTTCAAAACTGCTAAAGAGATACGTAGGTTTGGAAGTTAACAGAGAGAACTAAATATATGCTTACAGGCCGGAACCAAGTGTTAGGTAATAATCAAAATCTAATTATTGATAACAACTCGTTTGAACCAGTTTCCAAATTCAAATACTTAGGAGTAATATTAACAAATGAAAATTATATTAAAGAGGAAATAAAAAGTAGGCTTAATTCAGGAAATGCATGTTACTTCTCTCTTCATAAACTTTTGTCTTCTCGTTTAATATCTAAGAAACTAAAAGTTAAAATATACAAAACAGTAATTTTGCCTGTAGTATTATATGGGTGTGAAACTTGGTCCCTTACATTGAAAGAGGAACATAACTTGAGAGTATTTGAAAATAAGATCCTTAGGAAAATCTTTGGACCTAAAAGGGATGAGGAGGACAGGTGAGTGGCGAAGGTTACATAATTTAGAACTACATAATTTGTATTCATGTCCAGATATTATTAGAATAATTAAATCAAGAAGACTTAGGTGGGCAGGCCATGTGGCACGAATGGGAGAGGAAAGAGGAGTTTACAGGATTCTTGTTGGGAAACATGATGGTAAGAGACCTGTAGGAAGACCAAGACGAAGATGGAGGGACAACGTTGAGATGGACCTAAAGGAAATCGGTAGGGATGGAAAAGAGTATATAGATCTTGCTCAAGATAGGGACAGATGGAAGGCCTGTGTTGCTGCAGCCATGAACCTTCGTGTTTAAGAATGCTAGAGAGTTAGTTAGTTTTTTTTTCTGAATTACGTGTAAATGTTGTCACAAGATTTAATGTCCTAGGTTAGAACCACTGTCCTGAGACACTTAAAACTAGAAAGCGACAATATAGTTTATTAACTGGTAGCATATACAAATTTGCATACACAAAAAGAAACAACTAACTCCGAAATGAAATCATAAATACGTCACTATGCGGGCATCCCTCCCCAAAGCAAAAAGCTTAATTCGTGCAGTGTCCTTGGGGCTTGTATCGTTGTGTTTGTGATTCTGCCTTTATCAGTCTCACCTTGTCGCCATTCAACCTCATCGTCTTGATTACCCAACATTGGAAATAACGCGAAAAATAAACGAAATCAACAGCAATATCTCTGCTTATATCTGTTCGGCATTTTGTGGGATACTTCAAGAAATGTTACAAGACTATCCCCCGCACCGGAAAATTTTCAAGTACCAACTCAAGTCGATTTCCCACCTTTGCAAAAATTCTAGTCTAGTCCTTGATCTCGTTTGTTCCATCACGTATGCACTAAGTCAATCACTTTAATCAGGTACTCAAACATCCTTGTCACTTTGAGATGTAACTCTGAATCGGCCTTGTATAATGCACAAATCTTTTTCCATCAAGTCCAGTCATCAAATATTGGATTTTCTTTCACTTCTGACAAATGACTTACGAAAGACAACCGATGATTGATTAGTAAATACACATTGCACAGTTTTCACCTATTATTCACACTGAATCATATAAGTGACAGATTAATATACTGTAATAGTCTAAGATGCATTACGACTGGAAGACTTAAAGCTTTTGAAAAATAACTTACGAAGATGGACGGTTAACAAATAGACATTGGCCATCTGCAACATGAATGTGATTTTAAAGATTACCTTTGCGTTTCCATGGATTTATTTTTGTGTTCACAGCTTCCGAAGATGACAGTGATTGATGGAGGACTGCAAATGAACGAATCTGTCGGATTTTAATTGCGAAAGTAAATAAATTGCGGCTTTGAATAGTTTATTTTTCAGTCTTCAAAATGCGACATCGTAACACCGATATGTATTTTCTTCAAGGGATTTCTATAGGATCTTGTATTGAACGTATATTTACAAAGAAGAAAGTTTGTTGTAAAGTAACTATTATGGATATAGTTTAATGTTAAAAAACTTTGAGGGATATTTCTGATTAAGGTAATATTAAATGTTCATATTATCGATTGCATTGCAGTTTTGTAGTTGGTTAATAACAATTACAACTAGTATTATTCTTTGTTGCGTATTGTTTTCCATAGGGCACCAGTCTCTTTGGACACCTGTGAAACTCTGATGTAAAATTCTCCAATGTAAACTCAATGTGGAACTTCAAATAATAAATGAGAAAGATAGACCTTTAAATTTCTGTGATCTTCATCACTGAAGGTGATGGTAAAAGCCGAAAGGTAAGAACAGAATAAACAAACTGAACGCTAGAATGTATCACACATAATTGAAAGAAGACAGTTTTTTCAAGTCTTTGCATAATAATGATCATGAAAAAGACTCTTAAGTAAATATATAATTTGTGTGTTTACGTGTGCGCGAAGCTCTTTGATTGTAAAAAAAAATCATCGTCGCATGAATTATGTAACATTCTCACAAAGGCAGGCAGTCGAGTCTTTAAAGGTGTTAAGAATTTTGACATAAAATCGAAACATTGATTTTGTTTTCCATGAGGTGCCTCGTTTGTGTGATGTTATTTTCAACAATTTCTATCTGAAATCTGATATAAACATCAAAGACACTCGGACGGTTCTCTCAATGAATAAATTGGATACGAGATGCAAGAGAGACGAAAAATAATATTGCATACATTTATTGTCATGTGTAAAATAAAATACACTAAATTCTTGAATTTGAAAACCTTGAATTGATATTTTAAGTCCACTTTATGTACAGATAGGCTAATGAGGACTGGACCTACAGTCAAAAGTGGGATCCGAACCACTGTGCAATGTGCCTCCAACAGGTATTGAACCCGGGAGCCATTGATTACAAGGCGACGACGGTACCACTGCGGCATCGGGGAGGCCTACAATAAATTCGTTTGACAGTATTTGTAATAATTTGTTATCCTTTATTTAATGATAGGCATATAATGCAATATCATGTAGCATTATTAATTTCTTGATTCTTGTGAAGTGCTCGTCCCAATTGCCTCGCTACTTGGATAAATATACCATTCCAAGAATTAATTTCTTCTTAAAAGGAAAATTCCCTTCATCACCCAACACTGCAAATGCATTGAGAAATACCTACAAACTGAATGAAATCTATGGGAAACTTATACAAAAAGAGTTTAAAATTTTGAGATGTTTGTGGCTCAGTCGGTAACGCGTCTGACTACCATGCTAAAGGTCCCGGGTTTCGTCCCGGCCGGTTCAAATCAGGGAACTTTTCTAACGGTGGAAGCGGCCCCGGCGCCTACCCAGCGTCGAATAACATGGGTACCTGGGGGAAACCCTGGGGGGTAAAGGCGGTCAGGGGCGTGATGCTGATCACATCACCCCTACTCACGACCGGATCAAGAAAGTGTGGGGCGTTACCCCCACACCCCCTATACGCCTTCATGGCGTGGTGATAAGCACAGGGGAACACTTAACCTTTACCTTTACCTTATCTTTAAAATATTTATCAAGTTTAGATTTTTTACTCTGGCACAATATGACCCAAGAGCTAATAAAATGTGTGTTTTCCGAGTTTTGTAGAGATGAAACGTTAAAGCTATTTTCAAAAGACTTTTGAAAATTATCAAACTTCCGTAACTCGGAAACTGGTGATTTATTTCTGGAGAAAATATTGCATGAATGTTCAGCGACCCTGAGGGAACAAATGCTGTAATTTTGGTCAACATTGGAGGGAGCGGTGGCAAACTTTACCATTTTCACGTTGATTAGACGCGGAATAACCCATATAATATTAAAAAGGTCAATTGTATTATCTTTACAAGAGAATTTTCTATAAATTTGTCCCATTTGGTTGATTGATTTGGTTTGGTTTATTTTACTTTGCTTTTCTGCCACTTTTGGCTAATCGCGAAGATGAGGAAGAGTGATGATTTGATGTATGGACACAAAGAACATCTATTGAACGGGTCAGAATTCGAACCTTGGGACCCTTGGCATCGTACGACAGGAAATGTGTATATCTTGTTTGTAGTTGGGTGAACAGTGCATGGCTATACTCTCTCTCGGCTATCTCACATCGCGCTACGACGCCAGGAGTCCCGGGTTCGAATCCCGGCATGGATGTTTGCGAGTGTCCAGTCATAAATTTCATCATATCATCACACCGCAAATTAGCCAAAAGTGGCACAAAAGGCGAAGTAAATTAAAGCAAATAAATCCATCTCCCGGTTATTTCTGGAGCAAACCCGCGCATAGGGGCAGAGAAGGGGGGAATTCGAGTGGGTAATTCGATGCAGTACACGGTGCTGGGAAGGCTGGTATAGTCGGCGCGCTAGCTACGTTAACGACCGGCTGGCTTTGAAGTCCACGGAGCACGCCCACCAGCTGCAACAATCACATTCAACGCATAGTGTTTCCACACATCTACTCTACGCCACTTTGTCCCTCCGCGCACAAGCATCTTCCCACGGTCTCCACAGTGAAGTTGCAAAGTACGGCAACAACGTATCCGCAGTCATGTGACTGAGACTCCACGTGGAGTAGACGAGCAGAATGACAGCTGTGCCCATTGGCTGAAAGTTGAGTTGGACGAAAACAACTCGCCCGCTATTTATCCCCACCCACGTTCGTGGCGGCGCCATTCTTCAGTGCTTTGACGTTAACGAAGTAAACGCGTGGACTATAATTGCAGCCGCTTTTCCCCTCCACGCTATCCCATTCCCTCTATCGTGTTAATTCGTGGAGCAGTCTCGCGTCACTACTTGCACAACACCGAGACTTGTTTTGCTCCAGAGATACCAGGGACAGAGTATAGTCTACACTAAGTGTTCTGAAACAACATCCCTCAACATCAGAGGAGTTTATTTCCTTGTGCAGAAGAACGTGGGACTTGAACAAAGGAAGCATACTTCAATCAGCGAGGCGTGTTGTATCCACAGTGACAAGAGTACTTTCCTTTTTCACTACCAGCAAACAGGAGCGAGGAAAGCAGCTGTGAAAAATGAAGAGCTGAGCTGTGTGATTTTATCTTCTGATCACGTTCGCTGGTGTGCGAAGCTCTGCCAAGCGTTGTATAGATAGCTACTGCTTTAGCACGCAGATAAATGTATTGGGGATTCAAAAGGTAAAACAGGGTTGCCATATATGGCAAATTTCTTGCTTTGATTTCAATATCAAAAGCAGACGAGATGGCTTCTTTTCTCCCAAGATCACAAGCGGAAAATAAGTTAGGTGTCTACATAACTCATTCAATTTCACATGAAAAACAAAAGTAACACTGTTGAGCCTTGTTTCCATGTTAATAAAACATTAAAATGCTGACAAAGGTAAAATTTATTGTATAAAAATATACACTAAAACGTAACGTTTCCACCCTCTAACAGGGTTATAGTGTATATTTTTATACAATAAATTTTGCCTTTGTCAGCATTTTAATGTTTTAGGAAAGCAAAGCTTAATTTCTAATTGTTAAAAACATTTGAGAATAAACGTCATGTTAAAGTTATAGAACCAGCATCAATATATTATTTCTGTGTTTATCTTAACATGATAAAAAATGAATGTTAATTTCAACTCTACGTATGCTCAGCTCGGTGAAAATTAAGGAAGTTGCGTCTCATTCGAACGGGCTCAAGGTGGACAAGGCGGTTGGTCGAGGCGATAAAAATTCTGTTGTTTCTTCTCTCTTTTCCTTTCTTTCGTTATTTTTCTCTTTCCTTATTCCTTTTCCTCGTCTTTTCTCATTCTCTCCTTTCCTTCATTCTCTTTTTTAATTTTTTCTTCTATCCTTCTTTCCTCTTTCTTTTAATTTATTTCCTTTATTCTTTGTGTTTCTCTCCTTTTAAGCTCTCTACGAACCATCCTCTGTGGCGGAGTGGTTATCACAGTGCACTACGACACCAGGGGTCTGGGTTTGAACCATAAATTCTCTTGATAAATTTACTCATATCCATCACTCATTCTCAGTTGCGGCGATTAGGGGGGCGAGGGGGCAGTTGCCCCCACTTTTCGTCAGTTTTGCCCCCGCACCATGCTAAACCTTATCTACCTATACTGTCTTTGCCCCCCCAGTTTTGGCACCTTGCTTCCCCGGTTTTGGAACCCAATCGCCGCCACTGGTCATTCTCATCTTTGCGATTAGTCGAAAGTGTCAATCAATCAATCAAACGTCTCTATGAAGTGTGATTATTGCTCCACTATATCTACGTAAGTCCTTAGAAAGGACAAGTGACAATAAGCCGTTAGGGGAAAATACATATTTCTCTTACCATCTGAAATGCAGATATCTGCTTCCCTACGGTCGTATTTCCATACCCGACCGCTCTGGTTCAAGGACCAAAAAAATTAATCGTATTTTTTTCTTGCAACCACTGGTAACCCTGCGAATGTAATAGATAAGATTACGATGGATAAATGTTTAGAAGAGAGATGTCTCTCTTGTTAAAATGCAGCGCTCGACTGTTTGGTTTAACTAAGCCAATTTGTTGCTGGTAGACCTTTGTGTATTTGTGTGAATAGCGGCATCCGGCCTATGAGAGCTTGTCATTATGTTTATTTGCTACCGGTTCCTTTGTAATGGATATTGTGAAAGTACGCGTAGGATTTTGCAAATCTCTCGTGCTCGTTTACGAACTTTAAATTGGATAGAGCACAACAAACTACCTAGATATAAGAATCTAACCCTTTTCAATAACAATAAAAAATGTTTGTTCAGATGATTAGCGTACTTCACTTCTAATTTTATGTTTTATTGTATCATAGTTAGCTATAAAATATATAAATTGTATGATATATGGACCTGTGAAGAAAGATGACGACTGGAGAATAAGATATAATAAAGCTAGATGCTTTAATAAAAGGCCAATATATAGTGAGGTTTGTCAAAGCCCAGGGAATAAAGTGGTTGGGGCATGTGGAGAGAATGATGGAAGACCGGATGCCAAGAAGAATGTTGAGAGAAAAGCTTCACATGAAAGAAGAAAGGGCAGACCACGACTTCGATGGATAGACGACGTTGTTGCAAACTGCGGACAATGAAAATTAAAGGATGTAGGAGAAGAATTGATGATAGATTGGAATGGAGGCTGATTGTGGAGAAGGCCAAGGCCCACCAAGGGCTGTAGAGCCAGAAAGAGCATATGTATTACCCAGTGATACTAAAATTTCGTACGTTTATGTATACACTATATGTTCAGTACTTTGTTTCTTTGTCCCTATCTCTTGATCCTATGCTCAGATGTTCTTCCTTTCTCTACATTGCACACAATTAATTTAATTTCTTCCCAGAATCAATCCTATCTAATGATTGCCCAAGGAAAAGAAATAGTGATGGGGTGCAGTTGCACATAGTATACCTCTATAAATATTATACAAAAAAGCATAGGAAAAGCAATTTATTCTGTCCCAGGAGTATGTGAAGCAAGCGAACGAAACAACTCCTTTACACAAGAAATGACTCGAGAGGGCTCAACCAAAGAATGAGTGAGAGGGAAAGGATTGCACAGAGAGGACAACGCGGCTACAGCTACCAGCCGTTCGCAGCAGCGCGCACTGCTTTGCTCCACTCACTTACTTTCTCCCCTTGTCTTCAGCTACGTGTGTCGTTGCTTCACAGACTCTTGGGACAGACTGTAGGTACCAACAGAGGCAGATATCTGAAGCAGTTTCTTTCTGCGTTTGTGTTTTCCTGATTACCTCTTTCTATTCTGCTTCTCTATCTTCGTGAGTGTTTTTTTTACCTCTTTCTCGCTCTGTTTTCTCTTTTCCTCTCCCTCTGTTTTCTCTTTTACTCTCCCTCTGTTTTCTCCTTTTCCCCCTCATTCTTCCTCTCTCTCATTCTTTCTCTCTCTCTCATTCCATCTCTCTGTATGTTTTATTCCTGGGCCTCCCCGATGGCGCAGTGGTAGCGTCGTTGCCTTGTAATCAAGGGATCCCGGGTTCGATACCCCGGTGGAGGCACACAGTGGCTCAGATCCACTTTAAACTGTACGTCCAGTCCCTATTAGCCTTACTGTGCATAACGTCAACTCAAACCAAACCTTTTTTCCTCTCTGTGTCTGTTTTCTGCCTCTGCCTCTCTCTCTCTCTCTCTCTCTCTCTCTCTGCGAGAATTTGTTTCTGCCTCTCTCTCTTTTTCCTCTCTCGGTCTATCTGTATGTGTTCGTGTGTGTGTGTGTGTTCGTCTCCTTTATGGATTTACTTTGCTGCTGTTTGTTCAATGTTTCAAAAACACATGCACTCGTGTTTTCCAATTCCTGAACCTAAGTGTCTGCTTACACAACAGGTCCCGATGAGACAGACCTCTGTGCAAGAGGAAAGAAGGATGCACCCGAAAGCCCTGGAGCCTGTAGGCCATTATGAGCTCACCTTTTCATCTCTCGGTGCGGATTAAGTTTTCAGCAAAGGTCGAGGATTTTCGAGTGCTTTTGGCTGGGAAAAGTTAACTTTTGAGGTCTCTACTACCGGAGCTGTAACTACTGAAAGTCCACCCAGTTTAAAGTTCCCAGGGGAAGAAGGGAATTTCCAGGTGTTTCTGGAAGGACTTGATAAAATGACGTTGCTATGGAAACATCTGCAAAACGCTCTGAGGCGTAGCATTCAAACCCCAGCGTGCATTTGTGTTGATGCCTGTGTTATCTTCTATTCCCAGTTCAGTCCCCCTTTTATTTTGTTCAAAATGGAGCTTGTTGGTTGGCTGTTTGTACGTAGCGTAAATGCAATCAGGCGGGCTGGTGTTTGCGATTCGACTTCTCTTTTTGGACTGGGGAAAGTGAGAACTGGGAAAATAGACGCACTACAGCATAGCTTAGAGGTTTTGAGTTGGTGTTTTAAGTCCACTTTTATGCACAGTAAGGCTAATCGGGACTGGAAGCGGCTCGTGCCTAAAATAACAGGTGAAGAAGTACATTTATAGGTAATGAAAAACAAATAGTAAGTGTCAGTGCCCCCCCCCCCCCCACAATTTAAAACGTCTTTTTTGTCTTCATCCGTCCATCTGGAAAATGGTGTCTGCAACAAATTACACACTAAGTCATTTACTGAGTTCATTGTACAAACCACAGCTCAACACATGAACACAACACACGATAGGAAACGCGAAACACACACGCGGAACAAGATCTCGCGAGAACGCAACGATTTTGCCACAACCACTGGATGCAATGTTTTCTGTCGACGAGAGAACTGCTGCACGTAGATGGCGACACCCATTCAATTTCAACGGTAGATGACGTCACCGTTGCCATGACAACCGGCTAAAGTCTTCCGCAACCTGGCGGCGTCTGCTCTTGGTTTGTTTAAGCTACGACGAACTCTTCACGTGCGTAGCGCCGAGCGGCGTATTATTTGAATATTATCGTGTGCGTTCTGCTGTGAAATAGTTTAATTTAACAAGGAAATGAAAAATGTCAATATTAATTTCAAAATTAGGTGAAAACATCTGCAGTTGTTGCACTTGGCCAGCCGCAAAGTGGGATCCAACCTATTATGTGCCTCCACCGTGTAGCGAACCCGGGAACCCTTGATTAACACAGCTTGGAGAGAAACGACAGGACAGTTCTTAGTGAGGCAATCTGTATTCGTATTCTAGGATTGTGGAGTACCCCCCCCCCTCTCATTTCTTCTCTTGTTTAGCAATAATTTGAACTTTTACCACCTATGCGCATGTACCTTCGCTAAAAACACAAACTTGGGCTTAAATATATGAAACAACGTTTTGGGGGTGGGAGTAAATGTGCCTATATACAGGTGATTCATAGTAGTTTCGGCGATTTTAGGGTACCGCTGCAGAGAAGGCTTACAGCGTTTATTGGAGTACGTAAAAACTTGTGACCATTATCAGGGTTCAACGGTATAATTTAATGCTCAATCTGGAAGGAGTGCAGCAACGCATTACAATGATTCGTCTGGTGGACTTGTGTGAGCTTAGCTGAATTACGGGGAAGGTGTGGCACGTCACGAATGACACGCACAATTGCCTTGTACATCTTCTCTGCCTCTTTTCCTTCTTGTGTTGAAATCTTTCCTGCTACAGTTTGAATTCCAACAACTGAATTAACTGAAGAAATGGCGAAGTACGAAGGACAGATACAGTGTTTATGTCGAAGAAAGAGCGAGGCTTTTCTCGCAACTGTCCGTATCTTGCCGGCCTCACAAGTATAATATGAACTTTAACGAAGGTATCCGGAAGGAACCGCTTAAAAATATTACGAGAAGTAGCACACTTCTCGCTAATCTGCGTGATAGGCTATGACCGCCTTTTTCCCTTAACCTAAGAAAAAAAACAATCGTTAATATTGCGACTTCGGAGGGTGAGTAGGTACATTTGTCTTGTTCTCATGAGCGCAGGGTAGAGGGAGCGAAAAGTTTGACAGCAGAAAAGACGGACAAGCTGTAGCATACTTTCAGATGTCAACTGTGACACGCGCTGTGGTTTTTGCAGGAAAACTGATAGGATAGTGTTGACTAAGCATGACAAAGAGAATAAATATTGAAGGTTGCATTAAAAAGATCGGAGCATTCTAGGAGAGTGAGTGTATGTGTAGGGGGAATGTCGGTTGTCGACAGTGATATCTCCAGTTGCGTTGGTCAGTGTTATAATTCTGCTTCACTTTGGCTCAACTTTTCTATAAAGAAACTTCAGATATGCAAGCTGATAATAATATTAAAAAGTATTGACTACTAAAAAGACAACATTCTCTATATGACCATACCCCAACAGCTTAATGAAGTTCCTGAGAATGCTACTGGTTATATATGAAACTTCGAGTTCTTAACACCCCAGCGGTTAGTAGTCATACCGACTTCTGTGCTGGGTGATACTGGGTTCGAATCCCGATCTGGGCATGGGTTTTCATTGTGAGTCTCTCTTCATCATATCGCCACTCATCTTCATTGTCGCAATTAGCCAAAAGTGACATAAAAGCTACGCTTAATGGCAAAAATTAAATCATAAAATTATTCAGTTTCCCCTGTTTGTCAGATACACCTGGTTGGGCTTGAATTGAGCACTGAAGAAGCTCTTCACACCACGAGTACTTCTGCCCTGTGAAACCACCTTTGTGGGCTTTTTTCTGTTCTGACGAGCGTTGATGTTGAGCTCAACGTTAAGGTTAGGCATTTTACGTCATCAGTCAATATCTCTGAACAGAAGCTCGGCTTGAAATGCCTGTTGATCCATCGCGTGAAATTGAACTCTCTTGAAATTTGATGCCAGGTGTTGACGAGCAGCGGAGTAGATGAGGGGGGGGGGGTGGATAGTAACCACTCGCAAACGAGAGGTCTCAGCTGAGCTTGAAAAATCCGGCATCCCTGTAAAAAATACAGTGAATACCCGAAGCCATGTTATGTATCACAAAATAACTTTCCTGTAGGCTTCGAGGAGAGTTTTCCTCATCTCAATTAGCTTGTCAAAAATATCCACTGCTTGTTGTTTTAAGGGCATCACAAATGAGTTGAAAAAGAAGTTATGGTGGACCCGCAAGTATGGAAGCTATCGGCAATATGGAGTTTCCATTTTGTTTCGTGCGAGCTTTGTGCTTCAATGTCTGCTGAGTTTGTTTCGAAGTACACTTATGCACAAAAGGGCTAATCGGGACTGGATCTACAGTTTAAAGTGGGATCCGAACCACCGTGCAATTTGCTTCCGGTATCGAATCCGGAAGGCCTGATTATAAGGCGACAACGTCACCGCCAGCGAGCAGGCCCGTAACTTTGGTATCTTGGAACTAAAATTATTTCGGTTCTTCTTTCCTCTGGTGTTAATTCCAATCGATCATTTCCCGTATCTTCTCAGTAATTCATTAAAAATATAGGCAGTTTGATTAAACAGCCGGTGTGTGTATATTTAAGACTGTCCTTATATACCTTTCATACCGAAGTAAAAAGTGACACGTGGCATGTCACTGTGTCGCCTGGATTTGTTGGTAGCGCATACAAAGGCAATGCTTTTAAAAAATGGAGGGAAAATGCCTATTCCGGTAGTGTCAGTTGTCGGTGTTTAAGCTCCCTTACAATCTAATTTCAGGCTTTCACTTGAAGAACAAACTTCATCTTGTCTATAGCAACACTCTTTTGATGAATTTTCATTATACCGTCTGTATGGTAATACGGAATTATATAACGGCAAATCCTGATGTCAAATTTCCAATATCTGTCAGTTAATTTTGTCCTAAAATATGTATAATTCTTCCTGAATGAAGAGTTTTGTGAATGTCTTGAGCTTCCTTCTGTGGAATATAAATTTACAGGAAACAAAGTGACTGCACGGGTGTGAAGTTGAACAAAATCTTACTTCTCCTCTTCTCCTCCAGGTCCATCCACTTGGCACAAGAAGTACCCAGAGGCCCTGGGAAAGCGTCAGTCGCCGATCGACATCAGGTCAACAAAGGTGTTGTCGGATGAAGGCCTCAACGAGAAGAAGCTCTCGTGGAAATATGTGGCTGAGAACACACTGGTCCTCGTCAATCCTGGATACTGCTGGAAGGTCGAGGTCAACGGTGAGGGATCCGGTAAGTTTCTGACGTCACGGTTCTCATGTTGCAAGCAAGTCGATCCGTATTTCAATTGGTCTCTTATTCATAACATTAGGTTAGCCTTGACGAGGAGACGATGTAAGGAAAGTGACAGGAATTGAAGGCAGCCAATGTGGCTTTCGTTACAGCATCCGCCTGCAAGGGCTAAACAGGCCCGTAGCCAGGCAGGGGCCAGGGGGGGCTCAGCCCCCCCTTGAAATTAGGTAAACTATATTGCATAATTTGTTTGCAGTGAAGAGTGAAAATGTAGACATCTCAATTTTAAGGATAAATCCACAGAATATGAACAGCATCTATTACATTCGCTCATTTTGTTTATGAGCAGAAGTAGCTGCAAGTATTTAGAATATTATCTAGACTTCAGAAAGTTCTTTCATAGGGGAGCTTCTTTATCTATACCTTCACTGTCCCTGTTGCGACCTCCCGTTTAGACAGAAATATGCGACTTTAATGACATAATGTAAATTCCCTCCGCATCTGCGTCAAAGGTCGACGGCTCCCAGGTTTTGGGAAGGAAGGGGAGTTTAATTGCTTCGGCAGGGGGTGGAATATAATGTAGGCAATGTGATTGAATATTGTGCATTTTTTGTGTGTGATATAAATATATGTATAATCTAAAGTAGTATGGAGGGTGTAAGGGATGATTTCAGATTTCAGTACCAGTCAATTAACACTTCAAGAGATGTTTTAAAAGATGTAGAAAAATATAGTATACGATATAATGAGCCCCCACACATAATTTACCTTCATTTAATACCGTTAATTTTTGAATGGACTTTGTTTACAAAGCCCCCCTGAGAACATGTGACCCCCCCCCCCGAGATCAATACAAGCTACGGCCCTGGGGCTAAAGGGGAATCACGAAACGATCTGGATTGGTGGGCTTTGAACCTGGGTCTCGGATTGGACGAGTCTACTGCAAACAGGTGTTCAAACTTGTATGGCTTGGTAAACAAACTGAAATTCTACGGTTTTTAATAATGTATATAAAGTAAAATAGTAATATGGTCCGCCATCAATTGCTTGATCGGCCTCACTGAAGTTGTACATGAAAAGCTTTTGGCCGCACTATTTTAACCTTGAGCCTCGCGGGCGTAGTTAGCCTCTCCAGCAGGGAACTCTTCAAGCGCGCGCTTTTCAAACTTGCCGGGACGAAAAAAAAAATCACTCTTTAAGATTCATTTCTTCTGATCAATTTGCCTCAAAGTTAATTCAAATGTGACAATTAGTTTTCCGTATATAGTTTTCCACTGTGTACTGCTTTTTACTTTGAAGTGTAATCTTGTAGAAAACAGTAGTTCTTTGGACTGTCAACTATAGATACGAGGGTCACTATTTATATTTTGAGCCTAACAATGAAAAAATAGGAATTTGGCATTGAAAACTGCTTTATTGTTTTTCGAAGTATTCTCCTTTATGGTCAATACACTTTTGCATTCGTTCGAACCATTTGTCAAAGCAGTTTTTCCAATCTTCTTTAGACATCTCCATAATATGGTTTTTGAACGCATCAACGGCGTCTTCCGCCGACGAAAATCGTTGTCCACGCAATTTATTCTTGACATTCGGGAACAAGAAGTAGTTATTGGGTGCCAAATCAGGACTGTACGGCGGATGACCCATCAATTCGATTTTTTGACTGTTCATAAAGTCGGTTGTTAGACGAGATGTGTGACAGCTGGCATTGTCTTGATGAAGAATGATCCGACGGCGTTTGTTTGTTTTCCGTATTTGACCGAAGACCTCTGGCAAACAAATTGTTGTGTACCATTCAGAGTTGACCGTTCTACGTTCCTCTAGAGGCACAGTTGCCACATGACCAGTTTTCCCGAAAAAACAGGCGACCATTTGTTTCGATGTGCTTCGAGCGCGAACAACTTTTGTTGGATTGGGTTCATCTTGAAACACCCATACAGTCGACTGCTGTTTACGTTCCGGCTCATATGCATATATCCATGATCCGTCACCTGTTACAATCTTATATACGTCTTTTGAAGCACCACGATTGTATTTATTGAGCATTTGTTTGCACCAATTGACGCGAGCGTCTTTTTGAATTTTTGTCAAATTGTGTGGGATCCAACGAGAACATACCTTTCTCACAGCTAAATGATCATGTAATATTTTATATATGCTGGTGGAACTAATGCCTATAGTTGCCTCAATCTCACAGTATGTCACATGACGATCTTGCAGTATTAGGGTTTGCAAAGCATCATTGTTTTCTTGAACAACAACTGATTTTGGACGACCTTCGCGAATCTCGTCGGTGAGCGAATGGCGGCCACGATTAAATTCGTTAGTACCAGCGTTTCACAGTGGCAAAGGATGGGGCTTCATCGCCAAATGTGGAAGTAAGTTGATCGATGCACTCTTGTCTTGATAATACACGTCGAAAATCGTAAAAAATCATCGCACGAAAATGTTCACGAGTTAATTCCATTTTATTGTTGTCGCGCAATCTCCAAGCCAACATAAACAACACAAATCAAGCTATTGACAAAACATTTGAAGTACGTTATGGTCAATAATGCCAGACGATTCCGTGCAAACGTCAAATCGCGCGTAACTTCAATCAGTGTTGCCAAGGCTCAAAATATAAATAGTGACCCTCGTAGATACTATAGATAGTGTCAGGCGTTGCAATATAGTTCTCACCATTTTCAAAGACTTGGTTAGCTGTTCTTAAAGCAGAACCTTACTGCAAATTCACATCCATTGTTTCATTGATATCTTTGATGTCTGGACTTCAGAGTACACTGAGACCTTAGAGGCTTTTAATTTCTCAACCGTCGCCCCCCCAAGAAAGACTGTTTTTACTAGTAAGACGTCAACATTTGGAGAATGTGTGAATAAGAGGTACCTATTAGAAAAGCATTGTTTCACTTATATACGCAATTGTTTTCAACCTGTTTATCTGTAGACACATTCCTTTCTTATATTTTTACCATTTTCTGGGAAGGGGAGCTAAGAGGAACAACACTTCCTGTTGCCAGACGATACCGACGAACGCTGAGAAGGGGTAGGAAATACATTATTATTATTATTCATTATTTGTGGGGGACTCCCCGATGACGCAGTGGTAGCGTTGTCGCCTTGCAATCAAGGGGTCCCGGGTTCGATACCCGGTAGAGACACTTAGTGGTTCGGTAGGTCCAGTCCCAATTAGCCTTAGTGTGCATAAAGTGGACTTAAAACACCAATTTAATCAATCAATCAATCATTATTTGAAGTAGGGTTACACTTAAGCTTACAGTATTTTTACACAATTTTATCTTACTATACAAACAGCTTTTTGCCCTACATGGATTAATTTGTTAAGCTATACAATTCTGCTAAATATTTATAAATGTATAAAATATAGAGAATTATAAGTGTGCCTATATAATTGAAAAACACAACGAATAAAAAACACACAAGAAATAGAAATTAAGTAAGTACATGTGAAGGAGGCAATGAGGTAAATCAGGCACGGTATCAATATTCATAGATTAACATCTTAATTTGCATTTAAAAAAAGGTAAAGTGTTCCCCTGTGCATAGCACCACGCCATGAAGGCGTATAGGGGTGTGGGGGTAACGTCCCACATTTAAAGGAGAAGGATATAAGTGTGTGTGTATGTCTATATATATATGTATATATATATATATACAGGGTGTTTCCGGGATGATGATAAAAACTTTCAGGGATGATGGAGAAGGGCACATGTATTAATTTGAGATAAGGAACCCTGGTCCGGAAACGACTTAGTCGAAAGTTATAAGCAAAAATCGATGTATGAAGATGTAATACTTTTATTATCTGCACAAGTTTCACAAGCTGATACATTCACAACAGTTGCTCAAAGTGGCGTCCCTCAGCTTCGCTGCAGGCATGACATCGTCGCAATCAGTTCTTGCGAGACACCTGTCGAGACTAAAGAGGATCTCCTGGCAAGAATTCTCGCTGCCTGTGACATTGATCGAACAACCCCGGAGTTATTCCAACGGGTACGCCAGAACTTTTTGTGACTATGTCATGCCTGCAGCGAAGCTGTGGGACGCCACTTTGAACAACTGTTGCAAATTTAGCAGCTCGTGGAACTTGTGCAGGTAATAAAAGTTTTACATCTTCATACATTGATTTTCGCTTATAGCTTTCGACTAAGTCGTTTCCGGACCAGGGTTCCTTATCTCAAATTGATACATGTGCCCTTCTCCATCATCCCTGAAAATTTGTATCATCAGCGCGGAAACACCCTGTATAATGTATAAAGTTGAGAACCATAATTGGAGTGAGTGAATTAATAGTGTCGATTATTGTATGTAATGAGTGCCAGCTAAGGGTAGAGTATGTCACTTTCCATACATGCTTAGGTCGTCCAATCTGTCACTTTTCACTGTGGCGTTGTTGTGCAGTGCCAGGATATTGCCATCATAAGTCCACACCCGCTGGAAAGTTCCAGTATTTCTTACCTGGTGAAACAGTTGCAGGTTCTGCCAGGTGAGGTTCTCCGTGATTGAAACGTGGTGGGCGGAATCTTTCAGGAGCTTGTTCTTGCATTGGCAAAGTTCGTATTTTTATATATTGGTTGCAGAGGCGTCTCGCGAACGCATGCGTCAATTGTGGGAAAAAGGACAGCTTGCTCTGCAACGACATTCATGAGCATTTCTACATTCTAATTTCCTTCATATAGGAGAAGTATTTATTTTACACGAGAGTGCTGAACTAAGCTTATATTAAATTTCTTGGATCTGAAGTGACTCATGCATCAATTGTGGGAAAATAATTATTACTTTCTTTCACTTCAGATCCAAGAAATGTAATATAAGCTTAGTTCAGCGCTCTCGTGTAAAATAAATACTTCTCCTATATGAAGGAAATTAGAATGTAGAAATGCTCAAGAATGTCGTCGCAGAGCAAGCTGTCCTTTTTCCCACAATTGACGCATGCGCAGCATGCACCGCATGCGTTCACGAGACGCCTCTGATTGGTTGAATGAACGGCGCAGCTCTTTTTCCCGTTCAGCAGAATCCAGCAACTCTTTCGCATTAAACTCCAGAGTTTACGCTTAGGATAGACAATAGCATACAGTGTAATCTCTTCAAAACACAGTTTTGGCTATAATTTCGAAAATTCTCAAATTTGTAGCTTACAGGGTAAATGCGTTAATGTTCAAATTGAGTTATCGTTTTTACGTATATGTGTGATACACCAAACTATTTAGTTCTTTTTTTCATTTCGTAATTTTTTAAAAGTGCTTTTCTTTCTTTGCAAATTCCAGAGCTGAGAGGAGGTCCACTTGGGGAGGATGTCTACCGACTGGAGCAGTTCCACTGTCACTGGGGTTGCGACAGCAGGCAAGGGTCCGAGCATACCGTAGATGGCCGCCCTTATGCAGCCGAGGTAAGTGTGAATGAATTACAAAGCTAGAGATTTAACCACTGTACAATACCAAGACTTGGAAGTAATGGAAATAGCCTTCACATCCATGCTTATTTCGTTTCGATTCATTCCATTCTTGATCATCACTTTGGCGCTTATTCGAGATTGAATGATGAACAAAATGAATTAGGTGATGGGACAAATGCAATGCCTTGACCAAGATTTAAACGTGGGATCTCTGGTGTCGCTACGCTAACCAGTTCAGCACAGACTGGCGTGTTTCACAGTTATTAAATATTTTCGCTGCTGATTATCACTTCACGATTTTTCAGTTTCTATTACGCGATAAAAGTTCACTTTATGAACAGATGGACTAATTGGGACGGGACAGTTTAAAATGGAATCCGAACCACTATGTGCCTCCACTGGCTATCGAACCACGGACCCTTGATTATAAGACGATAGTGTTAACACTACGCTATCGGAGAGTCTTAACCGCTTTCAAAGTTATCATATCGAGATCAACCAGTCTCGAAGTTCTACATTTCGCGATATTTATCTGTTTCAAAGTTCTACATTTCGTGGTATTGAATATCACTATAGCTCTTGTCCAGTCTTACGGCGAGCGCTCTACATGCTGGCAAGGGAATTGGGGAAGCAGCCAATCCAGCGCGATAAGAAATGCAGCAGCCTGCAGAATGAGGTGCACGTAGTACTTCCTCCCGCCACGTCGTAACTCTCGGCACCACCGCCGTTGTTGGTTGGTCTGCGGCGCATTCCCCGCTCCCCACTTCCCTTGCCAGCATGTAGAGCGCCCGCCGTAAGAGTAGGCAAGAAGTGTCAGTTTCGCAACTATTCAGTCACATTCTTGCTGAGATGGGTATCACTTTCACGTTCATTGCCTTCGTTGTCAAAGCAGGCCTCGAGGTGCAAATTCGCGGCTAGTAGGACAAACTCTGCGAAGACCTCTTCCGTTCCTCATAGACTCGAGGGTATCATTCGAAGTCCGGCGCAACCTGCTCCCATCGCAGAGCAACCATTAACAGCCGAGAGGCAGGAGATTAGCAATCGCATCCCATCACGACCTGGATGGGGGAGTAACTGGTCCTAGAACATCGTCCCAGATTCCAGAGCTTCCAGAACCTGGAAATCAATACGGGGCCCCGTCCTGGTATTCGAGACCGACTCCCCCTTGGTGGGGAGCAAGGTGGAAGGGGCTGGGGGGCGCCATTGTTTGGCTTGAGGGAGGGGGTGGTTTGGGATGTCTTGGTCGACCACTTGCGTGGCAGGGCTGAAGTTTCTGAGCGGGTGGGAAACATCCGATAAGCGCCACCCGAGGTGAAACGCTGCCTGGGGAGCAGGGAAAGGGAGATTGAAGGGGAACTGACATTTGACAATAGTGTGTCTATGTTCCACAGGGGATCTGACGTTACGCTGGTCACACTTCACGAAATTCGTGCATTTATTGACGTTTCTTCGGATCGCAGGATCCATCGCGGAAACGTATAAGTGCGACAGTGAGGTATTCGCAGTTCAGTGGCGTGTACTGAGTCCAAGATCTGGGCTCTCGCTATGTCACGTGATACTAGACTATGAATAGAAATAAATTTACAAACTCATAGGAAATCAGGTTGCCAACTCATAGGAAATCAGGTTGCCAACTCATAGGAAGTCATGGTGCCAACTCATAGGAAGTCAGGGTGCCAACTCATAGGAAGTCAGGGTGCCAACTCATAGGAAGTCAGGTTGCCAACCCATAGGAAATCAGGTTGCCAACTCTGAGGAAATCAGGTTGCCAACTCCAGAATCAGCATCATCGTCTCACTGACATGAATAATAATATTTACAATTTCTGATTGATTTTTCTCCTGAATTTTATTCTCTAGACTTCAGGCTTCGCAGATAGCCTAGCTAGCCTGGAATATACGCTCCTGTCGCAGTTATTCTTTTCACCCTCCTTCCACTTTATTACTTTCCCCGTTTCATTTGGTGTTTATGTAAATGCTGAGATTGTGCGCCCAGGGACGTAGCTAGGTTGATCAGTTTGGGGGAGGGGCAAACGTAAGATTTCTTCTATCAAACTATTATATATATATGTATGTGTGTTTGTATATATATATATAGTCTTGGAATGAAAAGGATCACGGGCCTACTCGGTGGCGCATGGTACATTGTCGCCTTGTAATCAAGGGGTTCCGGGTTCGATACCCGGTGGATGCTCATAGTGGTTCGGATCCCACTTTACACTGTAGAATCAGTTCCGATTAGCCTTACTGTATATAAAGTGGACTTAAAACACCAAATCAATCAATCAATAATTGGAAAGGAACATCATTTTCTTCTGTAGCCCCCAACAGTCTACGGATATACTCTCGCGAAATACACAGCCATTATTCGGGAAACTAAATGCAGAATGAACTCATTAGCTTAATGGCTGATACGCCAAGAACAATGATATTAGTCTTTATATTTGTAAATTTGCTGGAAAGAAATTGAGAAGTAGATAAAACCCTTTTCCGTGGTTTTAGATATAAAGTGCTGGAAACAGTTTTACAAGTATTGGTAACAGTGCAAATATGAAATGTGTGCCTAATGAGTTCAAGCTAGGAATTTCATGTATACAGTTCATACCGGAATCGAATCCGCTTTTTTTGTTTTTTGAAGGGCGGGCCCGAGTCTTCTATGGCATCTGATTGTTCACTTGGGAAATGACGACGATAACAAATATTAAAACTTTTAACTATTAACTTAAAATTAATCTCATTTGTGTGTGGAAAACTGAATATATGATGGCACTGGATAAAACAAAGTTCACACACACTCAAATAATTACGCTCTCGTTTTTGGTTCGGCAGGTTCAACAACCTTCCCGGGTTCGATTCCCGATGGAGGCACATAGTTGTTCGGATCTCACTTTAAACTGTATGTCCAGTCCCGATTACCCTTACTGTGCATAAAGTGGACCTAAAACACCAGTTCAATTAATCAATCAATCGAAAGGTTCAAGGTTCGATCCCTGGTGGTCAGGCTGGTAGCCAGAATTTGATTTCGGAAGGGGCTTATCCCTTATCGGCAGCCGCCATCTAAAGACGAACAGGTTGGAGGGAGGAGTAAATGCGCAGAAGATGAATTTCTTGGTATATTGCAACTTTCCATATACAAGATCTTTAATCCTATTAATGAAGTAAATTTAATTACTACTACACATTATTAAAATCAGATATTTGTAGGATTTCGGGAAAGGACTGCAGCCCCCGAGCCCCTTCCCTGGCTATGTGCCTACTTGTATTAGTTCCAAAACACACACGCCCAATTCGGCATTCGAACCCAGGACCTCTGGCATCGTAATGCACCTTGTTAAGCACTGCACAACAAATAGAAACAGAAAATGCTTGATAAGTTATTTGCTTCTCCATAACTCATGATTATATTATAAGTATTATTCGCTGTATGACTAGGCATTAATTATATTTGTATGTCTAGCCAACCTACCCACCTAAGCAGCAGCAGCTTCCGTATTTGCAGGTGGAGGCTAAATGAAGAAAAATCACAGAAAGTCAGAAATATATACAAATTTTGTAACATAATACTTATAGCGCATGCAGACGGCTGTAAAAACAATTGCTACATACCTAGTTTCCTTCCTTAATTGAAACGTGGTTTATTCTTCATTATACATGAGATCAACCACCCTGGGAGTCGAACCCAGGATCATGTGTGGTAGTCGGACTCTATTTTAGAATGCCAATATGTTGGATATTTGGTCGATCAGTCGATCCTGATCCATTATTTCCAGAGGAAGACAAACTGGCAGCTTCTCATTCGACATTTTACTCGCGATGTAAGAAAATGAGATCACAAACACTTCGTGATCCTATCTTCTCGCGTTTACAGAAGTTTACCACCGCTCGGACAACAAATCCTACTTCAAACTGACAGATATCAACTGCCCACCAAATCAACAGATGAACCGACCGCTTCGATGTTTCTCCGAATTTTCAGAAAGTGGCCTTTCCCTCCTTGCAGGGCAGCTCATTAGCAGGAGGATTGAGTGCATGTGAGAAGAACCGCTATGTCATAGGGACAAGCAATATAATTCTGTCCTTGGAATTTGCAACGCATGGGGATATCTTTTCTGAACCATAAAATAATTAACACAGATAGTTCTAGCCACCCGTAGCTAAATCTTCCTGTTTGTGTCGTCCTTTCGGCGTTCATGGAGCCAGTGCAGGGCCAGATGAAGAGAAAGTGCGGTTTTTTTTTTTGGGGGGGGGAGGGTCCTGGATCTGGTGTGCAGCAGGGAGGAAAAATGCATTTTCAATAGGTCTCAGACTTCCCTGACAGGGGCGGACCACAAAACCATTAACAGCATCCCCTTCCAATACATCTGTTTGTGTTCAACAAGCAAGAAACAGGGAAATAAGAAAGATATGCCTTGCATGGGTTCGTGCTACTGAAAATTGAAGAAGTGTTTCAAACTGCAAGCAAAATTTACTGAATAATTATTTTGCAATATTTGTCATCAAAGTAAAATTTCCAGCAAATACAGAACAGTTTCCCGGGGCCACGTGGACGTTTGCCGTGGCCAGTGCCCCCGCGTGCCCCACCCTAACGACGTCCCTGTGTGCGCCTACTCTTAATTTTTTTTCGAATTTATTCCAGTGTTAAGTATTATTTTCGGTTTACTTCCGTTTCGCCGAATGCCCAAGACATAAACATCTCAGCAAAGAAAATTTTCGGCAAAATGGGAATTCCAGTTTCACCGAATCCCCTTTCTTCGAATATTTTGAATGGAGAGAATTTCAGGGACTTGGGTGAAAGATAATATAAACGAAGTCCGAAATTCATTGTACAATTCTGTTCACATAAATTAACACACTCGTTTGAAATTAAGTCCAGCGTCGGGGGCGGTACACTCGAAGTAAATGAACGAAAAACAGCACACTCAATGTTGCTTACTAGTAAAATTGTCCACAATACGCAGGAAATTTCCTGACAAGACAAAGGAAACAGTTACTGGAAAGCTATGCATTGGGATAGTAGCTGCAGCTGTTTGGTGCTCTTTTCACAGAATGAACCCATCGACGTCGTTGTCGATTTAAAAAAAAGTTCTGAAACTGTTTAGACACTTTTTTTCACGAGAAATGAATACAATAATGCACAAGGACATGTCTGAAAAAAACAACTAATTTCTTTGATTTTTATATTTTCGATCATTCTTGGTTGAACGTAAATTCCTTACTTTTATTTTTTTCCCCCTCCTAAGCCAAAAACATCAAGTCTCATCTCTTCAACTTCATACGCCAGTAGTTTATTTTGTTTGTTAATAGACACAAATTCCATGGACACTCACAGACACAACAGACTCTTTACTGTCCTCAGAAAGCGTTTACTCGGTCGAGTCGCTGTCCTCCGTGGACAGCCACTCGACTGTCCGGATTGCTGGAGCGAGTACTGACTCCAGTGCTCTCCCCAGTTGTTTACATGGGGAGAGTAGCTCGCTTTACCCTACTCGTTCCAGCTACTCTCCCGTCTACTCGACCAATGTAAACCAGGGTTAACTATAGATCCACGTTCTTCCTTTTTTAACTCTTCGCTGAGCTTGCCTCATACAAGCCCGTCCATCTGAATTGCTTTCGTTCTAAAAAATCACGCCACCCTACCACTTCTCACCCTCGTCTTGTTGCTGCGAAACTTGTTCTTTTTATTTGCTCGATGCATGACCTTCGTTACTGCTTGCGACAGTGGATACCTCTCTCCGTAACTTCTCTTCGTAACGGGGATCGAACTGGGTGATGTAGCTCACTCGTCATTCATTCTCTACATTGAGCAACTCGCTACTCATGGTGAGCTTGATGGTTAGGTGCGGGAGGTACTAATTATACACTTAAATGGCAAAACACAACACTTGAGTATAAACCTCTACAGACTGGATCGGATTGGCCAAAGGAAAACGGTATACCTGTCTCTGCATGACGGCTGAAGATCTGCGAGGAGAGGTTCTTTGTGACCGTACAAAGAATCTGACTTGCGACTCGCATTAACGAGTTCTTCCTCCAATAGTACTTATCCCTGTCTCCATCTCAAGCTCGTGAATGATTGACTAATGTTCGTACTAAAACTGACCGTGTCTGACTGACCACTGAACCCCGTTCTCGCAGACATTTATTCGAATCGAATTTACCCAATAATGCCGACTGAGTTACCTGTAGTCTCTTCCTTAATTGTTTTCACCTGTTTACAACGATAGCGATCAAGGAAGCTCGGCAATGTCTGACAAGACATTCCTTAGATGTTTCTAATTATTTCCTGACTGGAGAGCTAAATGTCTGGGGTTCGGAGTTCTTTGTACTTTACATTTCAAATATTGTACAGATTGTTACGTCTTATCTTTAAGTAGTATATCTTCTTTCCAATTCCAGATTCCACTTTACATGCAATTTTCGGAGCACTTACTTCGGGATCTTTTCTAACCTTTCTCACAATCTTAGCGTCTCCTCTTGAGACATCCTTCACAAATCAAATCATCAAATCGTTCATTTTCAAAATCTTCTGGAAGTTTTCCCCTTCGTATGGTGGAAGTCTACCAGTGGTTGCTGCTGTCGATGTTGTCACAGAAAGAAGTGCTATGTTCTTTCGTCTGGAACCAATTTTTCTCATGATCATTGCAAGCACCGAATGCCTACCCTATATGAATCTCTGGTGCAGTTTTCTATCGCACTGATTCATGCTATGCCAACTGCTGTCCGAATAACTACGTACGTTGAAGAAGCAAATTTTGTAATGCTGACAATGTGGGTCATATCTCTTAATTTTTCCATCACAGCAGTGGGTTTTAATGATAATAATTATATTATCTTCATCATTTCCAATCAACGGACGCTCTACAAAATCAGACACTCGTTAAAATAGAAGAAATGGACGGGTGTACGAATTATTATGCGTGCATGTGTTGTAATGCTCGGATTGGCCATTACTGGTTTTGTGTCATTGTATTAATTAATTGCTGGCCAGCTACACGGTATAGAGTTAAATAATGTTTCCATGAGTGTACTTTTATGTTATTATTGCATGTAACTGTACGTGCTTAATGGATTGTGCTTTTACTACATATTAGATTCCCCTGTTTTTTAGCTTCCCAGTTGGGGGAGCTGTCTTTCAAAAGACCGTTGCAGTGGAAAATTCCAGTGCTACGGTGTCCACGTTCACGGACGTCCACCCTGACTATAAAAAAGGCCACTTGGGCTTTAGTTCCTCGACGACGAGGAAAGTTTCCTCGAGTTTAGTCCACTTTTGGTGGCTAGTCTGATTATAAGAATGTAGCATTTGGTGTAAGTCAACACCTGTTGCTGTTCCAAAGCCCTCTTTAGAAAAGATTTGGATATTTCCGTATCGAAAATTGATGCCCAAAAGAAAAGAGCAAAGGCGTAAGGAAACTCATTGTAATGAACGGAATATCGTTTAAGCTGAGGGCAGGCCCGCAGAGATAGTTATGCTAACTTTGCGGTAAAGGAAGCGCCAATGATGTAAGCCATAGGTGCGCAATTTTGTTGATTTAAGAGTTTTGTTGATTTTGTCAATTCACACATGGAAACACTACGTAAATTTGTATATAAAACAACGTATAATGAACACATGTAATCAATCCTCCAAGATAATGTTATGATTTGTTGAATTGAACTCCCTGAGCAATAGTACTGCTTTTTACCAGTTGTTTATTCACTTTCTGTACATATGTAATGAAGCTAGGGACTAAAAATATAAATGTTATGTGAAACCCCCTTTCCCTTTCGTAATTCCGGCGTTAATATAATCTACTCGCCAGACACCCAGGGTGAGGGGTGGAAGGAGAGATTTGAAAGGATTTTACAAGATTAGTAATCCAGAGGGCCGGATAGAAACCAGGGACTGGTAAGGGGGGGCCCTTTCACAGTGTATTGAGTAGGAGCAGTTTTCACGGCTAAAATGTAATCTGTGCATGACGTCATTCTGACACTAACAGTTTCAAAGCAAGATAAATATGATAGTTGAATGAAAGAGAATATTGTTACAAATATTCTCCGATCAATAGTGATTTGTAATGGTTGCCGTTCGTTATTAAAGTTTCATAAGCTCAACAATTAAGAGGAGCGGAAAAAGTCTATGCACATGTACTTTTCAACTCGAACATCCATCCTAATTTTCTGTTACTCAGTTTCTTCGACTCTCATTTGTAACTTCTTTGTTTCGAGTAGATTTCCATCATTAATTACCAGACTAATTAAGGAGAGATACGGCACGAGTTTGCAGAGTTCCCCTTTGCAAATCAGACATTGAACAGAAAGCAGGTTCGAATCTATATTGGAAATCATTAACTCTTGGGAACGAGATTTTTGTACGAAGGATAATGATAACATAGAAAATAATTTACCTTCCCAATATTTATTATTATGAACGATAACTGTTAAATATTTGGGTGCATTTTTATTTTCTCTGAAAAGTAACTAGAAAAAATTGACAAATTGTGACTTATCAGTCATATAGCTATGAATCTACATAGGCCACTCCATTTTGCCCAGAGAAGAAGTCCTTCTATCGTTACCCAAAATTTTCGTAGCCTATCGAAAGGTGCAGATTCACATATTGTTGCATGTTTAAAGTTTGTTTCGGTGCTTCCTAATAACCCAGTTTTCTCTTTTGTAGTCTCCCATCTAACGTCCAGTATAGTCGCCTCTTTCGTCGCTCCTCATCCAAGAGTTCAGTTCAGTCGCTCCTTTTGTCGGCGCTCATCCCAAAGCCCGGTCCAGTCGCTCTTTTCGTCGGCGCTCATCCCAAAGCCCCAGTATACTATATTCTGTCTTTACGAATCGGTTCTTTGTCAAGTTTCTACAGTACACGGATTAAGGAATTGTGATATTACAAACATCTGAGAGCAGAGAGACTCGAGGAAAAAGAAATCTTCCCCAGCACACACACAATCCCAAGTCGGACACTTGTCCTAATGCACGCAGTCGTCGTTCCTGTACTTCACTTGACACACATGCATGCGCCTGGGGGTGAAACGCAACATGCACCTATGCTCACGTTGACGTCACTTCTAGAATTTTCCCCATCCGTTGCCATGGTAACGCTTGAAGTCCTTGAGAGAAGAGAACCATCTCCACAGACCAATTTCATTTCTCTCTTATTACGATCCCATTGCGTCAGGAACGTAGAAAACGGCGGAATTTGTGTTTCGCACCAAATTGAATTACGAGCGGCGAAACACGTTGATAACACCAGCATTATATAAAATGCTTCTTCCGTTCACCGCTAGGGGGAAAAAAAACTAGCTTCCATTTTTAGATTCAGATGTCCTTCGTGCCATTATTTACATTCGTATTTCTCCTCTCGCTGATATACCATTACCTTTTATGTAAATTACCTTCGCACATTTGCGTCGTGAGGTATTCATAACCCCCCCCCCCCCCCTACCATTCTCAGTGTTAGCGCATAAACTGATAGTACCATATTTCTAACCCATCTGAAGATTCTTCATATTCAAGAAAGAAGTGGTCATTTTAAACGTACTATGTTTTCTCCTCAAACAATAGTGTAGGCACTGCACTCTTTAATCCACCATACGTATGCGCAGTTTGCATAATTAAAAATCGAAACTGGGCGAAGTTTTATAAACCGAGATTAGAAGAACTTTTGGTGGAGAGAAAGGGTTTCTAGCAGTGCCACTTGACCAATTAGCTCTCAAGCACTTCTTGTTTGTAGAAGTGTAGAGCCACTGTCCTTAAATAGGCTCTGTCGATAGTAGTGTTGCTCACGGGACGGGACAAGCCTTTTGAAATTCGAGACGGGACGAGACGGAATGCCTTTCTCGTCTCGTTTTCGAGACGAGACACGAGACGGGACGGGACGGCTTTTGAAAAGTCTCGTCTCGTCTCGAAAGTCTCGAAAAAATAAAAGCAAAATAGTTATTCAGTTGCAAATACTTGTTTACTTGGAAAAAGGTATTTCAATTAGAAACGTTGATAAGCGCGTGTTAAGTCAAAAGAAGACTATTCTAGAGAGAAGAATGAATGAATGAATACCTAAACTTTCTCTAAACTATACTCTTTCGAAACACAGGGTTACTTCCCATTTTTATTTTTCAATTCATTCCAGGTTAATAATTTTATGTTACGATAGTACTCCAGATACTAATACAATTCTGAATAACATCAAGTAAAAGGGCAGGTAGAGAAGGTGGAAGGAGGGGCCAAAAGATCGTGGAGTATCTGAGTCCGAGATTTATCTTGTAAACATAGTCTCAGCTCTATAGGTTGGAAAGATAAACGGACCGACGGATAGGGTTTATTATTATTATTTAATTTTTACATCAAAGTGTGTACAGAAGTGAATGTTATTAGGAAGTAGGAAAAACATTGTGGGAAACATGGCAGTACAAATTGATAAGGAGTTGTTGGGAAAGTTATTAAGGAGTCCAAGATATTAGCAAGACTAAGAGAAAGAGATAATTAGGGACAAATAATCTTGCATTATCCCACTCCGAGCAGCTGAGAGCTAAAGAGGAGGAGAAAATACGGGTATTATGGAAAGAAGTAATTTGGTGATTTTAGTGTTTACAGGGAACCATGACAAGATTTTACCGTGTGATTATGGAAATTTCGGAAATGTCTTTGTTGAGAAAATTCTTGTTGCTTCCCTCAGGCATTCTACAGGTGGTTGGATTCGTTTTTTTACGTCCGTTTGAAGATTATTTCCAATGCTTTTTTTTATTTCTTTATTTCTTATTTAAGGAGAATACTATTCCTTGGATGGTACTAACGAAATACTGAGCCTTATATAGAATAGATTTCAAATGAAGGAAATGCACTAAGTTCTGTATAATCGTCGTAGAAGGAAACGTTGTTCTATGGGGACTCCCCGATGGTACAGTGGTAGCGTCGTCACCTTGTAATCAAGGGGTGCCGGGTTCGATACCCGGTGAAGGAACATAGTGATTTGAATCCCACTTTAAAGTGTGGGTCCAGTCCCGATTAGCCTTTCTGTAAATCAGATGAAGGAATGTTGTAGCTGTTCTTTTTATTCTGTGAATAAATGTTTATGAGCAAAATACATATAGTATCTACTGTCTACATTTTCAATCGTTACTAAACAAATTTCACAAAGTAGTTTTATCAAACTTCAGAGGGAAGCTGACACCAATGTCAGGGTGGCGGGAGCCTGTTTATGGCCAGGGTGTATTCCGAGACTATTTTTCGCCGTTCCTTACTGACAGAGGTTTCGCTTTGAACAATGGACACCGTTGCTTCAGGGGGTAAACACCAAACATAGGGGCGAGGTTGACCTGCAGTAGCGGGTAAGTGCCATAAATCCAGGCCTAAAGTAGGAATGAAGGTTGATGCAAGGGAGGGACTTCTGTAATTTGCTTTGCTTGCTGACAGGACGTTTTGCAGGAATAGCTGAAAAGGAAAACGGCAGACTTTGAATGAAAGAGGGACAGTGAACACAAGTGCTTTGTATTATTCGCCGACACACAAGCTTCCATTTCGAAGGTGAGGCTATCATCAGCGAAGTTATTAGAGGGTTGGAAGCAGTGACGACGCCAGAGGAGGCAGGGGGACGCCCCATGTCAGACACTTCGCCACCCCTCCCCCCCCGGGCCCTCCAACTGAAGTTAATTAAATATCGAATAATAAGAGAGTTCCTTTATAAGAGTATGACGATTTTCACCTTTTCAAAGTGGTGTATTCTGCATGATATCACTTTCCTGCTTATAATACCAACTTGATTAACAAATATTAATTTGTTTAGTATATATATAGCTATGTGTATGTGACTTTCGTTCAAGATTCGAGCGCCGACCTGGGCATAGGTGATTTCTCATTCATTTATGTCCTGTAATAGCCGAGATTAACCTAAGTTTTAAATAGTCTTAAGAAATAGGAAAAAGTGTTGAATGTGGATGGTTTTAAAAAACATCACGAATATTTTCAGGACCACAAGACATCATCTGTAATACGGGCAAATTATTCTAATCGTGGTCGTTAGTGACAACGCTAATTATTAAAAGACATTCAAAGTTGATTCAAGATTTGGTCGGTTGGTTGATTTGATGTTTTAAGTCCACTTTATGCACAGAAAAGCCAATCGGGATTGGACTAATAGTTTAAATGCCTCCACTGGGTATCGAACCCAGGACCAAAGGTGATCGAAGAAAACTCGACACTACATGTCAGTTGTTGTGGATGCATCGCGGTTTCTTACTTTTCACGGACTTGAATTTCGAGATGAGTCTGAGGAAACCTTAACAAAGGGAATTTCTTCGATACTCTTGAAGTTAATGAGGGGATAGATATTATTAGGAAATGTATTGAACGTGAACCTTAAAATGCAAATTACACTTAAAATTCGATTCAAAACATATCGCGGGCAGGTAAAAGAATGCTTATTAGGATTTGCCACTCTTCAATCATTGGATGCAGGTTCGCTCTTTCTCGTACATATCAAAATCGAAGAACTTCTTCCCACGAACCCCATAGGTGCCTGTAATTGTGTAGCACAGACGTACGTTGGAGTGGTAGAGTAAGAGTAAGTAATGCCAGGGTCAGAATATTTCTTGAATTATGAGATAACTGCAACCTTTGTCTGATTTTTTTTATCCTGTGATAACATTTCTCTGAAAGGTGAAACACAAATTTTGCCCAAAACTCTTCAGCATTACGAAGATGGTTGTCCTTAAAATCTTTGAAAAGGCTTGCTCGAAGCAGGATGCTGGATGCAAACTGCCTCATTTGGCTGTTCTTGCCATTGAGAAGAAATGTCAAGTCCTGGACGTACTAAAGGTGGGCAATGTGTTCTCCAAAGCACATAGAGCAGAATTCTCCTACAGGAGAAGTGCCTCACATTGTTTCTAATACTTAAGAAGATTCATTTCTTCCAACGTCACGTTTATTTTGCAAGAAAATTAAACTTTTCGAAGCATTTTTTCGTCATTTATATTATTATCTTATAACTAAAATATTTATATCAGTAGTTTCATCTCAAGAAAGAGGATGAATTATAAAATTATGAATGTCTTCCAATACTGAAATAGGCCACTAGAGACAACGCAACTTATCAATAAAAAAGAATTAATGTCTTTATTAAAACGAATCATGTGGAGATAAACTCGTAATCAAGAAGTAAATTTAGGCAGTAAACGTCCACTCTAAATAAAAGACAAACACAAAACACCATACATGAATATAATAATAATAATACTAATTATTATTATTATTATAATTATAATAATTATTATTATTATAAGTATTATTATATATGTATATATATGTGTAGTGTTTTCGTGTAGTTAATGTGACTGCCCCCTTACAATATTTTGTTGTCACATTTCCCTGGCGCCGTCACTGGTTGGAAGTAAATTTATTAGGACGAGGAAAATAACATTAGCTGTTGACAGTGTTGCACGAAAGGACGTGATGTGTGCTACTGTTTGTATAAATTATAGGAAATTTAAGCAAAAAATTATAATTGTTGAGACTTGAGAGTTGTTTCCTTCATTTGATCGTAGGAAGAGGTTTTCTGAGACAGAGTGGGATTATTTTACACATACATGAGAAAGGGTGGTTGTTTAAAGATAGAGACGTATTTTGCACATTTTTTAAAAGTTCAGATAAAACGAGAATTTAGCCTTACTCTTATGAAAAGAAATAACGCAGTACAGGGAAAGAATAACTCTTCACATTTCTCGCACCTGGTGGGATGCAACCCACATGCACAAGAGTATTGCAGGAAGTGTATGAACGAGGATGAAGAGGGATATGTGAAATTTGACTTAGCTGCGGGTGAATTAGTGGGTTCTAATATTCTTAAGGTTGATATTGGGTTTTAAGTCCACTTGATTCACAAATAGGCTAAATCGCGAACCGACCTACAGTTTAAAGTGCGATCCGATCCACTTTGTGCCTCCATTGGGTATCGAACGCGGGGACCCTTGATTACAAGACCTCGACGTTATTACTACGTAATCGGGGAGGCACCTAATTTACACAAATATGTTGATTCCAATAACACGTTATATGTATAATCTGATAATGATGCACTTTTGGTGCATCTAAACATATTTTTTTCA
Organism: Lepisma saccharinum; assembly: GCF_977018435.1. Lineage (NCBI taxonomy): Eukaryota > Metazoa > Arthropoda > Insecta > Zygentoma > Lepismatidae > Lepisma > Lepisma saccharinum. The sequence goes on from NC_139245.1 coordinate 14,379,723, forward strand.
ACTATAGCATGTCTAAAAGAATCATTAAAGTTGGGATTTTTATAACTTCAGAAGGCACGGCTCTGCAAATGTGCGATATAAAATATATGCAGGTTTGCCTTCCATACGTGGTGGTTTTGTCAAGGAACGGCTTCTTGCATCCTCCTGGGGCCTTGCTCTAGGTAAACAAAAATATATTTCTTTAGCATAATCGAGGGTTATTTTCTTATGCCGAACAAGGATTTTATTGCGGTCATACGGCTTTGAATGACAGTATCAATGAAGATTTATGTACACTACTACTTATAATAATGAGAATAAAATATTAATCAGAAATTTTATTTTTCGTCAAGTGGACTTAACATCCTTTTTTGTTATTTAGCAAATATTCAATTCATCATCTTTTTTGACATTAAACGTCTTGCCAGGACAGTTGTTTTTATGCAAATTTAGGCGATCTTAACTACACGTAAGCTAGATATTAGCTAATATTCGTGCTGTTATATTACTATTCTTCTACAATCTTTGTAACATTTCATGTAATAACAATAATAGAATTGATTAATTTACATATTCAAGTGAATAGACCTATGAATTATATTAATGTATTAATTTAAACATTTGCTTAATTGTTGTCGTTAATTTTATTATTATCATTTTTTCTGAAACACTTGGCTCGGACACCCTCCCCCGACATATATTTCTTGATGCGTGCCTGCCGAAGGATAAATTAGATCAAGCGGTGGTGGTATCTGACGTAGAGGCTAAAGAGAAAACAAAGAAGTATGTGCGTCATAAGCTGAGCATAAGAAACAGCACAATATCACAAAGAAACACTTTTTGAAACCTATGTCATAGAAGATGTTTAACAATATTAAAAACAATAAATGTTTTCTATTTGTAATATACTAAGTATTGAAATTTTAAATAGTCTTTTGTGTTCGTACTACACATTTAAAAACTTTTTTGTTGCTCCCGAGCGCCAAGCTTAGAATTTAAAGAAGAAATATACATTTTCATAGTGCACGAAAGTTCGACATTCAGAAAGAAAGAAGGTCTAGTGGAAAACATTTCAAAACTTCCAAAAGGTATAGCATTAATGAAAAGAGCACTCTTGTATGGAAGCCAGAAAAAACACAAGGTAGATTTCATAAGATACCTAGCAATCAGTAACCAACAAACTGCATTTTTAATATTAATGTCCTCATGATTAACGAACCTTATTTATTCTCACCACGCAATGGGTAAAATATTTGGAGCTTTATCCCACTTTCCGGAAAAATATTTCGTGTTTCTGCTACTTTTGACTTTTGTTGGCATGATATCCCGCATCACTTTTACGAGACGAGACGAGACAAAACGAGACGGGACGAGACGAGACGGGACAGAACCCTTCGAGACGGGACACGAGACGAGACAAACGAATATTTTCGAGACGAGACAGCATTTACACGAGACGGGACGAGACAGACCAAAGTCTCGTCTCGTCTCGTCTCGTCTCGTTTCGTGGGCAACACTAGTCGATAGGAGCCTGTGAACATCGAATTTCCATTTCATTCATAATTTTGCCACTGTGAAAGGACGATAAAAAAATCTTTCATTCTTTATCAATGGTGGACCATTCTTTCTTTCCAAGATGGACGGCTTACTTGCCTCTCTCTAGTGTACCCCCCCCCCCCCGACACGCATATCTGTACATGGTTTAAAACTAATACCTATATTAGTAACAATTTTGTTATTATTCATTAGCATAAAATCAAGGCATTTCTTCTGTAAGGCTGACAAATGGATGGATGGAGGCTTGTTTATTGTGATATGTATACATACATACAATGCAGAGGATATTATTCTCCAGCTACAGTGGCGTGCCCAAGGGGGGTTGTTGGGGGTTATAACCCCCCTTTCTTGTCCAGTATTTCTAAAAAAAAAAAAAAGAACGTCAAAGGTAGGAAAAATATGGCAAAATGAGGACTGACTACTTAAAAAATGTACACATAACCCCTCCCTTTCGAAAATCCTGGGCACGCCACTGTCCAGCTAAGAAAATTTATGGAAAACATATTCCAATCTTTTCTATTGTCATCATGTTGAATCATAGATACATGTATCCCCTTCGGCTATCGTCAAGGTTCGAGCAAAATAGTCAGTGTACAAAGTTTCTACATGCATGTTTTTTTTCTTTTGCGCTGTTCTTGCTGTGTGCCTGTCTGTTTTTGTTCTCCGCCTGTTTCTTTTCTCATCCCCCTCTGCTTTGTCTGTCTTTCTTTCTTCTCCTTCTCTTGATTGATTGATTTGGTGTTTTAAGTCCACTTTGTGCACAGTAAGGCTAACCGGGACTGGACCTACGGTTTAAAGTGAGATACGAACCACTATGTGCCTCCACCGGGTAACGAAATGGGACTCCTTGGTTACAAGGCAAGGGCGCTACCACTGCGCCATCGGGGAGGTCTCTCTCGTTCTCATACTGTGTGTGTGTGTGTGTGTGTAAATGAATTAATAACCCTTGAAACATCTGTTATTGCGCAAGTCATAGATAGCATCTATTGCCTATTTTTAAAAACAGAAGCTTGGGAATAATGAATCAGTTATGAAACAGCTGTTAGTTACAACCCATCTGGAGACAGCACATTCCCATTCATAAATGACATATGTCCTGGAAAAGAGAAGGAACTTGCAAGCAGATAGAGCGCCAAGTAATTGACAGGAAGGTGAAAGTGTTAACTCCTTTGTTACCTCTTCAGTACCTTACTGTCGATCATCACATGTATCATCGAACAATTTTAAAATCATCTTAAATACTACTGCTGGGAACGTTAATGTTTGCAAGTAATAAACAGAGGTATATCTACTTACCAATTCTGAATCCTACTAACTAACTAACTAACTCTCTAGCCTTCTTAAACCCGAAGGTTCATGGCTGCAGCAACACAGGCCTTCCATGTTTCCCTATTTTGAACAAGTTCTATATACTCTTTTCCATCCCTACCGATTTCCCTTAGGTCCATCTCAACGTTGTCCCTCCATCTTCGTCTTGGCCTTCCTACAGGTCTCTTACCATCAGGTTTCCCAACAAGAATCCTGTAAACTCCTCGTTCCTCTCCCATTCGTGCCACATGGCCTGCCCACCTAAGTCTTCTTGATTTAATTATTCTAATAATATCTGGACATGAATACAAATTATGTAGTTCTAAATTATGTAACCTTCTCCACTCACCTGTCTCCTCATCCCTTTTAGGTCCAAATATTTTCCTAAGGATCTTATTTTCAAATACTCTCAATTTATGTTCCTCTTTCAATGTAAGGGACCAAGTTTCACATGCATATAATACTACAGGCAAAATTACTGTTTTGTATATTTTAACTTTCAGTTTCTTAGATATTAAACGAGAAGACAAAAGTTTATGAAGAGAGAAGTAACATGCATTTCCTGAATTAAGCCTACTTTTTATTTCCTCTTTAATATAATTTTCATTTGTTAATATTACTCCTAAGTATTTGAATTTGGAAACTGGTTCAAACGAGTTGTTATCAATAATTAGATTTTGATGATTACCTAACACTTGGTTTCGGCCTGTAAGCATATATTTAGTTTTCTCTTTGTTAACTTCCAAACCTATCTCTTTAGCAGTTTTGAAAAATATTTTAGCATTATTCTTAATTGTATTCACATCATCCCCCAGTAAGTCTACATCATCTGCATATGCTAACAACTGAGTCACACCATTTAATTTTAGTCCTTCTTTAGTTTCTTTTACCTTCCTAACAGCATATTCTAAGGCAAAATTAAAGAGCAATGGAGATAATGCATCTCCTTGTTTTAACCCATCATGAATTGTAAATTTGTCAGACATATTAATACCCACACGAATTTTACTTTCTGTTTCACTGGTGCATACTTTTATCATACTAACAAGCTTCTTAGGTATTCCAAACTCAACTAATATATTATATAGTTTATCTCTTTTGACTGAATCATATGCTTTTTTGAAATCAATGAATAGCTGATGGACATTTTGATTATATTCCCACTTTTTTTCAAGTGTCTGTCTGATGTGAAAAATTTGATCTGTAGTTGATCTGTTACGTTAAAACCCACATTGATAATCACTGAATAATTCTGAATCCTACACTATATCATATTCAAAGGCTAGTGCAACATTCATTGTGATACTTTTATGACATACCTACCATGCTTAAAATTATGTTTATTGCAGCAAGTAAAACTATCTATTAAATATTTTTATTTACGTATAAGAAATTAAACTGTGTGGGAAGTGCATAACTAAAATTGCTACCATACGGGCTACAAGTCATTAATGCTTATATTGAACCAAGTGTGTTGCTTATTTCGTAGTCTCTCTAATCAATGTAACTTTCTTCAATTTCAGCTGCATCTGGTACATTGGAACACGAGCAAGTACAAGAGTTTTGGTGAGGCTGCAGGGAAACCGGATGGTTTGGCTGTACTTGGAGTATTCTTGTCTGTAAGTATTACGGCGAGCGACGATACAGCGAGCAATCGCAATGGGTTTTCCGTATACAACGATGAACGCTACAAGGCATGGATGAATGAATCACCGGGATGTCCTCAATGGTGCCACCCTTATAATTTGAGAAATAGAAAATTTTGCTTTAAAATATCTGCTCTCAAGGGTAAGTCTTTTTGGTTATGCAGTGAATATCATAGTTACTGAAAATATTTAAGATTCCTATTAAGCCTTTTTGCTGTGTGGGGGAGTAGTATTCTGCATGTCTCGAAGCCAGGAGTGCTAGGTTCGAAGTGTTGATATGTAATTGTTGTATCAGCTTATAGATTTTATCCATTCTTCGTCCTCGTCGCGATTTACCTATAGGCAGGGTGCGAAACCTTGGGGGGACTTCCCCCCATTAACAATCTTGGCCTCAAAAATCCCCCCCCACCAAAAATTTCCAGGGGGGAGAGTTTTTGATACAACAAACAAAATATAAGCAATTACTTTTAATTTCAAATATACTGAATTAAGAATGATATCGAAAACATACACAAATTAGTGTAGTTGTCAGTGTTCAATGCTTTATCTCTCAAGAGATCATTAACAAATCTACCTCAATACGCACAATAAAAGTAAAACAAGAATGCGAACCAATAATAACTATGACATCTAATTGATGTATATTAACATAAAGCAAAAACTAAGAAAAAACAAAAAAACTTACACATAATAAAACCACTTCGACGAATTCATAAGTTATTAACATCTTTAACCAGTTAGTAAGGGAAGTAGTTTGCTACTTTATAATATCTGATATACATAAAAGTAAGAAATTTCTTTCTTCTTGAGTAATTAATAATAATAATAATATATTTTTAATTTAATAATTTATTTTTACTTTGAAAAACATACATATGTATATCGTATAATTTATATGTATGTTTGTGGGGGGAGGGGGTTTGTAGATTAAGATCTTTCTCGCCCCACCAGTGTTAATGATTTCGCACCCTGTCTATAGGTATAAAATGACGTAATATGACCAACGGACGTAGAATTGAACTCAACATAATCTTATTCGGGTATCACTCTATGCATATAATAACCCCGATTAGCTATATTTTAGTTGCTCGCATCCCAATTTCGAGTTCTAACTGTAGATCAAGTTCTCATTAACCTGTCGACATCTAATGATTTATAACAAATGCAACTCCCTCCTGTTTGCACAAGAAGGGGCATAAATATTATACACGATATGTCGCAGTGCTTCTTGATGTTTCATTTCGACGCTACCCAGTCCATGCAAAACTCGTCCTGTATTCATGCAACCCTGTGGTACAGATGCACAATTGACACTGACTTTTTTTTTTGCCTAAAAACATACTAAAAGCACTGCACTATGTATTGGGAATCTCTGGACCAAGGTCCCGCATAACAGTAGAGAAAGGGAGAAAGCTAGTGGGCGGAGCAAAGCATGTGCGCGATGCTGCAGCAGCATTTCCCCTCCATGCACTCACTTACCCTCTCACGCATTCATTGGTCGAGCCCTTCGAGTCACTACTTGTTCAAAGGACTTGTTTTCGTTCTCTTTCTGCAAAGATTCCCGGGACAGAGTGTAGTATGCCTTGGAAACCGTATCATGCCAACACAGGCCAGTAGGGTGGACTCGCATGGTTTAACCTGTCCCCCTTAGAATCATTAAATCACAATCCACATATATGTTGCATACTGTAAATATAGTTTATGCGTTTGCATTAAAGTCTGGCTGAATATGTTTTGTCCACGGACACTGGCGTGCGCAGGATTTCTTTTTCGGGAGGGCGGGAATTGTAAAGCTCTCAAAATCGCAATCGGGGATACTATTAAGCCTTTTTTTATTTTCCACTCTGTATTTCAAAATGTTGATATTCTCAATTTCGGAGGGGGCTGTAGCTCCTTCAGCTTTATTCTGCGTACGCCAGTGTCCACAGATATTCACATCCCAGAGGTCGTACCTTGATCACTTATACAGTCTGTACGAGAAAATGCTGTTAATTGAGGGCTCGAAGCATAGGCGAAACTTGTCTTAAGTTATGTTAACATCCCGAGACTTGACTAACAAAGTAATACGAGGGTCACTATTTATATTTTGAGCCTAACAATGAAAAAACAGGAATTTGGCATTGAAAACTGCTTTATTGTTTTTCGAAGTATTCTCCTTTATGGTCGGGGTGTAAGGGGTGACCTTCCACGTAGTGCACCCAATTGTCAACCTCACTTCCACGTTAGTGCACCCTGGACTGAGGACTAACGAGGCTCTGGCGACTGGCCCCATGGCCAGTATAATTTTGTTTGTATTGTCCTGTTCTTTTGTCCTTATGTGTGCTGAGTGCCCCTTTACAGCCTCAGCTTTTAACGAAAGTCAGAACATTTTAATATTTTATGATTTTAATTGTGCAACGATAGAGTTGTTATTTGTAAGGATAAGGGGCTGGACCCCATATACTGTGACGGGTGCAAAATAGCCTTAGTGCTGACGCACCCATAATTTTAAATTCAAATTCAAATTCAAATCCAATCCTTTATGGTCAATACACTTTTGCATTCGTTCGAACCATTTGTCAAAGCAGTTTTTCCAATCTTCTTGAGACACCTCCATAATATGGTTTTTGAACGCATCAACGGCGTCTTCCGCCGACGAAAATCGTTGTCCACGCAATTTATTCTTGACATTCGGGAACAAGAAGAAGTCATTGGGTGCCAAATCAGGGCTGTACGGAGGATGACCCAGCAATTCGATTTTTTGACTGTTCATAAAGTCGGTTGTTAGACGAGATGTGTGACAGCTGGCATTGTCTTGATGAAGAATGATCCGACGGCGTTTGTTTGTTTTCCGTATTTGACCGAAGACATCTGGCAAACAAATTGTTGTGTAACATTCAGAGTTGACCGTTCTACGTTCCTCTAAAGGCACAGTTGCCACATGACCAGTTTTCCCGAAAAAACAGGCGACCATTTGTTTCGATGTGCTTCGAACGCGAACAACTTTTGTTGGATTGGGTTCATCTTGAAACACCCATACAGTCGACTGCTGTTTACGTTCCGGCTCATATGGATATATCCATGATTCGTCACCTGTTACAATCTTATATACGTCTTTTGAAGCACCACGATTGTATTTATTGAGCATTTGTTTGCACCAATTGACGCGAGCGTCTTTTTGAATTTTTGTCATATTGTGTGGGATCCAACGAGAACATACCTTTCTCACAGCTAAATGATCATGTAATATTTTATATATGCTGGTGAAACTAATGCCTATGGTTGCCTCAATCTCACAGTATGTCACATGACGATCTTGAAGTATTAGGTTTTGCACAGCATCAATGTTTTCTTGAACAACAACTGATTTTGGCGAATGGCGGCCACGATTGAATTCGTTATACCAGCGTTTCACAGTGGCAAAGGATGGGGCTTCATCGCCAAATGTGGAAGTAAGTTGATCGATGCACTCTTGTCTTGATAATCCACGTCGAAAATCGTAAAAAATCGTCGCACGAAAATGTTCACGAGTTAATTTCATTTTATTGTTGTCGCGCAATCTCCAAGGCAACATAAACAACACAAATGAAGCTATTGACAAAACATTTGAAGTACGTTATGGTCAATAATGCCAGACGATTCCGTGCAAACGTCAAATCGCGCCTAACTTCAATCAGTGTTGCCAAGGCTCAAGATATAAATAGTGACCCTCGTAAAGAGCAATATTTGTGATTTCGCAAATGTTGCAGTTATTTAGCTGGTCGCTGTTTTAGGATGGAAAATTTGTCGATTTGTAGATCCCATGGCTCGTAGCATCGAAACAAGGCCCCACAGAGTAAAACGTTACAAACAAAAATATTGTGCCTTTATGTTCTGTACAGGCCCACCCACTCAAAATTTTCTGGAGTACTTTTAGATTGAACCCATTGTTTCGATGAAATTGAAAATACAATGCATCAATGATTTGTTTTTCATTCTGTTTTTAATAATAATGTTTGATAACCAGTACATAATTGGAAAATAAGGTACACTTGCATTACTAGCGCACGCGGAGCGCAGTGAGTATCCTGTAATTTGCTTTTTTCTGTTTTGTAATGGTTACTCCAATTCGTACGTGCCGGTGATGAATGCATTCAATTCACTGCTTATTTAACGTTACAGCAGGGGGGGAAATGCTAAAACAAATTTGTTTTGTTTGCATTTACATTGGAACCAACGAAGTGTGTTTGTTCTTCCCTGCAAACAATTATGTTCAGAGTGCTTGCCAGAAGCATTTCACCTGAACTACAGGAGCATTTCCCTCCTTTTTGCATTTAATTACACGCTCGTCCCCCTCTCCTCCATATATTCGGATCTTCCCGTTGCTTATGTTTCTCGTCTCCATTGCTTCTTCCTGCAACTTTCAAGGTTTGTGCTTACCAAGTGTGGTACTGGTAAAACATACTAGACCCTTTTTTATTTGGTCATAATTAAATTTCTGGAAAGGAAATCTTTGTTTTTCCGACTTTTTTAAAAAATCATAATTTTCATAACTTTTAAATATATTTTTTAAACAATTTCCACACTTCATGGGTTGAATAATATTTTGATAAGTTATGAAATATTTTTCAAAGTTAAAATTAACAATTTAAAAATTTCTACGCTTTTATCAATAGTGTTAATATTTTTAAAAAGTTTTTCTCTGTTGAATTTTAATTAATTTTTGGAAAATTAAATATTTTGCGCAAATTTTCCACCCTAGATTTGTCACGAGTAAAGTTTATTGTCGAGTAATCTCCATTTCAGCCTTCTTTCTTTTCGTCAAATCAAAAACTTGAAGTTCGTTTGTATTGCAATTTCTGTAAAGCAAGACGGACACTAGAAAATGGGGCCTTTTCCCCTTGTTATCATACCCAAAATTGGACAGCGAAACCAATAAAGAATACAAGACATAGCTCGTTGGTTAGATGTGGAAAACAAGTAGGGATGTTCTTCGTAGCCCTGGCAAGGGAGCAAAGGGCCTTTTGAGGGAGATGGAGGGGAGGAAGTTCAGTTTCGTTTTCTAGGTGTGCCTACAAATTGTAAGGCTAAGGTAATGTCAGTAGGGAATTCGAAAAAGATCTCAATAAATGGTACGTTTGAAAGTTTTAACACATTTATAATTTTGTAATTGCTGCTTACTTAAATGACAGTTTAATATTTTTTTATATTTAAGTTGACAATGTCCTGAAAAACACGATTTCTAACGGTCTAAATAATAATGGAACGGGTCTTTGATCAAATATTTATTTTAAGGTTACTTCGTACACAGAAGTTCGTGTAAGTCTTCAGCTTCTGAATTGTGCCCGCACCTCGAATCGAACCCTTGACCTCTTGCTCACTTAGGGAGGGGGAAGGGAAGTGATTTATCCATATACCGTAACACCTCCCTCAAATTTGCTTAGCACCCCCTAACTTCCGCAGGATTTTTACCAGGGAGGGGCAAGCAAGGTATTTTTTCTATGGTGGAAAGGTTGCAAACGAGACATTTTCCCCCTAAATAGTAATATTGTCCTCTCAAAAAACATTGCTTCAGTTTGAAGTAATCATGTTCCAACGCCCTTGCAATATATATTACTGTGACAAATGAAATTATGTGTGTGAAATATGTACTTCTTGGTTGACTATCATTTTCCAGGGGTGTGTGGCCTCCCCCCCTTCAAGACGTCCATACCCCTACAATTTTTCACTAAGGACCAATTTATGGTAACTTTGGCTCTAAATTTACCCTTATACCCCTAAATACGAACTTAACCTCCCAGTAGTGTAATTGATGCTATAACAAGGACCACTTATAAGTGTAGAAAAGAAGAGGTTATTTGATTGAACAACCCGATTTGCCTACACTTAAAACAATCCCAAGAGGGGCATATGCCCTCAATTCTTCAAGTGTGATATGCTCTGAATTTTTAAGAATTTTGAATTCTAGTGTAGAAAAGATGAACCCCCCTCAGACAGATTTGCCTACACTTAAAACTATGCCAAGTTTCCATATGATCTTATTGTTTACAGTGTGTTTTTCTGTCAAAATCCCAGGAATTGAATTCTAGTGTAGAAATGGTGAGCCCCCCCCCCCCTCAGATTGATTCCACCATGTGCACAAAGGCTGAATCTCTCAGTTTGTTGTCTATAAGCTTGTCAAAAATATGGCCCTCTTGATATTGTATTGGCTATACTTGAAATTAAGCGAAAAATATTTATATTCTCATGCAATTAAAACTTCCCGATCAATACAATAGGACAAGAGCGGGCATGCATAATTAATTGCTTGCATGTTTTTCTAATCTTTTCATCAGTCCCATGCCCCGGCCAGCAATAAATCATACATGCCTAGGAGATTTGCCGGCACGCAACTTCAAGGAAAATTCTTAGTAATGAGAATATTGCCCTCTTGTCATGCAAGCCTGAATTGGATTCAGTTGTGATAATATGTACCCGAGAGAGACTTACAAGAATATTCATTGCATATTTCAAAGTCCCACTTTGAATTGTATTTGAGCTTCCCTGCAATAGGCAGAAGTGCTGTGTTATTTGAGCTTCCCTGCAAAAAGAAGATGTACTGTAGACATAATTCCATGCCCTATATGTTCTATAATCAAAAGGTCCCCAGGTTCGAAACCTGGCAGAGTGTCTGAGCCTCCCTGATGGCAAAATATTGGTATTATTATCTTGTAATCAAGAAGTTTCTGTGTTTGAGTCGGCCCTCTAGAATTGCTCTGTGACTCTCTCATTTCTTACATCATAAACATATGATTTTTCACCTATGAGAATAACACTACATATGGTGTCATCAGGTAATGCCTCATGGAATTCACAGATAATTTTAATATTTGTCCTATCATTAACCACAACTTGTTTTCTTTTTGAAGTGTTGATGACAAACATGGGTCTCTGTGCTTTGAATTCATCTGGTGTGTAATACATGTCAGTATTGCCAGTAGTGACCCTTTTGTATGATGAAAATGCCTCATATAATTTGAGGAAATCATCCTTGGACATGTCTAAATTATAATTTTCTCTAGGAAATACCTCATTTCTGCCATTTTTAAGATATATGTTCTTGATGTTGCAGTTATCAAATCTACTTGAATTTTTTTCCTGATTATTGTGTCTTCCAGTCTGAAACAATACCACCACAAAATCCGGCATGTCATATTGTATACTGGAGAATGAATTTGTAGCATCAAACTCATAATAAGTACCAGCGGCAGGCTTCTGTACACATTGATATGTATAAAATTGTAAAGGAATCTGTGGATTTTTTATTATATCTGCTTTGTATTTAAGAGCATAACTGGCTTCATATTCAACAACTGGGATTCTTAGCTCCATAGTCTGAATAATGCATTTGCCTTCATCAGGTAAGGTATTGGGCAGAGCTTCTCCTGTAGAGTTTAATGTGCTGTACCTCATCAAAGCATTATTATCATTTGCAGCTCTTCTAAATGTGATTCTTAAACCACCCTTCCACATAATATCTTTGTAATCTGAGAAGAATCCTGGCAACAGGCGCATAGGAAACAGCACTGTGTGGCTCTTGGATATAATTTTATCACCAGCCTCAAATCCACCTATTTTGTAGTAAGAAGCCTCGGTTTTGGATAATTTTAGTGTGGCCAAAGCTGTGGAGGTAATGCCGGGATAATCCACTCTGTTTATAACAACACCATGCTTTCTGATCTCAATTTCAGAGAACAGATGCGGCACAAAATTATCTACCAATCTTATATTTGAATTTGCCGGATAATCTGTTCCATCGAGCTTTACAACATCAAATTTGATGTATAGATCTGCTCTGTGGGGGTGTATAAAGCCATCCCCTACATCAAGATCAACCTCAATCTCTGTGTTGGGTTGATTTAAATTTGCAAATGTCCTCCTGTTTGGGGGGAATGATTGTAGCTCATAACTCTCAATATTTTCCATTTTTTTTGGTATGTATTTTTATTTAAATATTAATCTCTATGATTGCAGTTGTTGTGGCTCCAGCAAAATCAACTAATTCTTCTTTTTCATTAGTGACCATCAATTCAATGTTATCTATTCTATTATGGCACACAGGAAAATATAATGTTGGGGATGGAGTGTAGATGATTGGCTCCATAAATTCAGAATTAGGTTTGAATGTTGCAATGATGCCAGTTTGTTTGTGAGTGCCTATGCCATTTGATTTGGTGATCATACCCTCGGCCACATTACAGTGAATATTCAGAGTCTCTATGGCTAAGAATTTAGGTATATTAATAGCAGTGTGTTTGATGGCTGGTTCGAGTTTTGTGTTGTTCTCAAAGCCTAACAGCTCTCCTATAGTACCCAGATCCACTGTTTCTGTAGCAGATACAATCTCTACTCTGTGAGTGACAGAATTTTGAGTTAATACTATACCTCTGAGTAATTGAGCATTTAAAGTGGACAGATTATATTGCCCTGGAGTGATGACAATTTTTTGATCCCCTACTGCAATTTTGTTGTTGTGGTGTGTAATATTAGGGATCAAGTACATGCCATAAAATGCTCTGAGAGCTATTGTTTTGGGATACACTATATCATCATGTAATTTGAGTTTCAATATTGAATTTTGGCTGGTGAGATGGAATACCCCCATGATGTTTTAAATACCACAAGGCCTTTTGAAAATTTTCAATTGATGGTTTATTTATTTGAGACAGATATCTGAGAACAGATAAACACAAATGTCCACAATTAACATCTTCGAAGTTTTGAACACGGGCATTATTGTAATAAAGATTAGTTGATTTTAGATATTTTATTAAATTTTCAGGTGGAACACCTCCAAATGAATCAAACACAAATGCCTCATTGTTTAAATATTTAAGATAACAAATCCAGTGAGTGCCCTGATTTTTGTACTTATCCAAATTAACAATGCCACACTCTTTGTTGAGTGGTTGCTCTGGTAAAGAATCAGACATGTACACACCTCTAAAATTTTTGATGCCCAGTGGCTTGATTAAAGCTTCAATATCTTGGTTTGTAAGTGGCTCTTGTTTTTTAAAACTTATTCATGGCTCTCTTAACACCTTTGCCTTGTTTCTCCATGGCCAGGTTATGGCGCCTCTGCTCATCTAATTCTGCCCTATTTTTCTTGGCATCTATTACCGTTTTTGCTATGGCGGCTGATCCCCCGGCCAAGCTCCCAACAGCCCCGAGAGCAGCTAAGATGGCAGGGATAGTAAATATGAAACCCCCCATATGTGATTTTTTTTCTAGATTGTTGTAATTTTTTTAATTGGGGGGTGCTAAGCAAAAATTTCATACCATGGCCCTTTGCAAGACAAGAATTTTTTTTCTTGCGCTGCTTTTTGGTTAAAAGACTATCAATAGTTTTAAGAGATTTAAGACCTGCATAAGGTATTTGATACATAACACCCTTGGCCTTCATTGTAGGTTTATTATATACATATTCACAGCCCCCACCCCAGTTTTTGTTTGGTGTTCATAGCTATGGTGGTCCCCAATGCTGCTATTTTTTCACTCAAAGAAGCATCTTTGCTTACAAATCTACCAAATGCAGCCTCTTCTAATTTCTTGTCTGCAACATGTCTCTTGTCAAGATCAGAATGTGTGTTGTATGCTATGTCATGGTCTCCACAAGCAGCATCTAGGGGATTAACACCAGGATCACCTCTGTTTAATCTATGGTCCAATTTTGTGCCTGGACCACAATACTGATAGCCTGGAATGTGTAGTTCAAATGGCAGTTTGTTTATAATGTCATTAACAAACCCCCGACCCTCAGAAATATTCCAAAATTTAGGTGGTAGAGTATTAATAATTTTTATAAGATACCCAATCCCCTTAGTGTCATTCACTATAAAATTAGACAATTTTGTGCTTATCATGTCCATAATTCCAACCTTTTCATTGTAAAAATTGTGGTTGCCAGCATTTTCCTCCCCAGCTATCACCAATAACCTATCTACAAGTTTCCTGACATCATCAACCCAGACAAATTCTTTAGGCAGGGTGTTGTATTGTTTGATTCCACTGCCAGTCTTGATCTGTGACCATATGGGCTTGATTAAATTGTTATATTTTGCTCCACTGCTAGACTTGACTCTTTTTTGTGTGGGATCATTGTTCTGGTATAGAGCATCTGATTTTATTAATATTTCCTTGTAATGCTCATAATCTTGATCTGTATAGCTGCGAGGCCTCTTCCTAGTCATCAGTTCCCACAATCCAGGTGTTCCGAGATACTTAACAAAAGCACCTCTTTCTCCAAGATGAGATTCTGAATATACAATTATATCATCTCCCATAAATGTTACTCTGAAATTGCCAATTCTATGTATGATGCTACCATCACGCTCTGTGTCAGCATATAAGCCAAAGACCTCATCTTTGTTGTCTTTAGGTGTGCTTAAATATTTTTGAGCAAGAAGACCCAATTCAATAGGATCCAGAGTAGCTTCAATTCTTCGAGGAGCAATAGGACTAGGTGTATGAATACTGGAAAGTGGGGTGATTGGATAATCTAATATGTTCCTAGCAGCTACAGGTACAAGCTCTGTGATCAAATTTTGATTTTGCTCTGTAACAGTTTTGATATTTTTACCTAATTCACTAATAGCATCAATAATAGGCTGTTCTGTTTGTTTGTGTTGTTCATAAATTCCTCGGTTCTGTGATTTCCATCCCTTAAATCTTTTTACAAGATAATCTCTTAATTTAAGATCATCAATGATTGGCCTTTTCATGGTTATTTATTTATGTTTCAATGTCTAGAAAATTGTTGATTTTATTTCTGTATTTGCCACAATTGGGTTTTCTTGTCATATCAATTGTGACAAACCCATAACTGTCCTGGTTCCAGCACCCACTGCAAAACTTGGAAAAATTATTGAAGCTCAAGTCCCCACCTACATATTCATCATGTATGTGTTTGAGGTTGGTATGATCTTGATGAAACACACATATAAAATTGCTGTTGTCTCGGATTAGCTGCTTGGGTATTTTTGAAAAAGTCTGTGCAAGGTAGAAGCAATCAATGTTTTTGTGTCGGCCCTGTGTAAAGAAATTTCTAACCTTGTTTTGATTATCCAGTATAACGTCATCAAACACAACAACAGAATTATCAAGACATTCATAAAGTGGCTTAACATCTGGTTCAAAAGTGGCAATATCCAATCCATCATATAGTTTCATCAGCTGCTGATATTTTAATTGTTCCAAGCTCTTAGAGAAGACATACAAGTGCCTGTTTTTCCAGTCTAACCAGTTGGGTGCCAATAAAAAATTATCAATCATTAGTGTAGTTTTACCACAAGCCGATGGCCCAACAATAAGACATCTAATATTTTCAGGCAGCAACTTGCCATTTTTCTTAATCTGCTGTTCAGGTTCTGGCAGCCTTTTTATAACATCCCAGGTGCTCATATTATCACTTTGTCTGCATCGATCCAGCTGTGTTCTGGAAGTCCTAGCCATTTGACAAATAACTTGTTGCCTTTTCTGCGGATAATTTTTTCTATGAGATATGTGTCAGGCTGTTTAGTTTTGTTGAATTCTTCTTCATAGAATCTGCCTTTGAGAATTTCTCCTCGGTGGTCTTTTTTTATATATGTGTTAAGGGTCCCAGGTTTAATTTGAACCACTGTAAATAATTCAGTGCTCCAGTTTCTTGTAAAGCCTCTTTTGAATAAATGCTTACATTTGCTGATTCTTACTTGATCACCCACCTTGTATTTGGCCTTTCTTGTTGTTGGCTGGTATCTAGGATAATAAACAGTCCTGATCAATTTTTGCTCATCAGATGAAGTTACTTCAGAGGGTTTCATGTTGATTGTGGAATGAACCGAGTTGTTATATTTATGTAGAAGTTCTGGAAGAATATTAATCCATTTATAATTACCTTGAAGTGTAAATTGTTTATACATAAGATTTTTTAGGGTTTTGTTGAATCTCTCTACAATTGAGGCTTTGAGATCACTGTAACTCGAATAATGTTTTATTGACTGGCTTTTAATAAATTGTTGGAACACAGAATTATAAAATTCTTTGCCATTATCTGTTTGCAAATAGCGCGGTGATCCTCCACTCTGATTGATGATTGTCCTGATGGCTTCTGTAATTGAGTGGCACAGCCCAGGCAAATTTTGAAAATGTGTCTATGACAGTGAGTAGATACTTGTAGCCCTTGTTGATTTTGTCTAAGTTTTTCAGCTGTCCACTTGCCATTTCAATCAAGTCGCTCTGCCATAAATCATCTATGCCTTTTGTGACTACTGGCAGTCTCTTATAATTATGTCTGGCTTGTCTGTGTAATTCATCAACAATAATTTCTCTAGACATAATATGTAAACAGGAATATTGCAACTATGGGGTGTTCAGCAGCTGATACTACAGGATTTTCTAAATATAATTTGTCCCCTATTTGTATTTTAAATTCCAGAGAGCCATCATCTTCAACATAGGCTGTTTCTAATGTATCGGGGTCTGTAAAATCTTCTAACTCTACACTGGTGATTTTTTGTTTGTTCTCAGCATTTGTTATTGATAAGGTGGGGTAGTGGTGTGCCTGTGGTTGAAGCCAATATTTGATCTTGATTGGTCTAAGTGTGCCCCCAACAAAAAAACTGGTAATAAAATTGTGCAGGGGACAGCATATATATTTTGCCACCTGGTGTAAATGGTGAATCATATTCTTTGTTGGGGATGCTGTACAATTCAAGAATTACTGTATGTTTTGGATTCTCAATTATGCCGGTTATTTCTTTTTCTGCTGTAAGCAATCTGCTTGTTACAGATTCAAGGTGCTCATTGATGGTCCTAACAACATCATCATGGCCTGGCTTGATTTTTATGTCCACAACAAGTTTCTTGTATTGTTGCACAATTTCTTGTAGCTGGGTGGCAAAAACAGACAGAGCATTTGCTTGATTGGATTCCATGGTCCCTAGCTGTTGCTTGATATTAGCTACAATTTGTTGCAAATTTTCAATAACTGCCAATTTTGAATTTTGAGCAGTAAGATCATGGACCTGTCTTCTGATATCCTCAAACAGGGCATGCAGTTCATTAATATGTTGATTAGTTGGTAGAGTGGCCACTGTCTGAGTGAGTTGTTTGATCTCTGTCTGGATATTCTTGATATCTTCTGATTTCAATATGCGATTCACAGCTCTCTTAATATTTTTAAGTTCCTGTGATGTAGGGAGATTTGATACAGTATTTTGCAAAGATTCAAGTGCCAATTTCACATTGTTTAATTCAGAAGCATCAGCCACATTTTGCATAACATTTTGGAGCAGGGCTATATCTGCCTGAGAGGGTGTTGATTGTTGTAAAATTTCAAGCTTTGTTTGGATATCATCAATCAAGTGATGAAAATGAGATAGCTCAGATTCAGTGTTGAGGTTTTCAAGTTTTGTGATCTGTTGCTGGACACCAACAAGGGTATCTACAATACCGGGCAGGCGGGATTCTAGAGATTCTTGTACATTTGTCAAATCAATTTGCACTGCTGCTATTGTACCCTCAAGATGGGTTATGGTACTTTTAATTTTTCCAAAATCTTCATATGTTTCAAGTTGCAGCTTAATGTTGGCAACACTCCGAGTTATTGCACTCAAAGCATCAGAAGATGGCAGGTTTTTCATAAAATTTTCAAGTGTCTCAATTTTTTCTTTAACCTCGGCTATGGCATTGTTCAGAGGGTCCAGATTAGGTATTTGGAGTGATTGAATCTGTTCCTTTAGAGTGGAAATCACTAGATCAAAATCTTCTTGTGATTTTATGCTTTTGACAATTGTTTGGAGCTGTGTCTGGACATTATTTATCTGCTCTTCTAATTGTTGTTTCAATTGCTCAGAGTTGGTGGCCTGGGTCTTAAATTTGGCTTGAAGAGCTGCTACAGCTTCTTCTAAACTTTGAAAATTATCCAATGTGGCCAGGTCAGTATATTTCTGAAGCAGCAATTTGAGTTCAGAATCAATTTTAAGAAGAGGGTCCATGCATTGTGATTGCAAATTTGTAATTTCTAATTGAAGACTGGCATTGAGTGTGGTTTGTAAAGCTTGTAAATCACTTCTTAATTTCTTGACTCTGACATCAAGCATCAGAATCTCATCACTGTGATCTTCATGTCTTGTATGGCCAAATATATCATTAGGCATTTTGTTTTAGTGGTTATTTATTATTGAATATCTGATTCTCAATTCTATAAAAAAAGGTATAAGCTTGTCATATGACCCAGGGACCTCAATATATAAGCAGTCACCAGCAGAAACAGTATATACAGTGCCAGAAATCATGTTTGATTGCTTAATTCTATAAATATTTCTCCCCACTGAAATTTTGACATCAGCCTCAGGGGTTGTAATAAATTGCAATTGACCACCTACAGGTAATTGGTAATGATTTAAATTATTGTTAAATATGTACAATGTTTTACCTGTTTCATCATCAACATCTGTAAGTATGCTGTTCAGATGAATAATTAACAAAGCACTTAGTTTAGATATCATATCAGAAGAGGGTTGTGGTGTTGGCAGCTCCATAATAGCCTGTTTTTTGAACCCAAATAAGTTCATAGGCATGTTTATTTATTTCAAATCATGCTCTGTAATTGGGCATTGATTGCCACTTTTCAAATCACAATGACCCCATGGTAGAGTATGTATGCCACATGATAAAATACATCTCTTATCATCATGTGGGTCCAGAGCCACTTTTCTTACAATATTGCTAGTCAATAAGTGATCCACACTCTGAATTCTATTTTCTGATGTTCTGATTGTGCTACATGATTTGAGGCAATTTTTGTAATCCTCAAATTCAAGCTCTTTGTCAACAGTTACTCTGCCAATGCCCTTGGCCTTTTTGGCAACAACACCACTACATGTTTCAAAACTGTATATCTTGGCCCTTAACCCAGCAAATGCCACAATAACATCACCAAGTGTCTCATCTTTTAACTTGCCAGGCACCTTTTTGTTGTGGGGTTGAATCCTTGTATGTTCACTGCTATCAAAATATTCAAGCAATTCAGGCTGTGACATATCTTGATAAACATCTTCTGTCTGAATATCAAGAATAAAACTATCCGTGTCCATGTACATCAGTTTTACACGATTCTTATAAAAAGGCTTCAACACATCATAATACAATTTTAACATATGTAATTTGGCCAATTCCAATATCACAGCCCCTACGTAAATAGGCTTATCAAACTTAATCTTTGTTTTTTTCATGTTGAAAAGTGCCATATTTTCATCATAAATTCTTCTGTAATTGAAATTGGGCAATTCAATTTTTTGCTCAGGCTGGGGTCAGTAATTATTTTAACATCAGTATGTTTTCTGACATTTTCAATAGTTTTGCCATACACAGAATTGACCATCAATTTACACAAAGATTTATCAAATTGGCTCATTGCAGATGTTCGAAGCTCTGTGTTTGTATCAATATATGGCTTCAACCATCTTGAGTGCCTGAACCTCAAAACTTTGCCAATTTTGGTCACTTGAACACCATGATGCATCAGGAACTGGAGGTTTTTGTAATATATGACATAGCCCTGTTTTGGCTCCAGAGTCATCATCAATTTCTTTTGTTTAGAGCCAGGTGAACACTTAACCTCAGGAATTAGGGGCAGATCAGAAAATTTGTTGTGTAAATCATCAGGAATTGTCAGATCAACCTCTAAGAACAGGCCATAGTTACTGTCATCAAAATCCTTAAGATCTTCAATATTGAAATCTTCAACCCATTCAAGACCTGCATATGGCAGTTTTTTCATCATAGCATAACCATAGAGGCTATTGGCATCCACATACAGTATATAATTTGATGGCAGTGCTGGATCATAATCAGGAATATATTTGTTATTTGCTCTGACATATCTCTGAGAACATTGCACCATGCCTCCTCTTATACATTGTTCCATAAACAGATACATATCTTGATCCTGGATCAGATCCAATTGCATTTTAGTGTTCAAAAACATTGCAGACCATGCTAGGCCCGGAGCACTGTAAAAATACGTTGGATCCAGCTTATAATTTTTCATGGAAGATTTTCTGAATGCCTGCAGTATATCAGCTAAGAGGGTCACATCAAGTTTTAAATATGCATTGTGATAATCACCAAATGTCTGGCATTTTAAATTGTTCCACATCAACTGGGCATGGTGATAATCATCATCAGTAATTCCAGATGCTCTGATTTTGCTGTAAAACCCTTGTTGTGGTGGCAGAGAACACTCATCAAATTTAGAAAAATCTGTAACATAGTCATATGGATATACACCCTTCCGCCTAATTAATTTCAGGTCCTGATTTGGAAGCAAAGCACATGTGATTTTGAATTGATCATCAGATAATTGAGTGGCCAGTGTAGCCAGGCTAGCAGACAGAATTCTGTATGAATCAAGAAATCTTAAGTGAATAGAAACACCATTAACTTTAATTATTTTGCTAATAGCTATATATTTTTCATTATTTTCTGCTAAAATATTTAAATTCTGCTTGTCAAACCCCTCGTACCTGATCAGATGATGAAAATCATAATTGGATGCACCATGGCAAAATATAGGAACAAATTTTGGTCTCTGGATCTTAATATTACAGCTATTACACAGGGCCTTTAAGAATTTACCATCTGTATGAGAATGGTGTTTCACCTTGATATTTATATCTGAAAATTCAGATCACATACCGGGCATTTTTCTGTATTGTTGAAATCTTCAATCTGTTTCTCTGTTAAAGGCAACATGGGTTTTGATTTTAATAAGATATTAGATGCTATGTCATTGCACTCATTTTCTATTCTATGTGCAAATTCTTTGATGGCATCTGCTCCCATGTATAAATATTCTTTACTAACAACACCATCCTGTACAACAACATAATAAAAACTAGAAGGTTCATGTAACTGGTATGGTGTAATTGAAGGTTCCTCAGGATCTGGGCTACAGAATGCAAGGGGTTTGTGGTTTGATTCAAAATCACACACTATATATGCTGGGTGTTCCAACAAGGCTTCAAACTTTTTGAATTTGGCATTTTCACTTGGCATTGGCATCACCATATGAACAGGTTTATGATTGCCACAGTATTTTAAATGTTCAATTAACTTGTTTTTAGCAATTTCTGCATTCACTTCCCGAGCCCTATTCACTATTTTTTGACCATCAAATACAGTTAAACATCTTCGGCACAACTTGAATATTGTCTTAGATTTGTCTAATTGTTTTCTGACTAAAGCTTCAAGACTGTGTATCAGAGTGTAATGATATGTGCCACCCCCTTCAATTAAGAGCAAATCAATCGGAACAGCAGAATCATCATCAAATGTACTGATTCTGAGAGGTGCTAACAAGCAATTGCCACAGCCAGTAGAACAAGTAAATACATTAATAGATAATTGTTTACCATTAATATCCCTGGCCTTTTTTTCAAATGTATCAATATTCTGAACAGACATTGGATATTCTAGACCCTCCATTGCTTCATCAAAATCATGTTCATGTTGTTTATAATAAGTTATTCTCTCAGGATTCCTTGAAACTGGATACAAAGCAGCTAAAATACACCACAAAAAGCATTTCTCATCATTATTTTTTATATTAACCACGGCTTGTTTGTTTTTAATGTTGGCAGGTAATGGCAAATATGTAGATCCTTGTAATGGGTTGAATTCAGAAATATTAACATAGAGCTTGTGTGGAGATCCGCATAGGTTCCATCCAGACTCTTTTGCTGCAAATTCAGAGTGTTTAATATTCAATTGATCTATCAAACTGCTTATTATTTTGTCTGAATTTGTATTTGAATATACAGGTACAGTTTCTGTTATGTGGGGCTGTGTAAATTTTGTGCCATTTGGTTTCTTATATTGTGTAAACAATTTGAGGGACAGCTTATAAGAGCCATTTTGTGCATTTAGTTTTGCCTGCACATCAGGATTTACACTGTTCAAAAAATTCTTAATACCACATCTTGGCTCTGATACAAACCGATAATCCCTTAATTGGCCATTAAAACTGCTATGGATGGGTTCATAGCGTGGCTGCTTTGCTGCTCTAGCATTAACAGGTGTTTCATGCTTCCTTTTCAGACCAGATGTAGATGGTTGTGGGGGCAATATTGATGACTGTACATAAGAATTACACTTATGCCATTTGTAATATGCCTTGCTTAATATTTTATAGCATCTTGGACACATTTTTGTGGCCTTTCTGCATTTCTTAGAGTCACAAATATGCCGGTGCCTAGACCAATTAGAACTAGATATATTTTTATTACACTGATTGCAATATTTTTGATTTGGCATTTTTATTGTTTATTTATATAAAATTTCTTGGTTCAAAAAAAAAACAGAACTATGCCAAAACAATTATAACAGCAGTTAGTGGCTGAGCTGGTGCTTTTATACTCAGACAACAGCAATAACTAGGCTCTGGTGATCCCCAATATAAAATAATTTTCTTCTTTTATGCTGTTGTACAACACACTTTACCAGGTTTCAGATCTGGGAGCTATCAGTTGTATATCAACTAGCAGTAATTATTCTCAAAATCTCACGTGTGGAGATATTATTTTGCCACATGTATTTCAATCTCATATTTTATCAAGACTCAAACCCGAGCCTCTTGTTTACAAGGCAACAATATTAACACTTTGCAATCAGGGGAGGCTTCACATTTTATCAGGACTCAAACCCAGAAGCCTCTTGATTACAAGGCAATAAAAACCATGGGGCTATGCACCACACTCTACTGGGTCTCAGAACCCAGGAGCTATGAGCTTTATATTAATATACATGGCAGAATCAATCTGAGGGGGGGGGGCTCACCATTTCCACACTAGAATTCAATTCCTGGGATTTTGACAGAAAAACACACTGTAAACAATAAGATCATATGGAAACTTGGCATAGTTTTAAGTGTAGGCAAATCGGGGCATATGACCTCTTCTTTTCTACACTAGAATTCAGAATTCATAAAATTAAGAGCATATCACACTTGAAGAATTAGGGTATAAGCCCCTCTTGGCATTGTTTTAAGTGTAGGCAAATCGGATTGTTCAATCAAATAACCTCTTCTTTTCTACGCTATAAGTGCACTCATCCTATTGTATTTTATACTACTCCTCCCGCCCCACCAAATTGAAAATTTTGGATATAGCCCTGGGGAAGGAAACTTGCATTCAATCCCTGATGGATTGGCATTTGGGCTGAGCCGATACCACTTTGGACAGATATCGATATTCTTACAGATTCCTACCGATGCTAGAAAATTGTACTTAAAGTTGTTACACTCTGGTAAATTGATGCTCGTAATTAGAGTTTTGCTAACAATTACATCAGAATATAAAAATAACTGTTTCGTAATCACACAATAGATTTTTCAACGCAATTTTGGCACATCAATGAAAACTTTGAATTTTGCATAACTTACAGGATAATTACTCAGTGAAAATGTCGCGCGACATTCTTGCGGACCACGCGATGTTGGCCGGTATTGGTAAATAAAATTCAACCGATATTTTCCGATACATCGACATCGGTATCGTATCAGCCCTAATTGGCATAATTTTGGGAAGGGAGTGCCCATGAAAATTGAAGGGCATATTATTGATTTTCACGACCAGCCCGAAGCCTCAAATTTTGATTTGTACGTCGCAGGTGTTTTTTTTATTAGCTTCGCGTCGAAGTGAAGAGTGCTCGCGGCAGATTGGAAGTTAATTTCCAGCGCAAAATTTAATTTCGGCCCGCAACTTGGTGGCTGGATATGAAATTAACCTGAGTGACGGGGGTTGCATAAGTGGATGTGGTAGCTTAAAGGGAAGCCCCGAGAGTGTATACAAGTTAAGTGGCTTCTGTTTATGCTTGTTTACAATGCATGACCTTGATGGATTCGCAGGTTCTGCCGTGCAGATCTATATGGTAAGAAACTGGAAGGTTGGTGATTAGAAGAAATACATTTCGGAGGGGTTGAGAGTTTTTGATAAAACTGCCAGCCTGTGTATTGGTTGCTGTAATACCGAGAGAAACCCCAATACTAAATACATAATAACCAGTAGCGAAGCGTAGTCTTACGAAGGAGGCAAGCAATGTTTCAGTACAACAAAACATGTAGTACAATGGCACGCCAAGAGGGGGATTAAGGTTTATAGCCTCATTGGCCCGGTCGCTGGATTTGTCAAAATATCATAATAAAGTGATGGTTCTAAAAATAAACCATATGATCCTCAAACGTCACATTTACTTTCGAAAAAAAAAATCGCATTCGGAGTCAAACATTAAAATAAAAAGTTAAACACAAACTTTAAAAATTTCATTTCAAACCAAAGAAACACATGAATAGACGATGTACTCACCACAATAAATTCCAAACTCCTTTGCATATATAGGAAATTTCCCGCTATCGAACAATTCAACAAATCTTAGGGCCTCAAGGTTCTCAAAACGTGAAGACACTCCCATGCTCTTTCCACAACTGGAAAGCATCCACGCAAGATCACTTTGGAAATCTCTTAACGACCGAAAGTGATACCAACCTATTTCCTTAATTTTATCCCTCATGGGAAGGAAAGATATATCAGTATGGAGATAGAAATTAAGCGGTGGAATCAGAATCATTACAGCAGAAAGAGTATATACATAATATTTAAGTAATAAAGTGTCATACAGAGGCGGGGCCGGGGGAGGGTTGGCCCCCCTTTGGTCCAGTATTCCTAAGAAAAGGAAAGTCAAAGGCAGGAAAATATGACAAAATGAGGAGACTACTACAAAAAATCCTGGGATCACCAATTGTGTCATAATAATAAAACTTAAAACATGTTCTTGTGTTCATAATGTGTACAATGTATACGATTTAATTGTGCTGTGTAAATATCAGTAGAGAATTCTTTTTAGATAGCTTTATTTTCACCCCAAGTTTTATTCAAAAGCAGTCAATTTATTGAATGTGGTTGTAAAATTTGTGAAACAGCTCACTTGAATTACTGTGTAAATAATTTGGCAGTTGCAAACACTGGTGCGGTCAACACTTTTGACGTAATTTGACCTGGACCGAGCTGGACACAGGGTGCAGACCAAGGTCCGTCGAATCTTCCCTCCCTCCCTGGGGAAACTCTTCACGGGGGTGCAGACATTTCACTTCCTGGAAACACAAACCCCCGCCCTTTACCATCTCGGCCGAACTCCCAATATCAATTTTTTTACGCGTTTTACAATTCGCGAAATATAAAATAAATTGTAATATAAAATTATATATACAAGGTGGTTATAATTAAAGTGACGGTGTTCAGAGTGGTACAGCACGGGCTGTAATGAGAGTAGCAGTCTGAAACTTCGTAGATATGCTAATGAAGCAATGCGCTCGCGAATTATGCAAAAAAAAAAAAAAAAATGGTTCCAATTCTCGCCACCAGGGTAAAAATGGCGCTGTAAGCAGTCGAAACTTGGTATAGTTACAGGAAAAACACTATAAATCGCAGAAAACAATACTCTTTGTAATAAAATATCGCTACAATTTCACTATTCGAATTACATGAACATTACTAAAGGAAAAAGCAACAAGCGTCACAAACAACAACCAGGGAGCTCACACAATGGTTAGGCAATGTCACCGACTTTGACGTCAGAGTTACGGAAAATTCCACGTTTTGACTGCTTACAGCGCCATTTTTTACCCTGGTGGCGAGAATTGGAACTATTTTTTTTTTTTTTTTTTTTTTTTTGCATAATTCGCGAGCGCATTGCTTCATTATCATATCTACGAAGTTTCAGACTGCTACTCTCATTACAGCCCGTGCTGTACCACTCTGAACACCGTCACTTTAATTATAACCACCTGGTATATGGAATTTAGAACAATGATAATAACTTATTTTAGTTATTTTATGACTAAGAATTATTTTTATATTCGCGATCTTGTTTACGTGTTCATGAAGACAAATATTCTTTACTCGTAGTTTTGGTGGCAATATATCCTTCTGCTTTCGGTTGAGCTCGGCCATTTTCGGGAATAACGCAAGCTCAGCAAGCAGAGCTTTTGGTATAAGCGTTGTGGACGGGTTCCACTCGAATTTCACGCTTCGCCATGTGACTCTTTCGGGTGCGTTATTTTCCCGCAGAGCAGCCGCAAGCATTGAGGCTGGTGCTTGCTACAGAGCTGCTGAGGGAGTTTGCGGCCGTAATTTTTCGCGAAATCGAGTGCGATGGAAACGAAATAAGGCTAAAACATTAAGTACATTAAATGATATTCGAATAATGCAAGCAGTGCTTGCATTGCTTGTACTATATCTTCGCCTCTGATAATAACAAAAGGTTAAGCATTGCAACACGAAGCAAAGGCATATGGTAAAATGTGGAGGTAGGACTCCACACATTCACAATCTCGGCAAGTTTTGGAGGTGATCTGATCAGCACCACGCTCCAGCCGCTCTTACATCTCAGGATTGTCCCCCAGGTACTCATTTCTTAGAGGCTGGGTGAACCCCAGAGTCACTCCATGCCTGGAAATTGCTGGAAAAATTCCCACCTAAAATACTAATTATAATGAAATATAATAATATTAATTATTCTTATTGTAAAGCTTGTTTTAAGTCCACACGCACAAATAGGCTTATTAAAACTGGATCATCAGTTTAAAGTAGAATCGGAACCATTTTGCTCTTCCGCTGGCAAGGACGTATTTAGCAGTGGCGTAGCATGAGCATTTCGGATGGGAACGCCAAGTTAGAATAAAGGGTAGGCCTTTTTTTTTTTTTTTTGCTTAAGAGTTTACTTATGGAATTAGCCGACATATGTATTGTCTATTTAAAATCACAATCTCATTGTGTTTATTACATTAAGTCAGCCGGGTTCCGATAAAACATGATCCATGCTTGTTTTATGTAGAAAATAAATGCTTGGAGCACTGGTGTTTTATACCATTTTTAATTGGATTGCTCAAGTCAGAAACACCGCACACCATTCGGAGTATTTTGCTCCACACGTAACACATGTGTAGCAAAACAGTATTTTATAATCAAGGAAACCTTTCGACATGACGCAAGTAATTAAAAAACCTACCTCAATCACAAGCGCCTTTAGAACAACAGTAGACTTCATTGTTGTGGATGATACACTATTGAATGATTTGGTTTATTTTACTTCGCTTTCTATCACTTTTGGCTAATCGCAAATATGAATATGAGTGATGATATTGATGAAGTTGATGAAGAGACACTCACAAAGAACAAACATGGGTAGGCTCGGGATTCGAACCCGAAACCTCTCGCGCTGTTCAAAACACACTGACACGAAGGGGGGTGGATGATCCAACAATCGTACACTCTACTGACGTAACAGTGCCTATTAGTAGTCATTCAGAGTTTCAGCCCACTGTTTATTGTATCTTGAGAATGCTGATAAACATTTTTAAAAAATTTTGTCAAGAGATCATACAATGTTAAGAGTTTTGAAACGAATACTAAACATTTCCACTGGCACAATATTAGACAGTTAGATACTAACGAAAAAATATTTTTTTAAATAAATAGTTTTGTGGGTTAGGTGGTAGAGCAGCCACAGGCTGAACTTCTACCACGAGGACTTTATCAACTTGTTTGACAAAACCTTTTTTGTTCTTTTAGTTTTTAATGCACTTCACTGTTCTTGCGATAAATTACACGATGCAGTGGTCATTAAAGAAAGATACGTCAGTCAATATTGCTTATTGTAGCATCACACAGCATGAGCAGAGGCACGAGCGCTAAAAACCGGGTAGAAATTTTACTTCTGTCGTCTGCATCGGAAGTACAGCGCCTTGAATCGGAAGGCAGGAAAGGTCACATGGCCCCTAGAACCAATCAGGTCTCCGTACGCCCGCGTATGGCGAGAGCATTTCGCCCGTGCTGTAGAGATCCAAGCCACAAGCTTGCAGTCCTTCTCTCTGCATACAGGCAAGCAGTGATTTATCCACACACCCCTAACACCCCCCCAACACCCTCCCAAATTTTGGTGAACACCCCCCAAGCAGAAAAGTGGAACACCCCCCCCTGTAGGGGGGTGTAAATATGGATGTTTATATCAACAATAGAATGACAATACTTCAACATTAACAGAAAGGAGCGTAGTCCAATGGACCTTTCGGTCAACTGAAACCAAAGTGTCAAGGAAGGAGGGTGGAATGTGCAGCATGGCCATTTCCTGGAAACACTAGCTCCCATGACATGGCTTCGGTCAGCTCTGGGGAAGGGACACTGCCATCTGGAAAATGTCAAACTCTCACCTCTCGCCCTCCTCACAGGGAGCACATTCCGCGCACAGTGTTGACAGTTCAGCGTTTGAATACCTTATACGTATATTTCTTAAATACGTTACAGATTCGTAAATTCAATTATTCAACCCCTGAGTCAATGACATTTACATTTTGTTACATTTTCCTTTCGATTCTTTCATGTGAAAAATGTACGATAAAAGTAAGGAAAGAAATTAAAATAAACAGGTTTGACTCCTTGTAGTGAATTCTGTTACTATGGCTAGCAACACTATTTTCTGTAACTTGGCGAGAAGAATGATTTTGGAGCGGTAGAGAAAAGAACAGTCAAATGCCTTTGGCCTTAGGTCAGTCTCAGTGTAGCATCTCCGTTCGTGTGTTGTCGTTCTGTTTAGTGTATAACAATGTCTGAAACTTGACTGCAAAACTGTCGAAGAAGATAGAGAAAATGAAAAACCAGACAGAAAGAAACCGAAAGTGGTGAGTAGAAAATCAGTGACACTATATGTAGGTATAATTTCTTCCAATCGATATTCATAAAGTACCAATATAAAATTTTCTGACCGAGTATTCGATATAAAATGGCAAGTATTTCATGAAGAACCTAAGTGATTCATTAACGTCTATAGTTGATGACCATTTTTGTGGCTCCAAGAGTTCTTACCTTTGCAAAAGAAATTATATACTATTAGAAAGAGAGTTGTAAAAGGGGGAGGGTCCACGTGTGGTGCTTGCCTGGGCGCTAAGTACAAATGGGGTGCCGAACAAGCAAAACAGATAAAAATAGAAAAACGTTAACGTCGTGGTGCCCTGTGAAATTACTGGTACCCTATTAAATTAAAGTTATTGTCAGTTTGCAAAGATATAACTATAGTAAAAATTGTATTTCTCTTTGTACCTAGTCGGTTCCCTGACATAATGGCATGTTTAAGTTTATTCAACTTTTCAGAGGAAGCAAAGGAAGTGTAAGCAGGCCCGTAGGTAGCTAGAGGGGGCAGGGGACAACTGCTCCCTGATAGCCTGCTTTGCCACCCCTGTGAAAAATACAGAACGCCTAGAATTCTCACTAATCTTTACAATTACTCTAGCAACATAACAAAGACCCTTATTGATTTTGTGATTTATAAACGTGTGGGGGATTCAGTATAAAGTCGTTATCAGGATTGGGAGGGAAAAATTTCTTTTTTGGTAATAGTGATTCATGTGGTAGAGAGAGAGAGGGAGTGGATATTTGATTTTTGTTACTTAGCGTTGCCTTTCTGCCACTTCTAGCTAATCGCAACAATGAATGATGATGTGAAATTGATGAAGAGACGCTCATAAACAGTGCCGCAACCACAGGGCGGCAGGGGGCATTGTCCCCCACCCTCCTGACCTTGGAAGGAAGTCCATTCTAGGGGAAGCAAACATTGAAGTAAAAAAAAACAAGGCTAGGAGAATCTAAGAATAGCAGGACAATTGGATACTCATGATGGAATTAGTTTTTACGAGATTCTTGCATTTTTCTTCGAGAAGGCCAAGGGCACTTGCAAGGGGCAATTACCCCCCTCTCGATTTCAAATTTTATACAAATATAAGTACATTTCGTAAAATGTTCTTGCTCGCTTCGCTCGCAATACCTTCTATTCTTATAGTCCAAGTTCAGAGCCATAGCTATGGGGCGGTGGGAGTCAGCCCTGGGAACCAAACGATCTATATGAAAAAAAAATGTTAAAGAGAATGCCATGGTGCCCCGTAAAATTATTAGCGCCCTATTAAAACAATTTCTTTCTATGAAACTTAATATGAAATATTAATGATAACACTGTACTCCAAGAAGTCATTGATCAATCAAGGGATTCCTATTTGTTTGTCAGGTGTCAAAACATGTATTTCAACTATAATATAATACAATTCACACAATATTTTGCAAAATGGTTAACGTAACCAGTAACCAAACATTGTCTGTAGTGATGCAAGAGTCTCCCCTTTGAAGGAAATAGAGTCAGTGTTGGACACCCATATTTTAGCAAGTACAAAAAAAAATGTATTACAAATTTTTACACAATTTATCAAAATGTAGGTAATATGTAACCATTATTATTTAATTAATTCGATTTTTCTTGCATAACAGAACACAATGGTGTTGTTGGATTGTCGTTAGATTCCATTGATTCCTTTGTGTGGAAAAATCTTGCATACTGGAAACTAGAGGGAATCATTATGAAGCATGAATTATAAAGGGCTCCCTTAATCAGTTCTTCAGAGAGGCCCATTAATCGTCTATTAACATTATCAACCTGTAAATATCAAGTAGATACAGTCCCTATTAGCCTATTTATGTTAAACTTTATGTTCTTTGGCAATCTGGAAAGGTCATTATCAAAAAAATGCCATTTGATGTTGCTCGAAGTTTTTTTTGTCCGTTGCAGTTTCAAGATATCATCCCTTTTCTGATATTTATATCTTTTGGGGGAGCGGAAAAAAGTGCCTCTGCGTACCCTGCTATATCTGTCAATGCGACCGACACAATATACGAGTATTAAAAATTTGCCCCCTCTAGAATTGACTTTGCCCCCCCCCCCCCCACACACACACAAAGAGTTCCTGGCTACGGGCCTGAGTGTAAGGAATTAAACATAAAATACATTTAATTTACATTAAGTCCCAAATTTATATCTGACCATAGGCACACCAGTGAGGGCACGACGGCACTTGCCAGTTGCCACTGCCTGCTGGAAAACGTGGAGAGAGAAAATTTGTTTGGTTCATTGTGCTCTTTGTGTTGGATAGTGAAATAAATGCTATTCAATTTTTAAATAATTGAAAATAAAATTAAGCATTGCCTCAATTTTGAAGTGAAAATTCATTTTCTTCCTTTTGCAGTTAACATGCCATGCGTTTATTTGCACATGTTATTTCGTTTTCTTTTAAGGCAAAGAGGCACGTGACTCCTAATTCCCTAGAGTTTCTCATTTAGTATTTGAAAGATAAACTCTCAAAAGCGCCAAGCGTATTTTCCAAAGTTTTGTAAGGGTATAATGCATATTATTAATTAAACATAGCTACAGTATCCCATGATGTTTACTCTTTACAATCTTGCTTTGCTCGTTCGGCGTCCTCTTTACCTCACCACATGCCCCCTGCCCCCTACTGTTCTAACAGAAAATATGCATGTATAATTTCAATAGTTCTATGTAGCGAGTGAGTTCCAAATTCTGCTGGTGTTTTCAAATCACTGTTTCAACGATGATTCAGAAACTAAAATAAAGTAATGAAACTCGATATATTTAGAGCATGGCCATAAAGACGTTAAAATGTAGTGGGAAGTTGGGATGCACGTTTGATAGATACCTGATATGGTTTTTGAACTAAATCGATCAAGGAATTTCATATTGAAGTCTTCAACGAACGAGCAAAGCAAGATTGTAAAGAGTAAACATCATGGGGTACTGTCGCTATGTTTAACTAATAATATGCATAATCAGTAGGGAACGGAACTTTATGTGCTAAAAAACTCAGAAATATTTATTTTTTATGTGTCATAAATGTTGAAAATATGTGATAAAAACAGGAAAATATGTGACAAAAATAAAAACATTTGGTAACAAAAACAAACTATAACATGCATTTTAAACACCTGAAATTAGTTTCTAAATGATTACCTCTTAGCGAGCTATTTTTTGGAAGAGTTGCAGTGGATCACCTAGTTTTTTCCAAATTCTCATTGTAAATCTGTGACGATTATCTTTAAAAAGCATCTTATATTGTGAGAAAGATCGCTCCACGTCACAAGAAACAATTCTTGCATATTTGAAGCACGAAATGTCACTAACGCTGAAGTTTTCCAAAGCTTCCTCTTCCTCTACTTCACCTCCTTCCAAAACACATGCAATTTGGCACAATGTTTGAAAACCTTGGTTTTTCCCAAAAATTTCTGTACATTTAGATCCAGTGAGTTCTTTGAGTTTCGTTTCTACTATGCGGACTTCACCAATGGAAGCTGCCAAAGTTTTCGCGGACGATTCAAGCTTTCATATGGAATTAGAAAGAATGGACAGGTTTGTTGAGATGTATGCCAATTCGACTTTTAAGGAGGGCTCCATCAACAGTTCTTGCAGAATTCTTCTTTGTCGTGATCATTTACAACAGATACAATTTTTTCAAAGTTCTGGGCATAACATCTGCATCGCGCAACTACAGGTGTAGGGGGAAGGGGAACCTCAGGACATTTTTGTTTAAAAATGTCTATTCTTCTAGGCGACTTAAAAACTTTCTTCCCATTTGAAACCAGTTTATCGACATTGGGATAAAGAGCTCTTATCTTTTCACATATTCTATGCAATGCATAAGCCACACATGTAACGTGCACCATTTTGGGGTAGCTAACGGCAAGACCACTGCATGTATGCTGCAGCATCTGCCAAGAGAAGAACATTGTCAAATTTTATGCCTTCCGGCCACAATAGCTGCATTGCTTCATTAAAAAGCCTTGCTATCGTTACGTGTAGCCAGCCACAGCTACTTACAGCTATTTTCTCCCAATAGGATCGTAGGCGAGGTGCCAGAAGTCTGCCAGCGAGAGTGTTCAAAGACAAAACAAACCTAGCACTCTCGATATGAAAGAGGTGCGGAGAATAAACATTTTTCCTTCCAGGATTTCGAGGTAGATGAAGTCAATGAGCGATTTTATGTATTTAAAATGAAAATTCGCAAAATATGTATTTACATACGGAAAACTGGAAAATATGTGTTTTTATGTAAAATAAAATTTGCTGTGTTGACATATAAGGCTATGATCAGAATTTTGGCAAAAATGAGGGTCTCTATCTTATCGCAGAAAAAACATTTATTTACCTAAAGTTCCTTTCCCTAATAATCAGTTTGCAAAGAAATGGTTCTAAAAATGTTCTTGCTCGCTTCGCTGGCAGTGTCATAATTTATTTAAGTCATATTATATCTGCATTTATTACTACTACTTCAGACAGGCAAGTGCGAGCACACCCATGCAATGCATTGTTACTGATATTTCAATTGGACACCTCCAAGTTGAACTCCGAGTTACACCTACTGCAAGAAAGATACAAATACAGTTAAAATATTGCGCAAGTGTTCCTAATTTCTTTATAACTAGCTTAAGAATTGCATGAAATGATTCCTGGTAAATATGTTAAAATTTTGTGTTTTTTAACGTCATCCCTTGTGTTTTGTCTAACGATTGATTAAATCAAGTACTGAACATTATCGGAAGGAAAGCAATACTCGAAACGTTAAACTGAAATGTTAACATTAATCTATTTTCCATTTTTTCCTGTATTTGACATCTTTTTTCTTCTGAAATATTACGTGAAGTGAAGGGAGGTGGGGGGGGGGTTAATCTCTAGAAACATCCTTGAAGAAATTGAATTAGGGCGAACATTTTTAAAACGGTCCAAAATATGCACTTAACTTCCCCAAACTTACACCCCTCCAAAATTATCCAGCACCCCCCCAAGGGAAAAATCCTGGATAAACCCCTGCAGGCAAGTATGGTCCTGTACGCCAAACCTAGCCGGCGTCCGGCAAGCAAAGACATTACAGAAATGCTACAAGGAGAGCTGTTAGTGGAGCGTTGTAGACGGATCGCGAAAAATAGCTTTTATAATGCCATTATGCTCAAACATGTATATAATTAGTCACGTTTTACTTTATATTTACAGCATTTACGCATTTTTAAAATTTTAAATCGGGGAACGCCGGGCGTATGGGCGTATTAGGACGCTACGCTACTGGTATTTAGACGAGTCAGGGGGTCAGGACTCCGCGGAAAAACTAACAAAGTCCAAAGAAAAATACTTCCATTTCTTTGGCAAGACAGCTGTTTTTATACACACGCCAGATAAAGGATGCATGTCTTTTTTTATCTGTTCATGCATTAATAATAATAATAAATTTATCTATTTTAATAACATTAAAATAATAACGTTTATTTATCTATTGATAATAAACGTTATTATTGTTGTTTTTACTTTATTATTATATGTAATACCTACACTTGGTTCAGACCTCCACTCGAAATATAGTTCTATATAATGCCTGTCCACTGGGTATCGAACCAGGGACCCCTTGATTGTTAGGTGAAGATGTTGCCATTTGGGAGGCATAATTATTATATAATATATTGTATTATTATTAAACTATATAATATATTAGTAGAGTTTGGAATATCTAAGAAGCTTGTTAATATGATAAAAGTATGCACCAGTGAAACAAAATAAAATTCGTGTGGATATTAATATGTCTGACAAATTTACAATTCATGATGGGTTAAAACAAGGAGATGCATTATCTCCATTGCTCGTTTTTAATTTTGCCTTAGAATACGCTGTTAGGAAGGTAAAAGAAACTAAAATTAAATTGTGTGACTCAACTGTTAGCATATGCAGATGATGTAGACTTACTGGGGGATGATGTAAATACAATCAAGAATAATGCTAAAATAATTTTCAAAGCAGCTAATGAGATAGGTTTGGAAGTTAGCAAAGAGAAAACTAAATATATGCTAAAAGGCCGAAACCAAGTGTTAGGTAATAATCAAAATCTAATTATTGATAACAACTCGTTTGAACCAGTTTCCAAAATCAAGTACTTAGGAGTAATACTAACAAATGAAAATTATATTAAAGAGAAAATAAAAAGCAGGCTTAATTCAGGAAATGCATGTTACTTTTCTCTTCATAAACTTTTGTCTTCTCGTTTAATATCTAAGAAACTAAAAGTTAAAATATACAAAACAGTAATTTTGTCTGTAATATTATATGGATGCGAAACTTGGTCCCTTACATTGAAAGAGGAACATAACTTGAGAGTATTTGAATATAAGATCCTTAGGAAAATATTTGGGCCTAAAATGGATGAGGAGACAGGTGAGTGGAGAAGGTTACATTTTGTAATTTATAAGTACGTAATTTGTATTCATGTCCAGATGATATTAGAATGATTAAATCAAGAAGACTTGGGTGGGCAGGCCATGTGGCACGAATGGGAGAGGAAAGAAGAGTTCACAGGATTCTTTTTGGGAAACCTGATGGTAAGAGACCAGCAGGAAGACCAAGACGAAGATGGAGGGATAATGTTGAGATGGACCTAAAGGAAATCGGTAGGGATGGAAAAGAGTATATAGATCTTGCCAGTGGCGTCGCGTGCGGTTCGCATACCAGTGTTCACAATAATGTTTTTGTACTGAATGCAGATTTACTCCACTCCCTTGTAACTTCATCTTGAGTTGAAAAATTGAGAATAACAGTTGAATTTATTTTCAACAATTTCCCCCCCAAATCACGCTATATTTAAAGTAATACAAAAAGGACCTAGGGGAAATTGTCCCTCTCCCCCCTTAAAATCCGACAGGTTTAACAAATTCTCGCTAAAGTTTGCAACTATGTAGTCACAGACCTTTTCGAGTCCCCCTAGACATGCCTTTTGAATACTGCACTCTGGTGCCGAATGTAAGAAGTATTGTCGCTTGCATACTGTGTTCGCACAGCGAAGTGAACATCTTCTGGGTATAGTGGCCAACAGTCCCTTAGCTGTCAGCTCTATGCAACACGCACAGCAATTGTGTTCAACGTCCTCCGTGGAACACCGTGGGAGTCAGTGTTACCAACTATCTAGAAAAGTTATCAGACGTGAAAGACGTCGTCGTGTCAGAGTAAATTGTGTGTATATACTCGTGTGTGTGCATTTAATATGTACGTAAATTAAAACATATAGCCTACATGAGTGTTCACGTGCTCATGCGAACATTATCAGGAGACGCGCCTGGATCTTGCTCAGGATAGGGACAGATGGAAGGCCTGTGTTGCTGCAGCCATGAACCTTTGGGTTCAAGAAGGCTAGAGAGTTAATTATCATATTAGAATAACATATGAATGCAGTAAGACAAGGTAAGAGAGAGCACCATCATAACCAAAGAGGTAGTCTCGAGTCTGGGCAAACAGTCCCAGGTTTGGTTCTCATTGGGAGCTCCAGAATTTTTCAATATTGATCTAGAATCATGAGGACAATTAGGGCAGTACTTGAAAGTAACATATTCTAATCAATAAAGTCAGATTGCAGCAATGAGACTAGATTTACTGACCATATGTCATCCAACGAAAGGTTGCTTGGCAGACTTTGGTTCTCATAATTAATGAAATGTGCTTCTCACTGAGATGCAATAACATATAAAATATGAATATTTCCAGACAATCAATTTCAAGGAGGAGGGGCTATGGCCTCTTTGTCGTCCTTTTGTGTCTAGGCTGTTCTTATGGGTTGTCAGTGTGACGCCTTGAAATATTTCCATTTGGGTGTGGGTGGGGGATGAATTCTAGTAATTCCTTTTGAAACATCAGGACACTATATATAGCATCCCTATGGTGGATGCCTGGAAAATGTCGGCCTAGAATTATATATTTTCCTTTGTCACATTAAGTTGCTTTAATAATGATGAAAGATCAGTGGCATGTGCAGGATTTACAAAAGGGAGGGAGGGGTTATTATATACTTTCTTTAATAGTCAGAACTCATTTTGCCATCTTTCCCTGCCTTTGGCATTCTTTTTAGGAATGCTGGGCGAAGGAGGGGGGGGGGGGAGTTTAAGACTGTAAACTGTAAAGGATTAATAATTACAAGGAATATAACTTCAGACTCAGCCCCGGGCCTAGAAGTTTGCTGCCCCGACCCCAAAATACGTACAAAGAAAACTTAATGTATGAACAACTAAGCTTGTTGTTCGTCGCAATTTCACATGGTATAACCAATTTTTAACATAACAAAATGAAAGAATACATAATGTGAGAAGATAAGTACTTACTATTGCATCTTGGGCGATTCGGCAATACCTATCATCACCACCTTTCGCGATCAACATGTCAAAGAACAATACAGCTCTATTTCCAACTACCAAATAGGACACATCAGTTTAACTCAAACCTCAATAACAGGGGGCGGGGGCGGAGGACTGGCCCGTGATCAAACAATAGATAGCGTTGTAACTTGGCACCGCATATGCACAACTAATATAAACTTTCCGCACCGCTTTCTTTCGCAGTTACTCTTTGCTTTTCTTATCTGTTTCTGCTTTATACTGGATATGCAAATGGATCTAATTTGAATTTTCTCTGCCCCAAGAAGACCAAACTGCTTCAAATAATGCGGCTTCCATTTTTTATACATTTTGCCGCCCCCTTGAGCTTTCCGCCCTGTGCAAATACAGGTGT
Source organism: Lepisma saccharinum (assembly GCF_977018435.1). Classification (NCBI taxonomy): domain Eukaryota; kingdom Metazoa; phylum Arthropoda; class Insecta; order Zygentoma; family Lepismatidae; genus Lepisma; species Lepisma saccharinum. The sequence goes on from NC_139245.1 coordinate 14,417,666, forward strand.
TACACATAGGGTAGAGCCGGCCCTGTTCAGACTGAAGCAGTCCCTTGAGACGAAATGATGTATCTTCATTGCTTACTATTTTTGTTAGGAATTGGTAAGGTTATAAAAATGCTTATAATTGAATACTTTAAATTTAATTTAAAGAAAGACAATGTGCAAAACTAACTTAACTTTTGCTCTCTACAGCCTGGCAAGCATCATGGCGAGATTCAGCATATTGTCTCTTTGCTTTCCAAAATACAACATTCTGGGCAAAGAATAGCATTCCCTGACCCTGTGGATCCCGAAAAATTACTCCCAGGTAAGGTTTTTTAATTGGATAAATTGTTGTAGAATGAATACAATATTTTTACATTAAGATATGACACAAGAAGGCTAAGATTTATTGTCGGTAAGAGAAGAGATGTTTATAAGTAGTCTACCTTTGACATATTAGAAATTTTGGTTGCCTATTAATTTTGTAGGTTCAATTGAGTTTTAATAAATGTGAGAAATGATGGCAGTGGAACAAGTGCTTGGAAGAATATTGAAAGGGGGTAGGAGTAAGGTAAAATACTGCTCTTTTTCTTGAAGACCTGTGTAAAAAATGTTTGATCAAAACTTTTAGAATGTATTGGTATCAAGTAAAAACAAATGTTGAGAAATGGGATACCAACTGTATTCTACACCATTATATTCTTCATGTTGCATTTTTATTTTAAAACTTCTATCTCTTCTAACATTATGCATTATGGTGCATAGGCCTTACGAGCTACGTATCACTGATAGCACTGTGACTCTACCAAATGGAATATTCCAGGTTAACTACCATAATTTGTCCTGAATTGATTTCATTATGTGAGATATACAGTGAATATGTGTTCCAGAAGGTATTACATGGTTCTAAGGAGTGAATTAATGAAAAATGAGGATGTAAACTATGAATACTATCAAAGTTTATGCTGCAACCTGGATGGCAGAGTGGTACACACCATAACATGTACCAACATATTTTGCAACTTGTCAATTGACTTGTAAATACAAGACTCTGACATTATGTATTGCTTGCCAATATGTTGTTATTCAATATGATTATAAATGGAACAGTTTTTTAAAAAAATCATGATATGGTGTGGTGTGAATATCATGTAGGGAAAATTCTGCATTTCTCATCTTTCTCGACTGATTGATATCGAAGATTCATAGGCCTGTAGGCTATGGCATCTGGAACCATCTAAGATTAAATTAGTCAATAGAAAGAAAGGGAGAGCAGCATGAAAACAGATAACTTTTCCCATACAAAATAAAAATTACTTTAACTGTGATTCAGCTATACTAAAGAGCTTTTCATTATACAAAATTGGGGAATTGAGCAATATTAAGAAACTCATATTTAATCTGGGAACATTCTGATGCACTCTTAACTCTATTGAGTGAGTCACTTTTGTGTGATCAAAAGTATACAATTTTGTACCAGTATGAAATGTTGAAAATTGAACGATTCAGTGTATTTGAGATTAACATTATTTTATTTGCATGTTTCCTATTGTTACATGGTAAATGTATTTTGTGGAGTGCTATTTTTTCTATTTAGACAAGAAGAGTGAGGAGGCGTATATTGTGCCCCACCCTCCTGAATGTACCTTCTTTATCCTGGTGTTCTATGTGTGCAACCGCAGCTGATCTATCACTTCCAAAGTCACCTTGTGGCTCTACCAAGTAACATAAAACCAATCTTTGCAAGCATTTCAGTTGCTTATACCACATTCAGGCTCCCTTCACAGTGGACAATTTATGTGAGAAGTCAAAAGCAAGATATTCAGCTATAGAACCTGCAACATATTTGTGGCTCTTAACCTTGAAGCAATGTTGTTAATGTCAAATGTGTAAATGCTCGGTAAAAGAGCTCAATGGTTTAGGATATGGGAACAGGCTGGTGCAATACCAAATGTAGAATTGGACATATGGAGTATGGTATGAAAACATTACCCAAAATTCACTATTATTTGGAAATAGTGACATATCCAGTTCAGAGATTATTATTTGTGGTGATTTGAAAAGCTGAGAACTGTGATACCATAAGCATACAAAGAAAATTGTAAATTAGCAACATTATCTACATGGCACAGTAGCAACATGAAGAAAGGCCATTAATCTGAAAGGGGAGGAGGCATTTTATGTATTTTGCATATTTTCCAAGGCTAAGGATATCTTGATGGCAAAATATTTATTTCTTAATGTTACAGTAGAGTTAGGGGCGATTCCTCCATGTAGGAAGTGAGAAACTTCCTACTGTTCATTTATACTTGCTTCCAGTTCTCTACTTTTTAGGAGTTTAACAATAATGCACATTATAAAATTATGAGCACAAAGTACGTACAATTGACTAGGTTAGCTACTGTCAAGAGTTGACTGGTGCCGTTCCTTCCAGCCGCAGACGAAAGACGACAGAGATCCAGCGAGGAAGCATCGAGGGGTTCCTACAATCAGTGGTGCCAACACCAAAACAAAATGGTACTCAACTAGCACAGTTTGATCTTCATTGGCCCTTAGCATCCTGCTTTTGGCATAATGGTCAAATCTAGCATAATCAGCAAACTCGATTCCCAGGGAGAGGGAAATCGAATTCAAAGGAATACGTTTTCATGAAATATAAATAAAATTACGTCCAAATCTTACTTCACCAGCGGACTTGTTTCAAATAAAAGGGACTATGCATACACAGTGAGACATTTTTTTTTACAACCATGCGACGATCCATCCTCTATATTTTCTTTATCCTGTCGATTTTGTTCCTGAGGAGATTTTACGTCAGTAAATAGATAGATGGTTGGGGGTAAACAAACTATTTTCTCAAACCTTTTCGAGTTCTATGCTGAACCCATTTTGTTCGTTGAACAATTCTACAGAATTTTGTGTAGTGAATAATAAGTAACGCAAATCCAAAGCTCAAAGTATATGCATAATTGATCATAAAACTGCAGTTACCCAAAAAAAAGTAATTAATAATAAATCCTAGAACAATTTAGAAGCATTTAGCGTAATTTCAGAGTTTAAGCAGCACTTTTTATTATCCTTAATCGACACGACAAAGAGAGGGGACAAAATCGAAATTCTTGCAAAATCTGAAATATCGTCAATACTATTTTCGTTGGGATTTTATAGGTTCACATTAAAAAATATCATGGTTCAAGAGGGCAACGGCCCCTTGCCCTACCTTGTGTGTGGGCCTGCAGGTAACATTCTAAATGCAATGGATAGTACGAGCGATTTGTGCGACTGTAATTGAACGCATTTTTGAAACCTTCCTCAGTTTACCATAACTTCTTCCTACACTCAGGCGCGGTTGGCCCTATAGCGCACAGGATCAGTGAACCCCCAGTAATATACGATAATCACCTCGAGAATGAACAATGAACAATGTCTTTAAATTTTCACATTATTTCGCTAAAAATTCTACACAATAAGTCATGTATTTGTGCCCGTAACACGGCGAACTCTCTTGCTGAGAAGAAGAAACCGCGAATCGGCCGCCCTGATACAGACCCTCAGTTGAACCCCCACAGGACAGCTCGTGCCATTGTGAAAGCTTCGTGCGGGAGCAGAAGCGCGAGGAGGGTATAGGACAAAATACATGGGAGATGAGATTCCAGAACCTATGTCTCTACCCAACGGTCATGCGCAGTTCGTTCTCTCGCAGAAGCCGCGGGACAAGGCTCCTTTCTCGCTGCTTCCTCCCTTCCAGTGTTGCTGTGTGCGGTTCAAGTTTGAAGCGCACACATTACATATTCAATCTTCTCTTGTATCATTTTTGCACCGAACTTCTTGGAATAAATGCAAGATTGTGTCAGAGATGGATGAGTGGAAACAAATAGAAGCTGGAATTAGATGCGATGAATTAAAATAAAGGAGATACATTACCAGAATACCTTGTGCATGCATTCAGAGGTTTTTCCTTAAAGGTGGAAACACTTCGGGTTCGCGAAAGAGAGAGAATGGCGCGAAGACGTGACTCGCTGTCGCTCGGTGTCAAAGTCTCAAGTTTTTTAGTTTTTGAAGTGCTTGGATACTTGTTGGAAAGTATTAAGTGATGCTGCGAGTGAAACGAGGGATGGACTTTACCTAGGTTATGTCATTTGATTCAGTGTAGGCGTTGCTGTCCGCGCAGGTAAGAAATGACTGATAGAAATGCACATAATTAACGTAAACAAACTTCCTTGTCCACTGAAAAAAAGCGTGTGCTGGTCGACCAGCACCAAATTTGAACAAACCTGTCGCGTATAAATGAAAGGGTCTCAGGTTCGATTTCTAGTATGCGCATGCCATTAGTTGCCATTTCCCTTTAACAAATGTAGGACCAGTTCTGATTAGTCAGCATGGACGTCCGGAAGGGGAAAAGGGGGCCGCCCCCCCATGGAAATTGAATGTAAACCAAAAATTATATATTACATGCATATAATTTAATTTCAGTCACAGTAATTTTTGGTAATTATTATAAAAGCGTTGCAGTAACTTCAGACTGAAGGAGTGTTTTTTGCTCCTCGTGGGGAAAAAATATATTACTTGCCCCTACTTGAGGATGTCCATGATATTCCAACAAAACTCAACTTTTTTCATAAAGGCACAATTTATTGTAGTTTCAGCCCTAAATTTATTCGCATACCCCTACAACAAAACCTTATACTCCCAGATAAAAAGAATTCTTGACAAAGCTTTTAAACCCTCCCCCATCCTTTTGTTGGGCGAAGGAAGTATATTTTGCGGAAAGTGAATATATGTCACATCACTTCAGTGAACCCCCGGGTAAATAATGCACGAGCCGCGCCTGCCTACACTCCAAAAAAGCCACGAGTCTCCAATGAGTAGAGTTCTTCTTCAACTGATATAAATGCAGATGCTGCCTACAATCCAATGAAGTCACTTTATTTTATGCTCATCTCTTCCTTACCTATTAAACTATATGGTGCACCAGTTTCTTCACTCAGTATCTGCCAAGCAGCTAGACAGACCATTGTTCCATCATTACTCCTACTTTGTTTCACAATGTGCTCCTTCTATTCCAAAGAAACTCTTTAATTGCCATCATGATGGCGAATCAGAGCAACAGTAGCTCAGTCATTAGGGAATCTGACTACCATGTGAGAGACCTAGGTTTGATCCCGGCAGGAAGAACCGGAATTTTTTTCTACCTGTTCAAGCGACTCCAGCGCCCCCCCAGCATCGTATAAAATGGGTATCTGGAGGAAACTCTGGGGAGTAAAGGCAGCCAGGGGCATGGTGCTTATCACATCACTCCCACCTTTGGCCATGATCAAGAAAGTGTGGGGCCCTAACTCCACACCCCTATGCACACACCTTCATGGCATGGTGCAAAGTGCAGAGGAGCATTTTTTTTCCGATTGTGAATCAACAGGTATAGTTACTTGTGTGGTCATTGATGAAACCACAACATAATTTTGCATCTTGTCAAACTGCAACTAAAATCACTTTTAAAGCAAGAGGACAGGGGAGGGGAGGATGTCCCCCAACAATCCAGGCAAATTCACTATAGACAGACATATATATGATCTAATGTATTACACTATTCTCCTCAAATAGTTCAAATGATGTGGTGTGGCTATCCACATGATGGTGGGCTTATGAATAAATTTTATTTCAAATTATATTTCTTCAATTCTCACAACCTGTTTTATTGATACAGATGTGGCCTCCTTCAAATCTGTATGTTTTGTTAAACTATTTACAAAATAAAATCTTTACAGGAATAAACCAAGAATCTTGCTTCTTTGACTTCCACTCATGTTGCAAACAGTAATTGATATTTCACATGAAATTTAACAAAAAATTAGTTACCTAATAATACGGCAAGCTCTTGAATAAAACAGTGATAGTTAACTGTGAAGGTGGTCTGAATTTCTGCTAAGATGAGCATTTCTTTAGTTCTGATTGCAAAATTTCAAATTACTTCCAAAAGGCATGTACACATACAGCAGAAAATACACAGTGACTTGTAGTGTCTTTTGATCACATCCTCATGTATTTTGAGGTTGACACTTTTGCACTAAGTAATGGGTTTGCTTATAGTATTTACTGGTAAGTGCATTTATAATGAGCAATTCAAGTTAATCCATTTTTAATTTGAAAATTTTTAATTTTTATACACAGATAAGTTACTACTTTAATTTCCTTCTGAAACAAATCCTTGCATTAAATTCATCTTCAAAAGTTAAGTTGAACTTGAATTATAAGCATGCCCTTCCAATTTCTTACTGATTAATATTTGAAGGTGAAATTAATGCATTTCTTACATATAGTGCAAGGTTAGTACTAATCAATATTTCTTAAGCATGTCCTAAGAAGTAATGTCCATCTTTTCAGCTGTTCTATTATCCTCCTATTCATCTATGCATTGAAAATTCAAGTATTTCTAATTTCAACAGCATTGGTTCATTATTATGTATAACTATAGCAACCAAACTCTATATTTTATTATATTGATCGCATGATGTTGAAAGCATCACCCAAAAACTTGAATTTGTGCATTTTCTGTTATCGTGCACCTCTTATTGATATTTTACAGCATGTTAGTTTTGGTTAATGAAAGTAAGTGCAAGGCACATTATGAATGCTTAATGGCTTTGAATTTTATAAACAGAGAAGCATGCCTACTGGACATACCTGGGCTCACTGACTACACCTCCTTGTTCGGAAAGTGTAATATGGATTGTATTTAAGCAGCCCATTGAAGTATCTGAGGAACAGGTAAGATTTAAGGCTAAAATATGACTGCTTTAGTCATTTTATATGTATAGAGATTTACTGTTGATGGCCGAGGTGGCTCAGTCGGTAACGCGTCTGACTACCATGCTAAAGGTCCCGGGTCCGATCCCCAGCCGGTTCAAATCCAGGAACTTTTCTAACGGTGGAAGCGGCCACGGCGCCCACCCAGCGTCGAATAACATGGGTACCTGGGGGAAACCCTGGTGGGTAAAGGCGGTCAGGGGCGTGATGCTGATCACATCACCCCCACTCACGACCGGATCAAGAATGTGTGGGGCATTACCCCCACACCCCCTATATGCCTTCATGGCGTGGTGCTATGCACAGGGGGACACTTTACCTTTTTTTTGTTTTTACTGTTGTTCACAATAGTTATTAGTATTTTTGCACATACAAGAAAAAAGTAATTGTATTATCAGGTTAACAGACCTCAAGACAGTTTCCACAAGGCACTTCAGTGTCAATATGCACAATAAAGTGCAAGTTATTAACATATCACATGTGCACTGTGAGAATTAATCTTTTTGCTTTGGGGGATGCTTACTAAGTGGTATTTTTTGCAATTTTATTTTGGGGGTTAGGTTCTTTTGCATATGCAAATCCGTATACATTACCAATCAGTAAAGTAAATTGTTGCCTTGTGGATTGGTTCTAACCTAGGTCATTAAATCTTATAACATTTACACTTAATTTAACAGTGCATATATTTATAATAAAACCTAAACTCATATATAAAAAGAGCTATCGAATTGATAACAGTGAAAAACTTGATCAAATTTCTAGTGTGAAGTTGAAGCTTAATGTACCTTCAAGTTTCTTGTGAACAATTTAATACATGTAAAATATGAGCACTATGCTATGAAAACTTAAATCGAAAACAGCCTGCTGTTGTCTTGGACCTGTGAGGTTGGTCAGTTGCAGAATGGTGTTCTTCAATTCACAAGGCTACATAAATTTCAGCAGGGAAATCTTTGATGACTGGACCATTAATGGACACAAATTATTTTCCTATTGTGTTTGTTACATTGAAACATCGCTGGCAGGAATAAAGATATTCTTTTGTCAAAGATAATTGTTCATCACAGTACAAACAATATTTAGGCAGAGCTGATATTTGAAGGCTAAAGATAAAAATGTAATCTGATATTGACAAATCCAACATGTGTGTGTGTCATGGGCATAAGGTGTTCTCATAAGTTTTATTATCCTTATAAATATTTATAAATTATATTATATAAATTTTATGATAAATTAATCTATTACATAGATATGTTCTGAGAAACACTTAGATGTGATTCAAATTCCAACTCATTCACATTTGGAAATGTGTACAGATGAATTGAAAAGAGAGTGATAAAGCGAGAAGTAAAAATAAGAATAGTTGTGGCTTTGGTTGATGTGATTTAGTTACATAAAATGTGAAGACTGAAGTTACTTTTGGGATAAGGGGGAATGCAGAGAGTTTATCTCAATGCACGATAAGGTGCAATTTAATAGCTTACCACATGTGCACATGGGTGATTTTTATACTTAAATTCACTTATGTACTTGTTTAGTTATTTCTGTCACTCTCACTGAGACTTGTAACAGGTTGTCATAAATAGTAAAATGACTTGCCTAAACATGTTTTTCAACTTTGGTCAGAATTATCATCAGAGGCAGGAAAGAAATAAGATTTACACAGTGGAAGATAATATAGATAGCTGCAGCCTCCTGGTGTCGAAGGGTTTTTAATGTTCTAACATAATTATTTAAACTTAATCTGTTTTAATCTACATGTAAAGCAGGTTCGAAAATTGTACGTAAGTTTAAGATAAGAGTTTAGACAATAGCTCTTTTGCTGTTCATGATGCTGATGACACATGAAATGAAGTTTGATCTTTTTTATGTAATAGTCAGTTACCATAAGAGTAAATGGTAATAGTTTCCTCTTTGGATACCTAAACAAAAAAATTAGCACTCGCCCTTTCCTAACATGCCCAAAACATCAACAGTGAAACACAAGTTAGGATAAGAGCATACGGTAATCACTCCCTACCTCTTTCCCTCCTTTTGATATCTAAAATGACTCTATCGTCCATGGAGAGGAAGTGTAAAACAGTAATGCTTTAATGAAACCAGCGGAGGAGTCAGTCTTTCAAAAATGTAATAAAACACTAGTAACTTCCATAATTACATTTCATAGGACTAAACCAAGTCAAGATGAGGAACAAACTCCAAGAATGAGTTTTTGGCTTTGTTGAATGTATCTAATATGAAGATCTCCATTTGGAGTCAGAACAAAGTATTTCCATCTCTTCTCCTTAGCGGTAGTTGCGTATCTCCAATTTACTTTTTTTTTTCTCTCCTTAGTCAGACATATTCCTAATACATTATTTCCTCTGTTCTGTAAATTTGATACATTGGAGTTAACATCCCGTCTAGTTCTCACACGGAATAAAACACTATTGATTCCTCTTTTTCACCTCATCTTTCATCACTCCTATCATATGAATGTCTAAATTTCACTTCTATTTCAGTTGCAGGCATTCCGGCACTTGAGAAATTATTGTGAAGGCGACACTTGTCCTTCCGACGATTTTCAAGGGCAGGTAGTGAATAATTACCGTCCACCATTGCCCCTTGGAAACAGAGAACTGCGGGACTGCAACACTGCATAATTGATATGGTAGAATGTTACAAAATAGAAGGAAATCAACATTTTTAGATTTATAAATTCATAGAAATACAAAGAAATGTGTACATTAAGCACAACTCCCTTGCTGTGTGACTTTTATGTACATGTGTTAGATGCAAGAACATATCAGATAGTTCAGTACTCACCTGCAGTTATCAGTATGTGATAAATTAACAATAGCTAACATGTACCTGATATGTTATTAAATATTCTTCTATGCTGTTAAAATATTCAAAGCAATAGTTGAATTGTATTGTTTGCTTCATTCTGTTAACAATAGATTGATGGAATTAATACATTTTACATAGGTGTAGGTTTCTTTCTTGAACTAAAAGTACCGTCCTAGATGTAGGGGTAATGTAAATGTATTTTAACAGCAATGTCAGTGTTAGTTTTAAAAATAACATTTATATTAACAAAACAGTTGCTGATGGGTGTACTACGTCATTAATGTAATGTTATAACATGTTGTTAGAAAAATTTATTCCTGTTGGATTTATAAATTTTTATACGTTATGTTTGTGAAACTAAACAACCAGTTTATTCTAGAACAAAAGAAGGGTTTGATTCAAATGTACAAAAAAAGCCAGCTAATTTATAAATTTTCAAAACATTAAAAATAAGTGGTTTCTTTCATTTTAAAATTCTTATTAAACTTTGCAATTAATGGTGGGAACTATTTTTACAAGGCAGAGCTCCAATCTTCTATCATGATTTTTCTTTTTACATTTGGTAAAAGTTAAAAGTGCATAACAGTGGCGGTGTAAGGAAAAAAAATATTTTGGGAGGCACATGGGGGGTGAACATTCTCTCTGGAGGGGGTCAGTTACATTTAGTATACAGCTAAATATGACTAAAAATGCATGTATGTGCTAAAAGAGTATTTTTATCCCTAAATTTTATTGTTGGCTGAAGATGGGCACTTGTCCCACTCACTTATGCAGGTCAGAGAATGTTATTGCATCTGATATTAATTATTCTCACAATAGTAAAATTCCTCCCACCATAGTCTGCTAGAAACATTGAAATTGTACTATTGGTTATATATGTTGTACTAAAACTATCATTGTTTGTTTTATATTTCATAAAATTTAAAATCAAATGGTTGGAAAAAAAATATTTTAAATCTTATTGTGAAGATACACATATGGGAGTGGATTGCAAATATATATTTGATATTGAACAAGCTTACTAAAATAAAGCATAATATTTTTAATACATAATTATATTTCATATATTTATCAATTGCTGTGTACGAATTTTATTACTGTTTTCACATATATGTACAAAACATCAATTCTTTTCATGTTGTAGCAGCTATTGAAACTCTTGATTTAGACAAACTTAAGACTCCTCATTATGCATAAAATATGGTTATAAATAACTTAGAAATTGACAGTTATTACTTTTTGGCCTATTAGTTTATGCAACTTGCTCTATATTTAAAAAAGCATGAAATAGCATGGAAATTATGAACTAAGAAAACTTTGCTAGTGTGTTTATGTAATGTAAATTACTTGCGGGGTAGTAATTTGAAGATTGCAAGAAAGGTGTTACAAAAATTAGGAACATATCTATGATATAAGATTTCTGGATGCTACAGTTTCAATGTAGTTTCCTGATGTCCATTCGGCAGCCACGTTTTTTTTGGTGGGGAAATGTAATGACTAGAAAAGAGTTTGTCTGGGAACTGGCAGAAGAGAATAAAAAAAGTACTTGAATTTTCTTCATGTATCGATATTACACACTGATTTCAAGAAAATTAATGTGAATTTTCATCTACATTCCTAGAATTTATGGGGTTAAAAAGGTGCTAAAAATCTTAGTTTTCAGCATTAAATATTCAGACTACTTGTGTTTTATTCTAAGCTATCTACAAGCTGATTCATGTCAATATATCAGTGTCTATGCTAACCAGGAGGTAGAGAAAGGGAAATTATTGTGAACTGCTAATACAGTGCAATCCCGATTTTGCATTCACATTTTACATATTTCTGCATTATACATTCAATCTTGACGGCCCCAACATAGAAAAATGTTATAAAAATTTCCCCGATTTAACATTTTTCTGAATTTTAATATTTTTTTTACCTTGATCCCCTGAAAAAAGTAAAAACATTAAGGTTTCACTGTATCAACAAATATTGTAGAAAGTAAATGCAAGACGAAGTGCACACGAAATGTTCTAAAATGAGGCACGTAATATCTTCAGTAGTAAAATGTGCATTGAATAATGCAGCTGTTAATTGACGTTGCACTTCTTGCAACTGCAGTTATGTGTTAAGTTGCAATTGTACAACAAAATGGCTCCCATTTCTCACCTCCACACACATTGTTTCTCAAGCAAAATCAAACACAGCACTTTGTTGATCTGTTTCAGTGCTGCTTCTTGTTGTACATATTATTGTGATTAGTTAGTTGACATCACATAATTATTGTTAAATATGTTTCATTAATACATATATTTAAAGTTTTTAAAATATGTCTAGCAGTGAGTTACATAAAATAATCACCTAATTGAATAGTGTATTTTTAGATTTAATGATACTTGTTAGAGTACACAGACTGTGATAGTGATGACAAATAAAATGATAATATGCTCAACTAATGGTTTTTCAATACCCAATATCCTTCCAGTTAATAGAAGGAAAGTTTTGAATTGCTGACTATAGCTTCATTGTTACCTACGCCGTCCTAACAGGCAACAGTGATAAGTGATTTGATATTGTCAGTTGTATAGTTTCCAACTCTACACTCTGTCCTGGGATCTCTGAGTAAGCGAACGAATACAAGTCCTCTGCGCAAAGTGGAAAAGGTTTGTCGTCTGCAGAAGAAGTCACGTGACTCATGGGAGCAGTGTTGTAATTTGCGGAAGTTACAATTCTACTAGACATGAAACTTAAAAGGCTATATGCTGTTGTCTCATTAAATATATATATATATATATATATATATATATATATATATATATATATATATATATATATATATATTAATGATGAAGGAGACAGTAAACACTTACCACACGAAGAGAAATTATTCTATATTTCGCGATTTGAGTCGCATTTTCAAGTTAGGAGGAGAAAGATCGGCGTTACTTGGAGAAGAGGCACAGAATACTGACCGTAGCGTCTCTACGATCAATGTTGCCAGAAACAGTTGATAGATGACGAGAAGTACTTTAACCAGTGTTTACTGTAAGGTGGGTGGGTAATTTTGGGGAGGAGAGGAAAGGGTTACTGGTTGGCTAGGTTGAGTCTGGGGGGTATAGTGGCGTGCATGCCTGTTATATAGGCCCTTTCCCATCGCCTGCGGAAAGATGTCAGAGTGGGGGAGGGGGGGGGGTAAAAGGTGGATGATGGCAACACGGAATCAGTTGTTGAAGGTGGTGTTATGGCTGTTGGCGTGGATGGCAACAGTGAAATCGGAGTTTTGGGTGGAGGAACAGTGATTATTGATCCTTAGTTTCAAGGGGGTGGAGGTTTCGCCTACGTAGAAGTTGCCGCAGATTTGGCAGATGAGGGTGTAAATTAGGTTGGATGAGTGGCAGGTGACCTTAGGATGAAGGGTGAACTCGCCTGCCGCTGTGGGGATCAGGAGGGTGGGGGAGGTGATGAGTATGGGGCAGGTCTTGCATCTGAGTATATTGCACCTGTGAGCTGGGGGGAGTGGTGTGGAAGGGGTGGGAGTGTTTCTGACCAAGATGTTTTGGAGGTTGGGGGGGCGACGCAAGAAGACCCTAGGTTTATCCCGAAAGATGTCCCTGGTATCAAGATCACTGTGCAGGATGGGGAGGAGGGAGTGGAGGGTATGTCTGATTTTCGTAAAATGGGGGTGGTATTGGGTGATCAGGGTTGGGGGGTTGGTTTTGGGTTGTTTGGTGCGGTTGTGGGAGTTGGCTCTAGTGATTTGTTTGTTGATGAGGGTGGAGGGGTAGCCACGGTTGGTTAGGGCTTGGTGCAGGCGTAGGTTGTAGTTTTGACAGGATGAGGGGGATGAGTTGAGGCGCTGGCCTCTGAGGGCAAGGGAAAATGGGATGGCTTTTTTGGTGTGGTAGGGGTGGGAGCTGGAGTAGTGGAGATACTGGAGGTGGTTGGACGGTTTAATGTGTATGGAAGTTTCCAAGTGGTCTCCCGCAATGTGGATGTCCACATCTAGGTTGTCTTTGGAGTGGAACCAGGTGAATCTGTCCTTCATGATGATCATGAAATTCGTCAATTGTTCTACCAATAACACACTTGTCAAATTCGTCCACATCACTTTAAATTTCTTTCTTCTGGGTGGTTTGCTAGTTGTTACAAATCTCTTTCCAGTTACTTTGTTGCGATCATTTTCGTTTTAGATGCATTTCGAAGTACTTAATGACACGTCAGTAGCAGCAGAAATATGCTTTTGCACACTTGTTTAACATTCAATGCAAGAGCACTGTCAGCTTCTTTCTTCATAAACCTACACGTTGAGATAATTTCTCTACTCTGACTGTGAATCACTTTGCATTCTCCAATATTTTTTCCAGTTTTCACCCCAGCTTCCGTTGAATAAAAACACACTGCAACACAGGTCAACAATCTCCTCACAAGTGATAACAGGATCTGCCCCCCCTCCCTGCCTGGAGAGGAAGAGGGGGGAGGGAGGGAGGATGCCTCTTTCGCCGAGGGGTCTTAATCAACGGGGATTTCACTGACAAGAAGAATCCTCTGTCATTCTTTTCCTTGAATTATCACCTTCTCAAATTGTCACTTTAAAAAAAAGAAACTAAATGCAAGTACCGAACACCCCTAGCAATAAGCTCTGAAGTCAGATTATGGATGTAGGTAATTGTTAAAGCAGTTAGCAACTCTGCTCTCAGTGGAACTCTCGCATCGTCTCGCTGACGGCAGGCTTCTGCGCAGCTGAATGTCAGAGCTAAAGCTAAACTGAATGGCCTGTACGACTCAAGAATGCGTGGGAGGGGAAGTGAAGTGCATTCAGGGGAAAATGCAGATGCAGTTACCAGAGGTGCACACTGATTTGCTCTGCCCATTCACTTTCTCCCCTTTTATAGTGCTTTTGTTGGTGCAAATAAGTAACTCAATATATAGAGGGCGTCACTTTAATGGCACCCATGGACCACAGAAACTTAGAGGACATCAAAACAAAGAACTTCTTTCAGTAACACTTTTCTCGTTGGTGTGTTTCGGCGCTATAATTATTAAATTAAAAAAAAAAAAATTCATACCTGAATCCCATCAACCCAACACATTTGATCACATTTGTGACATCATATACTGTCATGAAGCTGTGCGTGCCAGGGTTGCAAGGAACACACATATTCTATGAAAAATGAATAGGCTAGAACCAGCCTCATTATGTACTGTAAAACAAAGCGAAGGAATGCGTTCAGTAACCCAACAGAAAGTGAACAGATAAGAAAAATCACGAATGGAACAAAATGTGTCTGACAAAACCTACGTATTTTCGGACGTCTAATTCGAATCTGCAATAAAAAAATAAGGGTTCCCTTTTAACATTTCAAGGTTTTTTTATACAGTGCCTTATGGTAGAGTTGGCCATAGAGTAACAGCAAGCACGCCAGGTGGTGAGACCACATCGGCCGGCATTTAGACCCACAGCTATATGCTGAACTTTGCACTGGATGCATCAGTGCTTCAGTGTCCAGTTTGCACGGTGTTAACAATTTTCTCAGATTTTAGTTTAGTTTACGTATTACTGGTTCTTTTCTGCAGTCCAATAATGTCGCACTATACATGCAATGTAAAACAACAGATTTTTATGTTCAACTCTTACCATTACAAATTATTGTAGAGAAGTTAAAAGGCATTTTGAGATAGTGTTCGAAAACTTGTGAACAAATTTAGGAAAACAGGGTCTCTTCTTGATAAGAAGCGAAAGGTGAAACAGTGTGTGTGTACTGATGAAAAACTAGATGACGTTTGAACACTTCCTTAAAAATGCCACACACATGAGAAAGTAGGACATTTCCAACACCTCTTGTAACAAGGTACGTAAAAAAAAAAAGATTAAAAAAAAATAAAGTGCTCCCCTGTGCTTAGCACCATGCCATGAAGGCATGTAGGGGTAACGCCCCACACTTTCTTGATCCGGTCACGATGTGATCAGCATCACGCACCTAACCACCTTTACCCCCCAGGTACCCATGTCATTCGATGTTGGGTGAGCCGCTTCCGTTAGAAAAGTTCCCCAATTTGAACCAGCCGGTTATCAAACCCGGAACCTTTAGCATGGTAGTCAAGATGCGTTACCGACTGAGCCACCATGGCCACATAACAAGGTACGTGTTCATTTTAATTGTAACTGTGAATGCAATTGTACGATCTTATTTCATTACATAGCTAGCGGTTCCAGTTACTTGGATTTTCGATCCAGTTTGCCACCAGACGCGCTCTCGCTGCCCTCCATGGCCAACTCCACCATCATGAAAGGCACTCTATAATTTCTATTTATGTACTGAAGACACTCAGCATTGCCTAATTCAGTTATTCTTTACTCTTTTGGACTTTATCTCAACCGAAAAAACTTTTATTAGAGAAAATAATGTTCATACAATTTAGTGTTGTTCACTAATTGCATGGTAAAACTGAAACATCCAGCTGAGAAATTCTTTGCACAATATCAACAATCCTATCAGGCAAATCAGATGCTCTTGCACATTCTTGTTCTCATAAAGTGGCACATTTTATAAGGTTAGACAGTTTAAAAACATGTCACTTTATCTGAATAGCAGTGTACAAGTCTAAGCTTATAACAGTTAGATGTACAACCCAACATGAACCAACTCTAACTGCTTACAATTGCATAAAAATTAACATGTATAAAACACAGTTCGTTAAAAAAACTCACACAACAAATAAAAAATAATAAACTCCTAATCCAGTAATGAAAATATGTTAACATTTGTTTCACCTGCTCTCCTCATCTAATGTCTCACACTGGATATTCAGGAATGATCAGCTTTTCTTTATTTTTGTTGGCATATTCTTTTTATTTAATGGAGTAATGAATGTAGATTCTTATATGTTAGATATCAGCACATCCTGCACATTTTTATTACAGGAGACAATATTTCTGCTGTTCAAATCCACGTGATAACACTTCAAATATTAATAATATTCACTTGTTGGAATAAACAAATGTTTATTTGCGAAGTCATTTCTATTTCTGTACATTTTCCCTTTACAATGCAATTTAACAGGAAGTGGAATATAATACATCTTATTTTGCAAGTTTTTTCTTGTTTAATCCAGGTTTATTTTTTACATAGCTTATTGAAACCAGCCACATATACAAATGACAACTACTTAAATTTTATAAAATATAATTCCTTCTCTGGTTTTAATACTGAATGTTACCTTGTTTTTACAAAATTCTTTCCATGCCGGTATGTAGAAATAACTGTATGCAATACACTTCCAGTTCAAAAGCAACAAAAACATTATGTTACTTATATGCACTGCTTTGTGTAACATAATGGTAATCCAACTAGTCAATGCTATTTAGTCAGATTCCTTGCATGTTATGACATTATTCTATGATGCAAAATGTAACTTCTGAACAAAGTAAAAAAATAGCTCCAAAATATAAGCAATAAAATCTTCTCCGTTCCTAACATTTAAACCTTAATAATACACAACATATTCACACTCACAGACATCCATTCAGTTGACAACATATCTACATATCATCCAATCACTAATACAGGGAATCCATATTTCTTCATTTCAAAAAACCGTATCTTTTTCGATTCAATCCCATCTTTTCCTCTTCTTCCAAAGTTGTGTTAAGGCTGTTGCTAAGCTCTATTCCAACATCTTTTCCCATCTGTGGGAGAGAAAAAATTAAGGTTGTTTTTGGATGTTCAAGGAACACACACAGTATATTACATGCTATGGACGGAACACATCAATCTACTTCATTTTATAATTGTCAATTTGCTAATAAACTTTGCAGGCAAGTACCCCACCACTTGCTACACAAATTTCCCAGTAGTTAAAGCAAAGATCTATGTCTGCAATGGTGGAGGATGCAAAATGTTGCCCAGGCAGCAAAGCACCATGAGTGGATGTGCATTTGAAGTATGGTCGATACCAATGGCATATTCTCCCATGTTGCTGTGTTTACTGCTGGTAAACCAACTTTTCTCACATATGTAAATTGCTGGAAATTTGTGAAGATGATGATGAATGATGAAGACATACAGGCACAACACATGAGCCCCACAGAGGTTTATAATGGCTCCGAGTCCAAATACCTTTCTAGTTTGCATAATGCAGTCCAAGGTGTATTCCATGGAAGAGGTGCACAAAAGGAGTATTAACGCTTCTCAAAAAAATCAACTGGGTGGTTCTGCACCTATATATATTGTTGAATATTGTATATAGTATTGATTTCCGTTCCTCATTTGTTTCTATTTTACTCCCGCTGGGAGCTTCTTGCAAGAACGCAGAATTCTGGGAGCGTGATATTCTAACACAGCGGCATGGTGCATGTCGTCTCGCGGCAGCGAGAAGAACATTTTTCAGCTAGCCTTATCGGATGTGGGCTTTCGTGTATCTTATCAGCGTGCAAACGTATCTAATTACTGTATAATGCTAAGTGAATTAAAGGACTTGTTTGATATGCAAATTTGTTGCTGTATCCGTTGTTCCAGCCCTATGGTAAGGTATTCAATATGGCATCATCCCCAGAGGTGCTAGTTTCTTTCATGGTGTTACCTGGAAGGAATCTACAGACATACATAAATGACAAAATTGGGCATGTACTGTACAAGTAAAACCAACTTTAGCTGTATCGAATGTGAAAAAAGTGCAGTATCAGGGACAAAAAAGGGGTGGAAGTACATATAGTTAGAGATATGTAAATGTTGCAATAAATAAGTGTATTCTGGTGTTCATTACACTTATATTTTACTAATGAATATTATCTATACTAGAAATGTTCACACATCAGCATCCCATAAAAAGCTGATTTAACTTTGTCATTAGAAAGCAAGAAAACTGTGACCAATTCAATACTTCTATGATTAGAAGCAGCTAGTGGGCTTAGGAGGTGCAAAATTATGCAGGGTATGGTCAAGATGCAGCTCCGGGCCTTCAAGGGAAAAAAACTGCTTTGAAAAGTACCACATAAAGAAAAAATTAGCTACTTCGGATCTGATGAAGAAATATGTATAACTAACCACCTCTTTTAGCTTGGCGAAAAGTTATAACTGAAACTGTGGAGGGATTGGGGTGGGGTCTTGGTGTTGTAAGCTCCGGTTCTTTACGCATATAAATCCCCGCCTGCGTATGATGAAAATAATCTCTAAATAAACAAATAAAAACCTCAGTGTTGCTTCCTCCAGCAACACAATAAATTATTTTGACTTTTTAATTAGGTCTATATTGAAATTCCAGAAGTGTCTCTATATTTCATTACAATTTTTATATTTACATTCTGCATACCTGTCATTTTCAAATATCTACATGGTATACAAAATAACAACTTTGTCTTTGTTCTACTAATAAATACAAATAAGAAGCAATCACAATAACCACTACAATACCGAGGTATATTAATTTTGATGTAACAGTTATGTGGGTTTGGAAAAGCAAAGAACTATTTAATTGACAATGGGTGGCTAATTCTATTTAGAAATCCAAGTTCCACACATAAATTTTGCCTATCAGTTACGTAATCATGCGAATTTTCTTGTGATTAATTTACGTAGAATTAAAAGAAGGAGGGGTTGAAAGGAAAGCTTTGTTTTGAGGGTGTCTGAGAACTAATCAATGACGATAGGAATGGTTTAAACTTTAGAAGCATCAGAGGTTTAGCAGAAAAGATCAACAGAATCTGTAGATGCAGATGAAGTGAAGAAGAAAAAGTATGTCACGAAGTATCCATAAGATAATTTTGTTTACTTGTTTTCAGATAGGCTAATCGGGACTAATCCTACAGTTTAAAGTGGAGTCCGAACCAGTGTGCATTGTGCTTCCACCAGGGAGGGGGCAGTAGAAACCAGAACCTCTTCATTATAAGGCGACAACGTTACGCCATTGGAGAAAAAATGTACAGAAAAAACTCACAGGCAACGTGTCATATTATCACCATAGAAGATGCGTTCATTTAAGAGGGTGTATTGCCAGAAACAAATATTTGAGACTTTCGGAAAACAACGTTATTGTTCACGGAGTTAGCTGCCTTGATTCAAGAATGAAAGAATGTGAAATTGAAACTACCACCTCAACTTTCGAAGCGGTATGAACTAATGAAACTCCAATTTTGAAAAAGTAAGTTGTTGCTGATTCGACTGATTTATTCTATGTGAAGTCACTTTTCTGCTTATTTTAGCTAATGCCGACAATGAGGTTCAATGGTAATTAGATGAAAGTGGGAAGGGGGTAAATAAATACACGCAGACATTGAAAATACAACCCCCCGAAATTATTATTTTGACTGTGGTTCCAGGTGCCAGAGACTCCTTCACCCGCAAGATTAAAGTTTCCAGGGTATACTACGCAGGATGGAGGTTGACATTTGAGCGCTTTCGAAAAGTTTGCGCCATACAACCAAAGTCATTTGTGAAAAATAGATGAATTACCGGGTATTGTGATCAACATTCTACAAAATCTAAACTATTTGTTACCTCAGTGCATGTGTTAATCTAACCATACGTCACTTCTCCCGCATGAGTAATGAAGACTTGCTTCAGAAAATGAATAACAACTTAGCTAACAGATTTTTCAATGTTATTTGATTATTACTTTTGGGCGATATTTTGTGAAAATAGCCTTTCGTAAGCCTGGGGATACTTTATGCAGAATGAACAAAGAATTTGTTTTTCCGTGTGTGTGTTTACATTCCCAATAAGGCATTTATTTTAATCCAAATATCCAGAGGCGGCAGTTAGGAGGGGGGAGTTCCCACTGCTATATATTATCACTTGTTGCACCCGCACTATGGTCTCTTAATGCTAAGACTTTTCTACCAAAAAAATAAACTGTGCTTGCCCCCAAGTTTTGGCACCCGATAGTCTTTACTGCAAACATTCAGATACATTTGTCAGTTGTAATAACCTTGTAAGCCAAGATAAGTGATCATTAACCCCCAAGTTTGTCAAAAACTGATATGATGATAATAATATATCATCAGGAACATTTAAATTACGAAAAAGTAATTTAATCCTTCACCATTGTATACCTTCTATTACTGTACCCTAACATATAAAGTGGAGTAGGTATGTGCCTTGTATTTTTGCACTTGAAGGACAAAATGTGATGCAACCAATTCACATTTATTTCACTATATTGACATGAAGGAAAGAATGTGATTAGAATGTATGGCTGTGCACACACAAATACTTCCTTGAAATAATTGTGTCCATCGGAGACAAAGAAGTGGAATAAGATACGAAAATAAGTTAGAAAAGAAAGAGGAAAGACACCAAACATACAAAAAAAACAACATATGTGATGTGTATGTGAATGGCAGTTAAGAGAAACATTTGAAGAATGGAACAAGAGAAAGGGAGAAAGAGATAACAAGCTGAGAAAGAAAGATATAAGAAAGCATTAGGGAGTTAAAAGGGAAAAGAAGTGAAGGGAAATCGGGTGTATAAGAGAGAAGGGGATACATATGCATGTATGTCATACATATATGTGTCTTACATATGTGTGTGTGTATATATATATATATATGATAAAAGCAAGGAGGGCCAAAAGGGCTAAGTAAAAATCAAAGAAGGTAAAAGGAAACACTCACCGGAGAGTAGAAAAAAATCAAAATTTTCGCTAATTTCATAGCATCATCGGTGTGAGGAGAAATAGAAGTTGGGGCACTGCAGAGTTGCCAGGTCACCATTGAAGAAGAAGCGGTGCATAGAATGAAAAAAACACTGTTTCGTCACCAGGCTCGTCATAAACTGTGAGTGTGTGGGATGAGCTGGGAGGGAGGGTGGGAGGGAGGGATGGGCATTACTGGGTGGCCTTGTTCAAGCCAGGTGGAGTGGTTGCACTCATGGCCAATATATATCCACGGTTAACCAGGGCCTGGTGTAGGCGGAGGTTATAATTCTGGCGGGAGGTGGGTGAAGTGTTCAAGCGCTGTCCCCTGAGGGCCAGAGAGAATGGAATGGCTTTTTTGGTGTGGAACGGGTGGGAGCTGGAGAAGTGTAGGTATTGCATGTGGTTGGTGGGTTTTATGTGGATGGAGGTAGTCAGGTGTCCTCCCTCGATGTGCACGTCCACATCCAGGAAGGTGATCTGGTTGGGGGAGTGTGTCCAGGTGAATTTTGGGGAACGGAAGTGGTTAAGTTGGTCCAGGAAGGCTGACAAGGATGGTTCTCCATGTGTCCAGAGCATGAAGATGTCGTCGATGAAGCGAAGCCAGAGGAGGGGTTGGAGGGGTGGGGTAGCCAAAAACTCTTGCTCAAGTTTGCCCATGAAGAGGTTTGCATAGGATGGGGTCATTCTGGTACCCATGGCTGTACCTCGGATCTGTAGGAAATTTTGGTTTTCAAAGATGAAGTTGTTACAAGTGAGGACAAGGTGGGCTAGGTGGGTCAGGAAGTTGGTGCTGGGGTTGTGAGGTTTGGGTCTGCTATTGAGATAGAATTCTATGGAGCGGAGGCCATGGGAGTGAGGTATATTGGTGTAGAGGGAAGTAATATCGATGGTGGCAAGGATGGTATTTGGGGGCAATGGTGGAAGGGTGCTGATTTTCTGGAGGAAGTGGTTGGTGTCACGGAGGTAGGAGGGCAGAGCTTTCACAAGAGGCTGGAGATGGGAGTCAACAAAGGCTGAGATTCTTTCTGTGGGTGAGTTATAACTGGACACAATGGGTCTACCGGGGTTGCCAGGTTTGTGGATTTTGGGCAAAAGATAGAAGGTGGGGGTGCGGGGATTGTTGGGTATTAACATGGCGGTGGTACGAGCTGTTAGGCCTTCAGGGGGGCCGCGGGTGTGGATGAAGTCCTGGATTTTGTTGAGGTGTTCGGCGGATAGGTCAACTGTGGTGGGTTTGTAGGTGGAGGGCTCAGCCAGCTGGCGGTTGGCTTCCGCCAGATAGTCTTGAGAGTTCAAGACCACCGTGGTGGACCCTTTGTCAGCTGGGAGGATTTTGATGTTGACAAAGGGTCCACCACTACCACCAAGAAACCTGCTGCCACCAACCCACCGGCACTCATCACCCAATATCATCCCCACCTCAACAAACTCAGGCACACACTGCACTCTCTTCTCCCAATTCTCCACAGTGATCCTGAAACCAAAAGCATATTTCCTGATAAACCAAGGGTGGTTTTCAAACGCTCCCCCAACCTCCAAAACATCCTGGTCCACAACACTCCTTCACCACACATCCAACACCCCCCTGCCCATAAATGCAACCGCCCCAGGTGCAAGACCTGCCCCATCCTCATCACTTCTCACACCCTCCAGGTGCACACGGCCACTGGCAAATTTACCCTTCATCCAAAAGGGACCTGCCATGCCTCAAACCTTATCTACATCCTCACCTGCAACATCTGTGGTGATTTTTACCTGGGGGAAACATCAACAGCCCTCAACCTCCGCATCAATAACCACCGCTCCTCCACCCACAACCTGGACTTCACTGTCGCCGTCCACACCAACCACCACAACATCAGTTTCAACGACTGCTTCCGGGTAGCGATCATCCATCTCCTACCCAAACCAGCCAACACCTCTGTTCGCAAAAGATGGGAAAGGGCCTATATATCAGCCATGAGTGCAACCACTCCACCTGGCCTGAACAAGGCCACCCAGTAATGCCCATCCCTCACTCACCTTCCCCCCCACCAAACCATCCCGTCCCTCCCGCCCTCCCAACTCTTCCTACACACTCACAGTTTACGACGAGCCTGGTGACGAAACAGTGTTTTTTTCGTTCTACGCACCGCTTCTTCTTCGATGGGGACCTGGCAACTCTGCAGTGACCCGACTTCCGGTTCCGTCTATTTCTTCTCACACCGATGATGTTATGAAATTAGCGAAAATTTTGAATTTTCCTACTGTCCGGTGAGTGTTTCCTTTTACCTTCTTTGATTTATATATATATATATATATATTTATATATATATATGCCCTTACATTTATACCTGCCCACCCTAATCTATCAATATACAGCTTCTGCCCACCAGGTCGAAAATTGGTATAATCAATTTACAAGACTTCTCAATTTAATGAACACTGAAATCATTAAAAATTCCCACGAATGACCTCAACATGACCCATCACATCGGTAACGCTGGTTGCCGTGTCAAAAGAATCACACCGATTAAACCTAATCAGACCAATAGAATCTTGACATAAAAATATCCTAAAAGGTTATGTTCACCACTCTAGAGCTCAAGAAGTATAAAAGCTGCAGCAGAAATGAATTTATGCTTTGTAAAAAATTCCCACTGTCACCTGTGCACCCTGTACATTGAAATTAACCCCTCTCTATTGACTTATTAACGTGCCGGAAAAGATAAACTTAATTCGAATTCTTTCCCAGATAAAGAATACGTTATGGTAACTTTAATTTACAACTTCTTGAGTTATTAATCATACACGAGTGACCAGTAAGAAGTGAACCCCCCCCCCCCCCCTGTAAGAGATCACTGACATTAGTACACACATGGTTACGTTACATGAATTGAGAAACCTGCAACTTAATAATATCGACACTAGAAAATTGATTCATGTGCTTTTATTAACTTGAACAACTGCAAAAATAAAATCTGCTGAATTTTACTTTGAACTACAACGATCAGAAAACATATTATTTTGTGCAAACAATATTTTGCACCTAACCATCATGCTGGACAATAGCGTAGTCGTACATGAAATGTCAGCTGATATGGCTGTTATCCTTTTACATTACAACCGATCACACAGAGCTCGTCGACACCGTCTATTATTACGTGTGATAATATTCTGGAGAATTATCAGCTTAGATTGTTTTAACCTTGCTAGACAAATACAATTTTATACCATTTCAAATATTTAAATACGAACAATAGAACTTGTCAGTTTAAGTTTTAGCTACATCAATTTTCAACAGCTGACGGGCGTGAAAATACGTCATAAAATCTCTCATTCATTATATGTTAAGTTCTGACAAAAATAACACAGAAAGTAATGAGTATATTGAGCACGAGAAATTGAAGATTATTTACAGTAATTATTATCTACATAGTCTTGGGTAGCGAGATTTCCTCGTCAAGATGGCTACCCCTAGCTTGCGCTTCCCGCCCAAATTAACGAAGTATTAAGTTCCGTATTATGGCCATAATATTCGCACACAAGAGCTAGCTTAAATACGTATGAAGCAGATGAGTTTCATGAATCCCAAGTTAGATTTGGGTTATCCGTTAGCACTTAGTTAGATAAAGTTTCGTACTTACAATAATTCCGGGTCCTTCGATCTATGAACACTGAGCGAGAAATAAAATTCAAATATCGGTCCACACCTTCACTTGTGCACCAATATTTCTTGTGACGAAGGTAATCCTATTCTTCGTGAATCATTGGCATCATTTAACTTGGATGGATAACCTATCGATGGTCTGATATCCGTTGACATCTCGAGCATGAATTGCAGCCAACTTCCGTGTCTACCATTCCCTTTCAGCCGAACTCCTGAATCGCTCTTCCGCAACCCGTTCATCACTTTAGGATTCCATCCTGCGATTTCCTGCAAGAAGTCCAATCCTCAGCGCAGAGCTGCTTTCACTTCCAACGTATGTCCATAAATGATCAATAACCCATTGTTTGATCTTTGTTTTGCACAAATTCACCAAATCGCATAAAAGGAAGAAGCATTTTCTTTCTAGATCCCGTTTGGAAATCAAGATTAGCTATTGTCATTGAACTGTTCAAAAGAACTGCTTCTCTTATCGTGCTGCACACTGTTGCCATCAGATATACAGATTTTGTTTTGTGAGTCCTCAAGATTATTAACATGTGCGAAGCAACAGTCGTGGCAAATTATCAATAATCATTATCAATCATAGAGGGAAAGAACATGAATACATATGAATATGATATGACTCGCATAACGATACCCGTTATAACCGTCCCTGTGCAGTATAAATGGTCAATGAAAAAAAGAGTACAAATAGGCACATTTATAAATACAAATCTCATGTAACTTACCCTAAGTGCATCTGCGAGTGTTTCTGGATGCAAGCTCCCTACTCCTGTCTTGAATGTAGATGTTACTTGCCCAGATTCTGTCACAGCCACCACAATTCCTGACTTGCTACAAGTTTCTTCCTCTGCTGTTGGATCCACCACACAGTGCTCTCCTATCTGTGGGTAGTGTATATGATATAAGTGATTTCAGCAAACAACCTTCCGAGTGAAATCGATGCACATGAATTGTTTCATCCTTTTAGAACTTCCTCCAAAACAGTCAAGAGAACTTGGATATATTATTTGCATTAGACAAAAATGATGGATTGGTAAAAACTGAAAATAATTTTGATACAATAATTCTGTCGAGCATCTAGAGCCAAATTCTCCCCTTTTATTATGTACACTTCTGTTCCCAAAAAGTGGCACACTCGTTTGAGTTGAAGTCCAGCTTCATGTCTGGAAGTACAGCTGAAGTAAGTGTTCTGAAAGCACTGTACTTTCGACACGAAGCTGGACTTCAACTCAAACGAGTGTGCAACTTTTTGTGAACAGAAGTGTACAATATTTTTTTAAATTGCACATTGTTCTTGTAAAATAAATTCATACATGCACAGTTGTATTTTAAAAACAGCGAAATACATCAGTTTGTTCACACACATTGACAATGTAACAAATATCATGAAAATTATGCAGAATTTGCATTATTTTTGCAACAACATTGTGAGAAGAAACAAATTTTGTGATTATCTCATGTGAAATTATGAGTATTTCAAAGGAAATGAGGTAGACAGATATGGTACAGTTGCAATGAAAAGCCATCACATTAAAATGTATAATTGTTCTGAACGACTTTGAATTGGCAGCCCTAACCTTAAACAAAATAATATTTAATGGCACAATTTCGAAGGTAACCAACCTGTTGTACTGAAAATACTGGGTATATGTTTAAATCATCTTTCAGCTGTGAAGGGAGAGACGGTAAGAGATTATTTTGTAGCACAATCTTTGGCAACATTCCACTTTAAATTGTCTTTCATTAAACACCATAGATCTGAGAGCATTTTGCCCATCTAGGGTTTGAGTTTTTGCTGTAAGTCCACTTCATGCACAGCTAGGCTAATCGGGACTGAACTACAGTTTAAAGTGGATCTGAAACACTATGTGCCTCCACCAACTATCAAACTCAGCTAAAATTTACACATGTCATGCCTTTGGATCACACATATGCAGACCTGGGCTAAGGAAAATAAAAGTTACTCACAATTTTTTTCGATTTTTGCTATCTGCCATCTTTTTTTCCAGTAGTGATGATGACACCTCTTTCACTTCCTTCTTTATTGATATTTTTTCTTCCCAGAATCAAACACAGGCTGACATAAAATTTTTACACAGTTTGTAATAACAAAATTGAATAGTTTTTGAAAATATTGCATGAATTTACCATATTATTGAATAATTTGAAAGCAAAATAGATTTAAAAAATCGCTACCATGTAAAGCTATGGTTTGCTGTGGTGAACAATAGATGGCTCTGGACTCATTTTCTTATCAGTCTTCTTTATTGTTTCTGAATGTTTTACTGTGGTGAAAATACGTTAATATCTTGATCTCTTTTACAGACTTCAGGCTTTTCATCAAAATTGAGTAAGAAGATGATAAAGTTAAATTTCTGATTGCCATAGAGAAAAATGTATGTGATTGCCTTTTATTGAAGTATAAGAAAGCTAATCTTTTCTTGCCAAATGGCTCTCATATCGAGATCATTTGTATATTAATATACAAGGTGAAGATGATACCACTATGTGTTCAGAAGCCCTTTGTTCATATCTGCAAAGAATGAGTTAGTATCACTACATTCTTTGCAAATCAGCCATGAGTATGTAGTGTTCGTGCGACTTACTCACGTTGAATAAGTTAGTATACAATAAAATGTAGATACTTAAAGGTACTTACGATAGTGAGTATGGATTTTAACCTCACCATAAATTCCTCCAGATTTATTATTGTTGCTGGAATAACAAGGAGTGCACAAATTCAGTTTTCTGCATGGTTGCCAGCAGCAATGGCAGCACCAACCCAGTAGGATATTTAATAATATCATTATTAAAGTCCTTGTCATATCTGACGTGGCTAAGGTGTAGTTACACTGGCCTAGTTTGGTAACCTGATGAAGAGATCAGTGGAATTCTGAAACGTATTTTTCGTTAAAATCCATGCTCACTATCATAAGTACCTTTAAGTATCTACATTTTATTGTATACTAACTCAAGCCATGAGGACACTAGGGATTAAAGTATAGTGTTGTATTCATAAAATGAGCATATGTAGGGGATAAATGTGTTCAAGAAGTAAACATTTTTCATCATCTTCGTACAAATTAACGCCTCTTCACACTTTCCAACTCAGCAACTTGACATAGGTAATGTCTTCTATGTGTACTATGGTAATATACATACAAGACTGTATATATCAGCACCTGTTAATTTTCTCAGAGGTCGTCCTTTCTTTTTTTTATGAAAATGTAAACACATGCTCACCATCGAACAGAGAATGTTCATCATCCAGAGGGTGAACCTCATGAGGGAAAACCTTGCAGATGAGATGTACAGCTAAAAGTAGCAAAGAAAATCTTCATCGGAGGATACTGAACCGCATTTGGTTAGCACAGCATGCTACGAGGGTCACTATTTATATTTTGAGCCTTGGCAACACTGATTGAAGTTAGGTGCGATTTGACGTTTGCACGGAATCGTATGGCATTATTGACCATAACGTACTTCAAATGTTTTGTCAATAGCTTGATTTGTGTTGTTTATGTTGCCTTGGAGATTGCGCGACAACAATAAAATGGAATTAACTCGTGCACATTTTCGTGCGCTGATTTTTTACGATTTTCGACGTGGATTATCAAGACAAGAGTGCATCGATCAACTTACTTCCACATTTGGCGATGAAGCCCCATCCTTTGCCACTGTGAAACGCTGGTATAACGAATTCAATCGTGGCCGTCATTCGCCAAAATCAGTTGTTGTTCAAGAAAACATTGATGCTGTGCAAAACCTAATACTGCAAGATCGTCATGTGACATACTGTGAGATTGAGGCAACCATAGGCATTAGTTTCACCAGCATATATAAAATATTACATGATCATTTAGCTGTGAGAAAGGTATGTTCTCGTTGGATCCCACACAATTTGACAAAAACTCAAAAAGACGCTCACGTCAATTGGTGCAAACAAATTCTCAATAAATACAATCGTGGTGCTTCAAAAGACGTATATAAGATTGTAACAGGTGACGAATCATGGATATATATGCATATGAGCCGGAACGTAAACAGCAGTCGACTTATGGGTGTTTCAAGATGAACCCAATCCAACAAAAGTTGTTCGCGAAGCACATCGAAACAAATGGTTGCCTGTTTTTTCGGGAAAACTGGTCATGTGGCAACTGTGCCTTTAGAGGAACTTAGAACGGTCAACTCTGAATGGTACACAACAATTTGTTTGCCAGAGGTCTTCGGTCAAATACGGAAAACAAACAAACGCCGTCTGATCATTCTTCATCAAGACAATGCCAGCTGTCACACATCTCGTCTAACAACCGACTTTATGAACAGTCAAAAAATCGAATTGATGGGTCATCCGCCGTACAGTCCTGATTTGGCACCCAATGACTTCTTCTTGTTCCCGAATGTCAAGAATAAATTGCGTGGACAATGATTTTCGTCGGCGGAAGACGCCGTTGATGCGTTCAAAAACCATATTATGGAGATGTCTCAAGAAGATTGGAAAAACTGCTTTGACAAATGGTTCGAATGAATGCAAAAGTGTATTGACCATAAAGGAGAATACTTCGAAAAACAATAAAGCAGTTTTCAATGCCAAATTCCTATTTTTTCATTGTTAGGCTCAAAATATAAATAGTGACCCTCGTATGATGCCAGAGATCCCGGATTCGAATTCCAGCCTGGGCATGTGTTCTTTGCAAGGGTTTCTTCATGAATTTAGTCACATCATCACTCAACCTAATCATCACAATTAGCCTGAAGTGGTAGAAAAGTGATGCTAAATTACAAAAATCAATTAAAGGTTCAGTTGTTTGCACTAGCAACAGCCACATTGTCAAGAGTTGCAGGTGCCATGGCAGATGGACACATTGGAAATGAAATGTTATGTTTATTTCTCCTAGATTACCCACACACATTGCAGAGGTTTTCATCATCGGGAGGGGTGAGGTGGGTTTAAAATAAACACCTGTGCCATATAGTGAGGCACTCACTGAGGGAGGAGGGGTACTCTTAATCAGTGGTGCCCTCAAGGGGGTGTTGGTGGGGGTTATAACCCCCCCTTTGGCCCAGTATTCCTAAAAAAAAGTCGAATGTAGGAAAAGATGGCAAAATGAGGGATGACTACCAAAAATAGTGTACGTAACCCCTCCCTTTCGAAAATCCTGGGCATGCCGCTGACTCTAATATACGCTACTATCTCACTCAATTACCTTGCTCAGTGTAACAAGAATAGGAGCTCCTGATACATCAAGTCTATGGCAATCATGTGGATCATCTGACAGCTGCAAATCTACTTGCCCACCATCAACCGTTGCATTCAATATTCGTGGAAGCCTTGTGTTATGCAAGGCAGCCTTCACAGCAATTGACACAGCATCAAAAAGATTCCCACCGCATTCCAGGATCTGTAGCAGAAAAGAAAGATGCAAAGTAGTATTTACGATGGTACTGATATTTAGAAAACTGTGCTGACTGACAGGTCTTTAAATCATAATGAGACTACAACAAAGCTCACGTCGTACACAATGTAACCCTATGATTTTTCTGAGCACTTGTCTCTTGCTTATAACCCTCACATAAGTCGTAAAAGCATGGGAAGAACAGAAACTTACCAGTATGTCAACATACAGGATCCAACACTGCTGGCCTGGCAGTATACAAAGAGGGCGAAGGTCAAATGCTGAAGGGCTTTGATAAGCTCTTGCTAGGCTTCCACTGATTTCTGTTCCCAGTTCTTCCCCTCCTCGACCTTCAAACTCTGGTGTGGCATTTGCAGAACTTTTTCAATGGAAAAAACAAGACAAGTATTGACACAAAAGTAATTTAACAACAATATAATTGACTGAACAGTTCACTAAAATTAGAACCCACATGTAATTCACTTGCAAATGTTGTCTTAAGATTTCTAACACCACCACAGCACGAAATTGTACTAATAACTCATGGTACTGAATTTTGTTTCTTCAAAAATATTCAAATTATATTTCAAGCCTAGCATAATCATAATGCATTTTTTTAATTTTACTAAGTGGGTGACTTGTGTTTATTCCTGGTGAGAGCGAACTAGGGTTAAATTTGCATCAATGTCCCTGCATAAATGGCTTTGAGAATTCTTCAGGTCTGGCCACCTAACCTACTCATTGAACCATATAGGAGCATTTTACAATCAGAACTTGTATCTGCTCTCCCAGCCTTTCATGTGTGTACCCAAGGTAAAAAGGGCATACTGAGCATGGGCTAATTACACTACATCCCTTATGAAAAATCAAGAAATATACGGAGTATTACATCTATAATCATGTCGTGCATTCATGTCATGGTGCAATGAACACAAAACAGCTTTGTTTTTAATTATCAAAATTATAGTTATAAAATACGAATAAGGTGCTTGCATAACAGTACATTTATCCTAAGTCAATAGATTCCTGTACAATTAAAACTTCTCAGAAATAATTTAAGAAACATACCAGTCCACAAAGAATTCAATTTTTCCCTCTCTCGGTCTTTCTGGGTATGGCGTATCTATCTCAGTCTTCACTCCAACCAGAATATCAGTATTAGCTAACCGTAA
This sequence comes from Lepisma saccharinum, assembly GCF_977018435.1. NCBI lineage: Eukaryota > Metazoa > Arthropoda > Insecta > Zygentoma > Lepismatidae > Lepisma > Lepisma saccharinum. Next base: position 14,449,105 of record NC_139245.1, read on the forward strand.
ACGTGCAGATCCACTTGCATGGGTCACCACATCAGTCTCAAGTTCCATTGGACGATACTCATATCGTGTTCTTCCGTCTGACCTAAAATTATCCTGCAATGAGAAAAAAAATACCATGATGTACATTACAGTTGTGAGAAATATTTACATTTTAATACATTACAAGAACAATCCGAAAAGTGAAAGGACAGAATAATGACAAAGACTCTAGGCGTGCTTGCGTTGGTCAGAGGCAAGAAGGTAAAGAAATAACTGTGGAAGCTATGATTTTGTATTTTTGTTATTTAGCATTGGTTTTCTGCCACTTTTGGCTAATTGTGCTGATGAAGATGACTGACGGTTAGAGCAAATTGACGAAGGGACACTCACACAGAACACCCATGCCAAGGTCCGGACTGAAATCCAGGAACCTCAGTGGCAAGATCAAGTCAACCACTTAACATACTTGACCACTAAGTAGAATGTTATTCGAGTATCTTCATACTATGGTAATCATAATTCTGTTGTGTTATCTGTGTGCGTGCATGAATTGTGGAGAAGAAAAAGAGGCCCAAGTACCTTTTTCAATTCCGATGTCATCATGCTACAAATGCAATTCTTACATGGTTCGATTTCGACTTACTTCTGTTAACACATACTGCGGAATTTAAGCGATTACTTAAGATATATATATTATTAACTTACGTTTTGCGAGTATCGAGGTAACTCCTGCGACATTTCGTTCCACCATGTCGTGGATTGACGTGCACCTGTAATGGGTTTTAGATTTTTATTGCTTTTTAACCACACACCTTATACCAATACTATATCCTGTACCTGTGGAGAGTTTGATTTCGTTATGATTTATACATAACCTAAATGTGAGCAGCCTGAGGAAGGGAGCAGTTGCGTCCCGAAATGTCGCAGGAGTTACCTCGATACTCACAAAACATAAGATAATAATATATATATATTAAAGTTGTGAGTAATTCACACAACTCTCATCATGAATTACTTAAGATTTTGCTCAATATATGCTTTTGTGGTTAGGTTAGGCAGGTCAGGTTTAGTTCTCTTAGCATCAAAATAAAGTCCCTAATTGCATCCTACTAAGGTTTCGATTTACTTCTACATTCATTCCCACTCTTCTATGATACTTACAGTCGCTTGTCAACGGAGAATACCTAGGTCCATGGGAAGCACACATGCTTCAAATTTTCAAAATTCTACAATAATTAGTCTTTCTGCTAGGAGAATTTGAAGTAAATCATAAAACATTCGGAACTGTTACGAAAAAAATTTTAACTTGCAAATTCTATATTACAGTAAAATCCTAACTACATATGCACAGTCATCTGCTTCAGATCCCACAAATATGACTCAAGATTAGTTATGCACTCATTTTTCCTGTGTAGGTTGTTCCTTGGGCTGCAGCACAAAGGAAAAATTTAACACAGGCAAGGGTAACAATTCCGATTGTTTTATGATTTCTTTTTTCAAATTCTCCTAGCAGGAAGGCTAATTATTATAGAATATTCGCAATTATTGCCACGCAAAATATGAACCTCCCTTAAAGTAATGAGCACTGTTTAGATTTCGAAAAAAGTTATTTATGTTGAGCAACTTAAAAATAACGTTACGCAAGCATGCGCCCTTCCCATGGACAATGTATTTTCCGTTGACAAGCAACTGTTAAGTATCGTAGACCAGTGGGAATGAATAAAGAAGTAAATCGGTACCTTAGTGGAATGCATTTAGGGACTTTATTTTAATGCTAAGAGAATCAAACCTGGCCTGCCTAACCTAACTACAAAAGCATATGTTGAACAAAAAAATAAGTAATCGCTAAAAGGCTAGATTCTACTTTATGTCCTTATTGCCTTTTGGTGGTAACCTATGGGAGTTAACAACACTGCAGGCTCCTCTTTGTGTCCACGTTGTGAATGTGTGTGCAGCCCAACTAACCATTCATGGGTAGCCCCACGAACCATTCACGATAGCCCCATGCACCATTCATGGGGACGAGGTATGCCTACGAGGTTAGGTTAGGTTCCATTAGCACTCATTTCACTCCTAAACATGTGCCTCATCATCGAAAAATTTTCTCAGTACGTGTTCAATTACGCATATCCAGACAACATCAGTTTTTATCGATTTCCTCCTCCAGGTAATTTTCCATCGCTTTGGGATTTACATTGTTGAATTCCTTATACAATAAGCGGGTCGGGTACCCTATTCTACACCCTCGAATTTTGAATTATTTTTTTTTCATTATGAACATTATTTGATCCTATTTGTGAATAAAAAAAAATTGGAGCGCGGAAAGAAGTATTTACGACAGTACAGCCGTTTAAAGTTGAAATTTTGTCGTTTGAAATGGTTCGCAATTATTTCCAATTTCAAGATCGTGATACTAATACGACACCAAATTTTAACTATCGATCTCAACCTAACTGAACTAACCTATCCACGCGCCAATGGTTCGTGGGGCTAGCGTCAATGTTTCGTGGGGCTAGCGCCAATGGTTCGTGGGGCTAGCGTCAATGGTTCGTGGGGCTAGTGCCAATGGTTCGTGGGGCTAGCGTCAATGGTTCGTGGGGCTAGCGCCAATGGTTCGTGGGGCTAGCGCCAACGGTTCGTGGGGCTAGCGCCAATGGTTCGTGGGGCTAGCGCCAATGGTTCGTGGGCCTAGCGCCAATGGTTCGTGGGCCTAGCGCCAATGGTTCATGGGGCAACAGACCATCTCCCTGGAAGTCAAGTACAATGTCCCGTATGTCTCGTCGAACAAAGTCCTCTATGTCCTTCATCCGTTGAACGTGTGTCAATCTCATATTTAGTCCTTTTGTCTTAATTCAATGTCACACAAATCAATTCCAATGTCTAAAGTCGCACAAAACAATTGCAATGTCTCAAATATCCAATCCGCCAATAAATTACATAAATAATATATTGAAATTGCAAATTATCCCATTGCACAAGTCATTCATAACAAGAAAAAATTGCAAATTATCCCATTGCACAAGTCAAAGATAAGAAGAAAAAGAAAATGTTCAGACGTGCGCCTGTGACATGAATCCAAGATGCGCCATGATCAAATCCCTGCAAAACCGTTTCGACGTTACATAAGGAATCTAAATATTGAAAAACGTAAGTTTCGTAGCATGTAGATCTAAAAAAATTACTTTCCGCGCTATTTAGTAACATCGTTTCTTATGAAGAACTAATTTTCGTAACGAGAATATTTGAAATGTGCGAAAAATCGAGGGTGTAGAAAAGGGTACCCGAGCCCAATAAGCTTTCCAACGATATATGACACGTATTCCTTAGGAAATGGACGTAAAGTAGAATCTTACCCGCTAAAACCCCGCTGTATATGTTAACAGAAGTATATCGAAATATGTTAAAATTGCATTCGTAGCATGATGAAATCGCAATAAAACAAAAGGAACTCAGGCCTAAACTAGCATGACACATGTACACAAACAGAACCTGCATCACCTACTCACATCATATATTTCTTTGCATTATGTAGCTATGTGTAGCGAATTGGAAGAGGCAACAGCTGCACGAAAAATAAGATCTAGCAAGCGGATGCTGGGCCATAGAAGTAAGTTGGACAGGACAGGAGTAATCATGACGGTTTTGCTTATTTATTGTTGGACAACCGAGGTTTCCATATATGTGTTTTACGTCGCATTTTTCTCGACTAAGAATAAATGATCAGGAAACAAACATGCCTTATCCCTGGATTCGGACCTCTACAATAACCATTCTGTCACGGAGGTTGATAATTTAGGTTTGCGATTAAATTAAAAATAATTAAATATATTCACCGAAAAGTAAGAATATGTAGGTTTATTAACACCTGCGATCAGCATAAACAAAATATTACCTCCACTCCATGCAATATGAATGTTTTCTCAGCTTCACTTAGGAGTATTTCCGCCATGGTTTTGTGTGAAATGCCTGGTACCCCAAATTTCGTTCCTTCCGAAAATAACGCAGAACCTGTACGAACGTTATTTCAACATATTACAACACAAAAAGAAATATTGGTTTCCTTTCTGTTAAAAATAAATTACTTCCAATGAAAATTGCGTTAGCACTGGAGCTCCTGGATATGTGTAAACAATTCGATTCTGTTTTGTTTTGATTCACTGTGGCCAGGACGTGCAAAATATTAAAATCCGAACCTTCGGGACAAGAAATATGGATGCTTCGGGATGGGGAATCCAGGCGTTTAGGACTGTTGTCGGGAAATTTTCCCATTGATTTTCATATTCTTACAATGTGCACTGACATTTCCAAGACGTTTCAGACAATTATAGTGCAGAAATGCAGATATATCGAGAACTAACCCCTTCCAAACATGCTAATTTGGAATTTACCAATTTGCTCGGGATCCCGAAAAGTCGGCAAAGAATTTCCCAAAGTCACGGTCGGGATCGAGAATGGAAAGTTTTTTGGCCGAGTCTGCTGCCACGCACGTGTCAGCAGTAAGAATAAGCGTCAAATTTGCTCCTGCCACGTAATTAGTCTGCTAAGAGGATGTTACAAATCTTAGAACAGATTAAGACGAGAGAAATGCTAGTGGGAATGAATGTACAGGTAATTTAAAACCTTTTTCTTTAGAAAGCATTTAGCGATATTATTTTAATGCTAACAGAACCTAACCTAACTACGAGAGCATTTAGGTTTATTATTAGAAGAATGCTGAGGGACCTAATCTTAAAACATTAAGTTTTTTCTCGATGCCGCACAACCTGTTCCTAGGTTAACACTCATTTGGAAAAATCTCATACTTTACGTAAGGAAACTGGTACACAAGTTTAACATAAAGTATTATTTTTCCTGTAGAGTTTCTAGCACTGAGAACCTCCGAAGAAAGAAGAAAAACGATTTTGTATGTTGAGAAGGGTATCGTAGGTGGGAATTGCGATATTTGTAAGTAATTAAAAGAAAATCCAGCAACATCCATAGTTTTGTTATGGTATTTTTATCTCACTACACTGAATTGAGTGCATTTTTCATTTATATAATATTAAATTGATTAAATGAGAACTACTTTTGTCAGATGAAGTTGCCAATTAACAAAGGATATTTTCCGGTTCCAGTCCACAGTAGATATTTATTTTAAGGTGCATATGTTTCTATAATATTCTTTGAAATATTGCGCTAAACAAATTAAGAGTTGCATTTTTTGGTGTTATATTTCTATGGTAATAAATGTATTTGGTCGCTAGTGTTTACCACATACTCCTTTTAAGTTACAACGTGCATATTCGAAGGTTTCTGGCAAAGCCATTGCGTCAAAAGTATTTTGTTTTGTGGAATGGCTTGTTTTGTTTAGTAATGATATAAAAATTTTCAATCAGATAATTGCGATAAGTAAGATCCTACAGCGTCTCAAATGTTGCGAACTACATGTTAGTATTTTTCAAATGTCCGTGCGAGATTAATTTTTAAAAAATATATTATCAGTCGCGGCAATGTCATCGATATACAGGTATAAACAGAATCTCTCACTAATTTGAGATACGAGGATCATTGATAAGTTTTTCACATAGCAAACAACTATGCTTGTAGGTGAAATTAATGAATTTTTGAAACTGTTGGTGGAAATATGTTTGATTTTAATGGCCACCACAGTCATGAAATTGTCGCTATTTTATGTCAATATTTTTGGGTATCCAGTACTTGGAATATACAAGGGTAGAGAGAGAGAGAGAGAGAGAGCATTTGTGACGTCAGCCTGAATCCTAGATAGTGCACATCATTTTCCGAAACATTAAACTTTATTGAAAGTACAAGGAAATTCGTTGGTAAGAAACAGTAAGTGTCTAGTTTACGTCCTTTTCGTAAGGAATACGTGTCATATATCGTTGGAAAGGTTATTTTATAAGGAATTCAACAAAGTAAATCTCAAGGCGAGGAAAAATTTCCTGGAGGACAAAATCGAGAAAAACCGATGTTGTCCGGATATGCGTGATTGAACCTACTGAGGACATTTTTCGATGATGAAGCACATATTTAGGGGTGAAATGAGTGCTAATGGAACCTAACCTAACAGGCCTAACCTAACCTCGTAGGCATACCTCGTTCCCATGAATGGTTAGTGACAGAAAGTGTAAAAAGAAAAACTTACTTAACCTACGGATGCCGGAGCGCCGGCTGTCTGCTAGCACGGGCAAGAAGGAGTGCGCAAGAAAGACATAAACGGGTAAGAAGGAGTGGGCAAGAAGGACGTAAACTAGACTCTAGCCCAAGAAACAAAAATCAAAACACTATTCACTTAAAGATGTGTTCTAATTACATCTAAAATAACACAGATGTATATTTTAAATGTGTTAACCCTGATTTCATTTAATTTTTGGAAAGCTTCACATGTATATGATGATTAGAATTCAATTTTTTGGTTTTATACTCTTCCCAAATGTAATCCTTATTATATTTTATAGGAATTCTTAATCAGTAAATTTTAATTATGAGCAATATATGTGCAGTTTATTATAAAATAAGCATTGCACATTTTACACAGTTTTGACTATACTCTTCAGTCTCGGGAGATTTAACAGTGAAGGGTTCACTGTGGATAAATAAATATTGTGAGGATTAATTTTCCTATTAATCGTTAGCTGTCAGCTTTCAGAACTTTGTGAAAAGCATAGTTGAAATGTGAAAGTCTGGTAGTTATGTTAACATAGATGACTTTTTTTTCAAGCTGCAGGCACATTTCAGGCTGAATTGCGAGTAGAAAAAGGGTCCAATATGTTTGGCTAAAATTTACAATGTGGTATATTGCAGAAACTACTTGAATATTAAGTATTGACATGCAAAGTTTTTGAATTGAAGATCTGAAAATGTCAGGAAAAACGTTACCTTGTACTATTTCATAGAAAGGCTAAATGTTAAGTGAATAATAATTGTTGTCTTTCAGGTGATATGGCAGATGTGGACGATTTAGCTTTGACAAATGATGACCATATGGAACAGTTAGATGCCATGGAGAATGGTCAAGATGGTGACACTGTAGAAGGCGACGGAACTGGCACTGGTGGTGCTGCTGTAGAAGATCCTGTAAGTAATATTAATTCACATATTTTCGTGCTTTGCAAACTAGTTTAGAAAATTTTCACACACAAAAAGAAAGAAAATGGTGAGCCAGATTGTTCAAATGAAACTATGACTTAATCATGTAATATTTGTTGAATCCCATGTGATACAAATATGGGTACTAATTTACTACTCCACAAACAGATTTCTTCATTTTTAAATAAGAAACCACAAGTTCCTGTAGCAATTTCTAACATCTGGAAGGTGTTTTCTGTCATGTGGGAATGTATCAGCGGAAATTCATTATTTTTGTTGAAAACTAATTCTCCGACACACAATAGCCTTTGGCGTGTACACCTTCGTAGATTATTGTGCGTCATGCTTGTGTTTTGTTGATTGCAGGGTTTCCAACCACACCATTGTTTTTCAAAAAGATGACGTGTTGTGGATGGGTGGTGAAATTCATACCGGGTGTGGAAGATCCAGTGGATTTTGTAATTGGGTACTTGAAAAATGGGTAGCCCCAAAAGCCATTCACGCATAGCCCCACGAACCATTTCCGGCAAGGTTATGTTAGGCAAGCATAGTTAAAATTTTGTTTGTGAAATAATGGGAAGAAGCTTAAAAAAATCACTTAACAGGTATTTTTTGGGTTAGGAAGGTTGAAAACACTGCATCGACAAAACACAAGCACGATGCACGATACGAAGGTGTACGTGCCATACTGTGTCTTACGGAAGCGAAACAACTCAAATAAAGAAGTGCTCATAATGTGAAAATTTGAAATTACTTTCATCAAAAAAACGTGAATACACCTTCAAGAATGTTCCGCGAAGCAGATAGGTAAGTACAAATGTTAAGTGACGAACCGAAGAAGTTACACGTGTTTGTGGAATAGTAAATTTTTACCTTGTAATTATTTCAGACTGAAGGATGAGATAAATATAAGAAACGTCACTTTTTACAGGGAAAGTTATGTAAAATTAAATTTTCTCATGGACTTATAAAACTGTAACACAATCTGGTTGCCATAACAGTATTTCAACGTTTTGATGAGATTTTGAAAACAGTGTCTATTGATTTTTAAAAAATCAATAAAAATTGAGGAAACAAGTATTTCCTGTGTGGATATTATTTCGAAGTGTTTCTGTAGTTGATGTTACTTTGGGTAATGCTAGGTTTTTTTTTTTTAAACAAAATTTCACAGTTCTTCTCAAAACATCAATTTTGACATTAACAATGAACAAGACTTGCATAATTAATTAATTATGAGTTGATTTATATCATAATTATTACTTGTGTAGCTTAGGCCACATCGAAATAGACATGTGTGCATATGTGTAATTACTTCATAAAATATGTTTGAACACTATTATTGGATATCCTGTGAAGGTAGTTTTTGTGTTAAATATAACATGAGATTTGCATAGATTCTTGTCTCCCATCGAAATCTATAGTATGCCATTATTGTTGGATGAATGGAAGAAAGAGATGAGTGGCAGAAAATTACTAAATCATGCTTCATGTTTAAACTGCAAATCATTAATGGATTTCAGTTTAAATCCCTAAGAGAAATAATATATTCTGCAGTAAAAAGTAGAGACTCTAGCTGCTATCTGGACAACATACTTTACTTATCACAGCAGTTTGAATGTACTGCAGCTTGCATACATTTGCCTAGTAAATTTTGTTCTTGACAAACAAATTTGCCATTGGGAAACTTGTAAAAACATTGTATTTGTACCTCAATCCATTGGTTCACTTACAAGGGAAACTGAACTAATGTAATTGTAAAGATTAGACAAAAACTCACTACAGTAGAGCGTCGATTATCCGAAGTAATTGGGGGACATGGGTGTTCGGAAAACTGGTTTGTTCGGATAATCGAACTGTACATGTTTATTTGCCAAAAAGAAGTACTGTACAGTAAATTTATTCATAAAAACAGGCATCTCTTTAAGTATGTATTACAAAGTAACGTACAAAGGCAACTTTAGTAGGAATATATAGTATGTGGTACAGTTTATTAAACAAAAATATGTACATATTACATACGCATTTTGCATGAACAATACACACAGTACACAAAATTAACGTTTAAAAAAATCCTTTATTTTGGTCTGTCTAAGCAAGCCTACACGCTTACGAGCAGCTAAATCACGTACTTTTTTCATTACAGATATCTGAAAGTGAGCGAGTACACAGTTCGGTTAAGCGGTCGTTCGGTTGACCGACGTTCGGATAATCGACGCTCTACTGTATTTGCATTTTTTGTAGGCTACCCTGACCAAGAATCTTTGCTGATAGCCATTTTAAATTCACATTGATGCAGATACATTTGATACACAGATTTCAGTTCTTCCCGGTTTAATTTCTTGGAATTACTAAATTTTGTGTGTTGTTGATATGGGTAATTCCACGAGAAATCACGCAATTGAAAGACAAAGGTGCTTCATAGTCAAGGAAGTCATAGTCAAGTTTTAGAAAAATAATGCCTTCTTTGAACTACCCTTGCATAGGGGTTAGAACAACAAAACTATGACAATTCTTAAAAATGGTGAAGCAGCCAGTGACCGACCATTATGACCCATATGCATTGTAGACAAATACTCTGGTCTTAGTACAATTTCTGTGAGCCAAAAGTGGATAAACATCACAGTAATGCTTCTCCCACGTATTCAACATTTTTAATAATATTATGTGTATTCATATTAGATAATGGTTCATGCATTGAATACTGAAACGTGTGATATTATTATTATTATGAACAATATTGCCTTTCTGATTTTTTAATATTATGTTGAACTTATATTGATTATGAAAACCTGTGACTCCCTATCAAACCATTACCCGAACTGGAGTGTTCTTTTCATCACAACATATTATTACTTTATTTAAAGACTTTTCTACTTCCTGAGCATGTAAGAATGGTAACACCGTTATTTTCTATTAGGACTGTCCTCCTTTCCAACAGTACCTAAATCGTCATAATGTTCCACATAGTTTCCGAGATAGGGCATATTTTGTGCCATGTGATGCGTTCATTCCTCCAGCTAATTTATAAAAATCTTCAAATTTTCGAAAATTTGTAACCTTCCAACATATTTGGTGGAGAAGTCTAATATTACATATTTGTTATTTTGGACCAAGTATCTATCAGTAAAAGAAAAAATCAAGCAAATCCATGTTGGTGATATCACGTGGAATGACCCATATGTAATTTCCTCTCGTAATTTGGTGGCTGGTTTTGTGGTAATAACAAGCACGTAAGAACCAAATATAGTTACTTTATGCCTCAGTATCTGAGCCTGTCGAGTTGAATCTTGCCACCGAAAGTTGCCATTCAGAGTTTTGGTGTGGGCGTATGTTAGTGTGTGTTCATTATTTTCATCGAATCATGAGCAGCAACCGTCTATAATCAAATGTCTGGTGAGCAATAAAGAAAAGGGAATAAAGGGCCATTCTAAATATGGTTATTGGTGATTACATGAATGCTAAAAGAGAGGATGCTCTAAAATCCCATATGTTTTGCGATTAGTCAAAAGCAGCACAATAGTGGCATAGTAAGCATGTACAGTTAATATTTAATATGGGTACCTCATATATGATATACATTGGAGCCCAGTTAGAGATCTTCATGGGCCAATGACTAAAAATTTAAAATGCTGCAAAATTCAAGAAATAATTCCAATATTTTTTTGCATTGCACCAGAATTGAGTTAATGTAGAACGAAGGAAACTTAAGATTTAAAGAACACAAGAATGGTATACACTTTATGGAGTTATAATTGTGAGCTACGAAAACAAGATGTGACGAACTACTCAAGCAGTAAACCACCACACAAGCAGCACACCTTTTGTGGAACCACCCTGTGCATTGATTACTATCCACGCATTGTGTTGATCATTTATGGTTGTTGTGCTATATCTGTTTTTCATCAGACAGGACAAAGGTGCAGAAATCCTTCCCATTTATTATGGAGACTAAGGGAACTGAACACATGGAAAATATGCCTTGTTGACCGGTGTCAACTCGTGAGGCACAAAGCAAGAATGGTATAGTGTACAGTTGTGTAAAGAAATACTTCCCCCATAAGACTACTAGTATTAAGGCTCTTTGGGAAAATATGTTTTCCATGACTGTACACCAAGCTTGTCTGCAAAAAAGCACGAACACTTTTGGCATGTGTCAATTGAAATAGTGTTGTTTGGGATCTCATCCGAGACTGCTGTGTCAGTAACCATGGGTCTCATTTTGCAGTGCTATATCACCAGCATATGGTGCATTCATTACCTCGACCTACTCCAAATTCGATGTTAATGTTGCTGTTCACAAGTTGTGCACAATGTCCCAGTTTAAACTCTTTGCAGTTGTGTTTTCTCCATTGTTCACTTTGACATGACCCTGTTCAACAGCATTACACCTTCTGACATTGAGTAGCATGGCCTGTTCTGCGGAGTTGTGACAAGGCACGCATGATTTTGAAGGAGCATTGCATGTGGTCCGGAGGGTATTTTACCACCCTATGTGCAATTGTACATTTGAATGCACCAATTCAATTTATATGTATTTACCATTACTTTTAAAGTAATTATTACATTATTTTTGTTTTGCAAGTTAAGTGGAATACAATGATATATATGTATGGAATATATTATAAAAATTTTGTTTAATGAAAAACAGGAATGTCTGTGTGTAAACAAGAGACTAAATGTTCACTGAAATTAGCACACCACAACATCCATACATGCACAGATGCACACACATAGGTAACAAGTTGAGTCTTTGATCAGTGTGAAGTTATTATTTTAAATATTTAATTTTCTAGGAACTAGAAGCAATTAAGGCCAGAGTTCGAGAAATGGAAGAAGAAGCAGAAAAACTTAAACAGTTGCAATCAGAAGTGGATAAACAGATGAATCTAGGCAGTCCTCCTGGAATAAGTGAGTGCATATTTTGTTTACATTAAACAATATATACTGTGTATAATTTTGAGGCAGCATCCATCCACGAGCAAATGCCTGGAAGGCAGTATAGAAAAAGGGCAAAGAATGTAAGGACCATTGTAAATATGGTTAATGGTGACACAGAGGATGATGATGTAAAAGGCCCTATGTCCCATGATACTTTCATGCAGGATGATGTTCTTACTATCATGCAAATTGACTGCATGACTTCGTGTTTATCTTAAATTGAGTTAAAATCCTAACATGCACCTTACAGTCCAAATTTCAAAATCACCTACATTGCTCATTAAGGTGGAAAGAGGAATATGTAATTAATTCCTTAGCATCATTTGTGTAGGATATATCTTTGTACATGTCCTACAGCAACTGCCATTTTATTATAGTTTTTCAAGTATACTCTTCTTCACTTGTTTTCCATCAGGAATGCCCCATATGCATACTATGGGCCAGTTGTATGGGCCATTTTGTTTTATGACAAACATGAAATGTGTGGTTTCACTCTGTAATGTTAATTTTGAATGTTTCGAAATGTATGTGTTATGTTTTTTTACCATATGTTGTCATGAAATGATTAAAAATGAAGTGCATAATGCAAAGTAAACTATTAAAGTTTGTAAAGTAAGTTATATCTTCCAACATCAAAGCTATCACAGATACTTGGATGGATATATACATTAATAAATTAGGTGATTAAACCATTCATGTCTTCAGGAAAGATATGAAATTCACTTCTGTATTGTATGTAAAATATGTTGTGTTCATTTCATGATGGATACGATTTAAGTATTACCTACGTGAAATTTAGATTAATTTCGAAGGCTCACTGCCTTCATTCTCTAAGGGTACAGAATCTGGAGCGGCCAGTGGTAGTTGCATTTTCTCCCATTTGGCAGCACTGATGTGTGTTTCCTGGCTTGTGTCATCTGCTGTGCTATCTGCTTTCTGTTGCCGGTTGGGGTGTGGGCTGTCTGCTGTGTTGTGTTGCTTGGTATGGTGTAGTTCCTGTTCTTCGCGTGGTTGGAGGAGGTTTGAGCAGGGCACTGCACTTATACTTTTTATGGTCTGGGATTTTTTGAAGGATGGCGTGCCAAGTCGGGTGTGCCTGTCCATTGTCCAGGTTCAGCGCTGGTTTCTGTTGGATGATGGCATGGGTTTCCTTGACGGTGTTTTCTATGACTGAGCTGGTTGGGTGAAGTATGAACATAAAGGAGATGGTGTTGTTTGTGGCGTGGAGGTGTTGATAACGGCCTGATCCTGATGTGTCTTTGTGTGGCATCTTTTATGTGCTTGTTGATCCGTTCTTGAACAGTGCAGATGGTTCTGCTGATGTAGCTGGCGTGGCATTGGCATTTGGCCTTGTAGACACCAGGGGGGGGTTAGGTAGTATCCCTTGAAGTTGGGTAGGGCTCTTCAGATATGGATACAGGATTTTTCTACCAGTCTTATGTTGAAGGGTTTGAGGGCCTTGGATAGTTTGTGTGATGTGGTTGGGTGGTATGGAAAAACGATTCATTTTGGTTCAGGTTGTCTGTCTTGTGGTGTCTGATCTGGGCTTCTGCTTTGGTGCACCACATGGATAGCTGGCGCTCAGTATCAGTAATTGAAATTTCATATTGATCCATCCCTAATATGCATTATTTTTTCCATGTAATCATAATTGAATTTATATGTTGAATATGTCATTGCTGTACCTTTTTAAAGCATGCATTAAGAAATTTTCTGGCTGTAAATTCTGCCTTCTGTTTGTGCTTAACCGTATGGATATTAAATACCCATTTATACCTGATTGAAATATTGATACAAATTTGAATTTAGTCATCGTCACAATCACATGGATAAGAGAGCTAGACAGACATACTTGAATGACTTTGATTTTGGATTTGAAACCTAAGATTGTCTTTTAAACTGACATTTTTTTTTTATGTAACCAAATGTAATTCATAACTAGAGCTTGAAAGTTGATGATATGTCTCTGCTTGGGATCATGAGAACAATGGTAAACAATAAACAAAAAAATGTTGTACAGTTATTGTAATTAGAAAGCATAAACATTGTTAATATATATATATTTTTTTAATCTTTTGGTTGCCTATTCGTAATGACCTTGATTTTTTTCAAATGTGATAACTCCAGAAAATATTAATTGTTGCAGGAAAGTATTTGTTCATGAGCAGTGACATGTTCTGAACACATTTTTCATTCATTTGAAATCACTAAACACAACTTTGACATAAAATGCAAATTGCCGCTTTTTTCACAAATTTCAACACATTTTTGTGTAAAAGAAAACTAATAATATTACTAAAATTCTAATTTTTTGGGCTTAAAAATAAAATGTACCATATTTAACTGGGTGGGCCCAGCCATGTTTTCACTTCGTGATTGTTTCTTTTCTCTCTTTTTTTAATTTTTAGAAAAACTCAGTTAAAAAGAGTTCTTCTTTTTCAGAAAATGTATATTATTGCTGTAAATACTTGTGAGGTTCTATGATGGTCAAAACTTTGAGAAAACTTGAATAGAAGAGGCTTAGGAGAGCTTATAATACTCAAAATAATTAATGTAGTACAAGTCATAGTGGTTTTTTTAGGCTATTTTTCTCAAATCGTGCTAGAAATGGACTTTTAGCAGAAATCAAGAGAACATGTATCCAAGAAAGAAGAAATATTATCCGAAATTTTTACATAAAATGTTTGCATTGATTGATGCAGGATAGTTGAACAAAGCTTATAATTTTGAAGTGTGGGAGCACTTTGATCATCAGTCACTTCCTTATGTGGGAGAAACCATGGTGACACTTCAAAGTTTCACCTGAGATGATCAGTCGATATATTAAATTTTTGCATGCTTAATATATAACAAGGAAGAATTTAGTACATTTGAATGAAATGCGTAAGTAGAATATAGTTAATTGTGGTATAATTAAATTGAAACACCCTTTAAATGATTTGTTCATTTCTTATTGTAATGGGTTGCTTGTCTATGCAGGATAAATATTGTATATGTCTGGTTAGGAGTTTTATATGCATGTAAGTAATGCACTCATAATCTACCACAATTTTATTGTTATTTTTTCTTCAGGGTGTGAAGGTACTCAAGTAAATAGTGTATACATATTCAACAGTACTTTCAAATTTTGATCACTTTTGACAAACTTTTATGTAGACGACAGTTTTGAGCTTCGCGCATGAAACTTACAGAAGCATTATGACATTTTTTTTATTACATACTATGTATCCACTTTGCATCAGTTGGTCATCTACTGTAACTTCCAGTTTTTAATCTCCACAAACCAATGAAACACTGTTTTGGATGGAATAAGGTCACCAAAAAGTATTTTGGAATATTTCAGTGACTTACCCTCAATTTTGAAATCAGTAAAAATTATTGCAGGAAAGCATTCCCTATTGAACTCTGTTGCTGAGAATTTATTTGAAATTTGTAAATTTTTGGAAATTATGGAGCTACCAAGTACTACCACTAATATTTTTGGCTGACAATGGCCCATACAAACATATCGTGAAAGTGACCTAGTGCACTGCTGAACGAGTTTTATCACATTTGTTAATCAGGAAATATTAATGAGACTAGGTGTGTACATAGTAGACCTCCAAACAATTGAATGCAGATGAGAAACAGCACCGTGTTTGAGATTGAGAACAAGGATGATGCCCAGCTTCACTAGAATGACCTGGAAGTTGAAAGACATTTGAAGCTTTCATGCCACAATGGTTTTCAAAGTTTTTGATTACAAGGTGATAGTGATGATATTTGGGATGTAAATGGTATTGTTCTCATAGACTACACACATCAGACTTTGCATTGAATGTAGACTATTGCTCCAGCTTTCTGGATAATTTCATTTAGCCTTCAAGTACAAAAATCTGGTGGACATCCGGTTTCTGCAAAACTGTTTCCCCTGTGTGACAATGCAGAAATTAGACCAGCTAAACTATGAAGTTCTCAATCGTCATATTTATGTAATTATTGAGTGTCAAGCAGAGTTGCTAATGGTAATGCTGAAATTATTAAAGAATATCAAAAGTATATATGCATTATGGATTTAATTTCTTCTTGTCCAGATTGGAGAATTCTTAGGCAGAGTAGTTTTTTCTGTATCCAGCACGCTTCAATAATCGTGGCTCAGATATCTATTTTTTTTATCTAATCAGAAATTGAGAAATTAAAGTAATAGTACTACTTTATTTCATGTACTTCTAGTCTGCCCCTTATTTCCAGCTTTCTTTTTATATTATTTACTTGATTTTTGAGTCGCAACATTTCACTCCGATCATATTTTCAAATCATAAGCTACGTTAAAGAGAAAATTATGTACACACCACAGATTAATGGAAACTGTTGCTAAGATGTTAATAAATATTTCCAGATTATGAAAAGGATTCTTCAGATCCATTTGGTGAGTAAGGCTTGAGTGTGGTTTTTGAGAAGTTTTTGCCATTCATTAGGAATTGTACCGTGTGTTTGACATTTACCTCCTCTGTGCATGGACATGTGACATTACTGTGGTAACACAATAACATACTTTTTTGAAGTGCGTAAGTTGTTGGTGAATAGACATAAATTAACCCAATAATTGCTTCTAGTTGGTTTTCATTTCTTGTATTCTTTACTAACTGGTTTTAAACCCTTATATTGAAATGGAAAAGTTCCTGAATTACATGTTAACTTATTAATCCCGTAAGAAATATATTTTAAAGTTCAACTAGCAGTTGCCATGTGCTACATGAAACCGTCATTTTTGAGGGTATTAGGTGCTACCAAAGTGTGGTGCTGATCACATCACCTCCAAAATGGCAGAAATTGAGAATGTGTGGGACCCTACCCTCCCATCCCCTAAATGTGCCTTCATGGCACTGTGCTATATGGACAGGGAACTTTACCATTTACCTTGTCTAGCAATTGCCAAAAAAAAAAAAATACCCGTATGTGATGGTTGTGCACATTCATGTCAACTTTCATTATCTCGGAAACTGGTATTTGGTTTGCTGGACTGATATACCTGCCAAAATAGCCACTTGAATTACCTTTATTTGGTTATCAGTGGGAGTAGTCAGTTCTTTTACA
This sequence comes from Lepisma saccharinum, assembly GCF_977018435.1. Classification (NCBI taxonomy): domain Eukaryota; kingdom Metazoa; phylum Arthropoda; class Insecta; order Zygentoma; family Lepismatidae; genus Lepisma; species Lepisma saccharinum. The sequence continues at coordinate 14,466,187 of NC_139245.1, forward strand.
TGATCTGCCATATCTTGTGAAATTATTAAAATTTTGCGAACTTGAAGGCCTAGCAAAATTATTGTTTGTTTTACATTTATGATCAGGCGTGGACCTACAGTTTTGAAGTTGGATCCAAATCACTGTGCAATGTACTTCCATGTGGAATGAAACTAGCGCTTGGTTACATAACAGGATCACCATACCATATTGATTACCTGGCAAATAATAGTTTAACATGATACAATATATTTAGATCAGTCTTCGTTAGACTGCAAGACTAATACTGAAAGTCTACAAAACTACAAATAAGAAATTTTGTGACTTGAATGATATGTGAATTTCCAATTTGATTCAATGGAGATATTCTCATTGCCTGCTTTTTGCTGTACTTCACAAAGGCAGTAGTGTTATGACTAGGGAAAGGAACTTCAGGTAAATAAATGTTTTTTCTGCGATAAGATAGAGACCCTCATTTTTGCAAAAATTCTGATCATAGCCTTATATGTCAACACAGCAAATTTTATTTTACATAAAAACACATATTTTCCAGTTTTCCGTATGTAAATACATATTTTGCGAATTTTCATTTTAAATACATAAAATCACTCATTGACTTCATCTACATCGAAATCCTCGAAGGAAAAATGTTTATTCTCCCCACCTCTTTCATATCGAGAGTGCTAGGTTTGTTTTGTCTTTGAACACCCTCGCTGGCAGACTTCTGGCACCTCGCCTACGATCCTATTGGGAGAAAATAGCTGTGAGTAGCTGGGGCTGGCTACACGTAACGATAGCAAGGCTTTTTAATGAAGCAATGCAGCTATTGTGGCCAGAAGGCATAAAATTTGACAATGTTCTTCTCTTGACAGATGCTGCAGCTTACATGCAGTGGTCTTGCCGTTAGCTACCCTAAAATGGTGCATGTTACATGTGTCGCGCATGCGTTGCATAGAATATGTGAAAAGATAAGAGCTCTTTTTCCCAATGTCGATAAACTGGTTTCAAATGGGAAGAAAGTTTTTATCAAGTCGCCTAGAAGAATAGACATTTTTAAACAAAAATGTCCTGAGGTTCCCCTTCCCCCTACACCTGTAGTTACGCGATGCAGATCTTATGCCCAGAACTTTGAAAAAAATTGTATCTGTTGTAAATGATCTCGACAAAGAAGAATTCTGCAAGAACTGTTGATGGAACCCTCCTTAAAAGTCGAATTGGCATACATCTCAACAAACCTGTCCATTGTCTCTAATTCCATATGAAAGCTTGAATCGTCCGCGAACACTTTGGCAGCTTCCATTGGTAAAGTCCGTATAGTAGAAACGAAATTGAAAGAACTCACTGGATCTAAATGTCTAAATGTACAGAACTTTTGGGGAAAAACCAAGGTTTTCAAACATTGTGCCAAATTGCATGTGTTTTGGAAGGAGGTGAAGTAGAGGAAGAGGAAGCTTTGGAAAACTTCAGCGTTAGTGACATTTCGTGCTTCAAATATGCAAGAATTGTTTCTTGTGACGTGGAGCGATCTTTCTCACAATATAAATGCTTTTTAGAGATAATCGTCACAGATTTACAATGGAGAATTTGGAAAAAACTATGGTGATCCGCTGCAACTCTTCCAAAAAATAGGTCGCTAAGAGGTAATCATATAAAAACTAATTTCAGGTGTTTAAAATGCATGTTATAGTTTGTTTTTGTTACCAAATGTTTTTATTTTTGTCACATATTTTCCTGTTTTTATCACATATTTTCAACATTTATGACACATAAAAAATAAATATTTCTGAGTTTTTTAGCACATAAAGTTCCGTTCCCTAGTTATGACTGACACATCAATTTTGAGAAACTGGAAGTATATGTAGGATCATATAAATTTATTAGCTCAGTGATAGCCTTCAAAGTTTGGGTTGCAGGACTTTTGAAACAAACTATAAATGAACGTGTGATATTAATAATTAAGTATGGACAACTTTCCCAACAACCCTGACTCTTACTTTCTCTTACATCAACCTGATCCTGACCTCAAGAAGAGTTCGAAACTTAATTTCTTAATCCATGCTTGCTGTTACAGGTGTTCTTGGGTTATTAGTCAGGTTGTCAACATTTACTTCCAACTTTTTTCTCTATCAGGGAATGTTGAGTGGAAACCCAGTGTAAGTTTAAATATGCGTGGATGAGGGGATGTGGCGGCCCAGTTGTTCCTGAAATTAACTTCTCTGTAAAAGGATGAAATGTGCCAATGAAAACACCAGGATCCAGAGTGAACCAATTGCAAGACACATGCATATGTAAACTTTGGATTCTATCAAGTACTTGATAGCATTATGTGCTTTTCTTACAATAAGTGCACTAGCATCATGTAACCTAAATACACTAAGTGAATGGATGAGAACTAAATTTGAAAATTAATAATTTAAGTTGAAGTGAGTGTGTTTCCATCCACTGTAAGAAATACAACACTGGAGTATAAATACATTTGTTAATTTTATATTAATATAATTTATTAAGTTGAATGATCAATTTAAAGGGCTGCTTGCAAGTACAGACGGGATCAAATGAAATGTACTTCCGTTCACCTACCAACTAAGAAGCGAGTTGGAAACTCTTTATTGCTCCTGTATAGATAAGAAAGTGGGGGAGGGCAGTAGCAGACAAGGCCATCACGCAAACTTGTTTCCGGCAAGCTTTCTGTTGGAGTCTTGGCAGTTCGTGGAAGGATTTTGTGTTCCTACCCCCCCTCTCTCTCTCCCCCCTCCCTCTCCCCTTGTGTTTGTGTGTGTGTGTGTGTGTGTTCGACACCTGTTTAATTTTAAGTTTGACTTTATTTGTATTGCATTGACTAATTGCTGGCCCGACTGGGAATGAACCAGGTTAGCAATGGAGACATAATGAATGATCAAAAATTCAAAACCTCCTGGCATAAGTAGTTAGTAGTAGTAAAGGTAAAGTAAAGTTCGTCGTGCGTATAGAACCGTGCCATGAAGGCACATTTAGGGGATTTGGCAGTAGGGCGCTGTATATTCTCGAAAATCCGGTCATTTTGGTGGTCTTATGATCAGCACCATGCTCCAGCTGTCTTTACTCCCCAGGGATGTAGTAGAAACGATTTTGATTTGATTCTTTATTTTATTTCGCTTTTTGTGCCATTTTTGTCTAATTTGTGAAGATGGGAATGAGGGATGATATGATGAAATTGATGAATGGACACTCAGAAACATCCATGCCCAGGCCAGGATTCGAACCCGGGACCCCTAGCGTCGTAGTGTGATATGCTAACCACTCCGCCACACGGACCGGCTAGTAGAAACGAGAAAAAAAAAAAATACATTTTGCGTATGTGACAGTATTTTTTTGGATATTGTCTTGGAAGTATCTGTTAACATCCTAACCTGCAATTTTGTTTAAGGATAAAACTAGTTGAAGGCCGCGAGTGTTCCTGAGAAGTAATGAGCATATCACATAGATTAATGCGCAATAGTTTAGCTTCGGTTTTTCCAAAAAAAAAGGATATACAAATCAATTCTACGAATGCTTACGTCGTTGTCACCATGGAGTGCCTTTTGCACACTAACGAGGATCTGGCGTCTAGACATAAGGCCCGTATAATGGTCTGTGGGGTTTGGACTGTGTCCTATCCATCTACGTTTGTAGTTGTCCTTTCACAAACTTCATCATAACACACTTTTCATCCTTATCTTTGTGATTACCCAAAAGTGGAAGAAAAGTGAAATAAAATAAAGCAATCAATCTGTTATTGTGTACCTGCGTTTTTCAATTTTTCTTCATGACCGAAAATTAATGTTTCACTGATGTAATGCATCATTATAATCATGTGAATTATTTTCCTTCATCATCGTGTGCTTAATCATTCCTTAAATCATAGACTCTAACGCTGTTGTGCTTAGTGTAATTGATCTTATTTTGTGGAAGTTTTGATGTAGGCAAAAGAATGGTTAAGAATAAATCTCAATTGATTGTTCAAAATTTAAAATACAATAACTCCGATGTGACGAATATTAACTGTTCTTAGTTCGATGTCAAAGAACGATTTCTCCTAATTAAAAGGATTCCAGCCTCCATGGTAGAGTGGTTAGCACAACTTGCGTAATCACCGGCCTTGGCATTGTGTTCATTCAGTGTTCATTGTGAATGTCCCTTCATTAATTTCATCATTTCATCGACCATCCTCATCGTCGCGTTTAGCCAAAAGTGACACAAGAAGCAAATTAAAATAAAGCAAATCAATCAATCAATAGAACATAGGGTCTCCAGTTTCATGGAGCAGTATGAAAAGCACTCTGTCATGGAGGCTCTCAAAATTGAAATAATAATTGCAACAGAAAACCTGATATTAGAGTATTTTAAGAGTTTAGGCATATTAACAATTCACGTCAACCAACAACACTTTCACCTGTATTGTGTGATATATGGTTCTGCCCTAAGAATTCATTGATTAATTTGCATTTATTATACTTAGCTTTTTGTGCTACTTTTGGCTTATTTGCGAAGATGGGGATGAGTGATGATATGATGAAATTGATAAATGGACACTCACAAACATCCATGTGCCCATGTCGGGATTCGAACCCGGAACACCTGGTCCTGAGATTTCGGCCTGTGTATGGAACCGATGGCCATCCACAGTCGTGAGGAAATTGGGGAGCTAAAAATGAGTAGCGTGACTCGGTCACGGAAACCTACAACGACTGAAGACTTCACTTGAAACCACACGTCACCCCATAATTCCCACCTTGGCAGGTGGATGTGAGGTCGGCAGTCTGTAGGTAGGACCTGGCCCTCATGGGGGGGAGAGAGAGAGAGAGAGAGAGAGAGAGAGAGAGAGAGAGAGAGAAAATCAGAGACAGGCAGGGAGGGGGTTTGATAGGAATACAAAATCCTTCCACAAACTGCCAAGACTCCAACAGAAAGCTTGCCGGAAACAAGTTTGCGTGATGGCCTTGTCTGCTCCCCCACTTTCTTATCTATACAGGAGCAATGAAGAGTTTCCAACTCACTTCTGAGTTCGTAGGAAATGGGAAGTACATTTCATTTGATTCCGTCTGTACAACATGAAGTCAGTGGTTGAAGGAACAAAAAAAATGTGGTACCCCGTAAGCACTGGGATGTGACTGGGTAATTTATAACCCCACATAATCCAGCTAGTGGTTATAGTGACCACAAGGAAAGGAACCTTTGGCCAAAAGTATCTGTGCACCTTCCCTCCAATGGTTCAACTCTGGGCCACAAAGAAGCATGCTGCAGTCTGTCCCTCCCCTCCATGTGGGAGTACGATGCACAGGAGTTACAGGTTTTGCGCAAGCTCTTTTGCCTGTGGCTCCACTATACCAATAGCCTCCAACCAGATATGAGTGCCTGGTACCTCTGGAGAGGAAGAGGGATGTATGCTCCCACCTACCCATCCAAATCCGTGACTTAAGTATTATGAAGAGTTATGGTAACATATCACAATGAAAAAAATAAGACCTTGAAACTTGGATAGCATTTAGTGATCGACCAGTGATTAGACTGATCATGTTTTGTGTTTTTCAGGGGGAGGGTTGAAAAGAGGAGCAAAATAAATAACATACCTTTCGAAAGATATTTAAACTTTTTATGTACCATCCTAATGAACCGTCCATTTTTGTAACTAAGCTCTTGCAGCCTAATGAGGTTCTGGTATCGGGTGGCCAGAATTAAAGTTACCCAACTCAGACCCCTCTGTAGCCTGTTTGAGACATCGTAGAACTCTGAAATTTGGTGAATCCACTATGCAGACCATGAGGAAGAGGATGGCAATAATAATAATAAAAAAAGTTCAATTTTCCGCCACCAGGTTGAAATGTGGCACTGTAATAATGAAAAACATACGTTAGTAGCTGGAAGTTGCAAGAAAATAATCTCTCGTTTATTGCAAGGTAAAGGCATAGTCCATAATCAATTGGAGCAGTTTACGTCATTATTACAACCCATCATGGAAGTACAGTGCTCTGAGTTGGGTAACTTTAATTGTGGCCACCCAGTACCTCAAACTACATCTGTGGTATTTCTGATAGTATGTGCTCAGCCTTTTTTACTTTCCTTGATTTTGTGCAGGCCCCTTAGGTTGTGTTGTTATCTTGCACAATGATGTCATCAGATTTCAGCTGTAGCTTAATTTTTAAAATATTAATATGAAACTCACTTTCATGTAGTGTCACTGATTAATTCACAATTTATTTGCATTTGTACCATAAACAGTCTGCATTACCTTGAACTTTCTAATTGTACTACAAAAATTATATGCATTGGATTTAGAGAGAAAAGCCAGAGCATATATAACTAAACACTTAAATTTATTGCACTAACTCATTTACACAACACCTTACATTAAAGAAAGTACAAATTATATTAAAGGAAAACAATATCTCTGTGATAAGATAATATGAATACTGTATTTAGTGCCAGAATTTTCAATTTGTCTTCCTCTGTAAGCTGGCAGAATAGGTTTCAAGATGTCAACTTCTACCCCTCAGCAAAAATTTCATTGGCCTGTGCTGCAATGAAATCAATTGATATCTATATTACTTTTGAACTGTAGTCCCCTCACTCGTCCTCATCTTCACAATTAGCCGAAAAGTAGGAGAAATTTGAAGTAAAATAAACCAAATCAATCAATATCAACAGAGGTCAAATTTCCAATTTCTTTATCAACAAGTTTCATCTAGAAGCACCCTATATTTTGTAATTACATAGCAATTGTGATCATCTTTCATGGTTCTATAATGAGTGATGTTTGAATTTTTCAAATGTGATCTTGTTCTTTGAAGTACAAATCTTTTTTTCTTCTGCTTGTAGCTAGTCCTTTAAGTATGTCCTTGGAAGAAAAAATGGAAGTGGATGCTAGGTCCATATATGTAGGTAATGTAAGTATCAGATTTTCTCTCCTTGCAGGTTACCATGGAATGTTAATTGTAAAAATATTGCATTATTAATTATCAAAGTAGTTACGTTATGTTTATATTATATAGAAATTTATGAACAAATATTTTCTTTTACTAGTCATTATGCAATTCAAATCAAAATAATCAACAGAATTGATCTAAAGTGTAAATCACCAACCCTGAGACCTTCTGTAAACAAACCGTCTCACCGATTTGATGTATCACTCTGCGTCAGCTGATTCATGACTGCAATCATCTGCTGTTACACTCATAGTTCGCCGCACCTATTCATTTTATATAAGAGCCTCTGAATGTGACAAGCCACTCTCAAAACATCAGACGAATATGCAGTCGCATACATTGTTACTTTCCCGGTCATTCTCTTGTTCATAACCCTTAAAACTGCAGACACTGACACCACTGCACTGGGATACCAACTTAACCACTTATTTTACTGGTTTCTCAGGATGCCACTGACAGAACGTTAAATAAATATTGAGTAGAATCTGTTTCTCACCCCCTTTTCAAAGGCTGTCCTTGCTCGGAGAACACTGAGACCTTCCCGCACGCATAGAACTCGCCATGTTATTTTTCTAGGGACAAGTCAGCATAGGCGCCGACTCCATGGGGCTTAGGGGGGCTCGAGCCCCCCCAATGTTAATGATGTGGGGGCAGAGCCCCCCAAATAATTTCGCTTAAGAGGATCTAATGTATTATTTTTCTTGTAAAGTTCTATGAATTGTGCCACATGAACTTAACTTTAAATACACATTTGAAATGTTCTAGACCATCAACTTTGGGGGGGCTGAGACAGCTAAACCATCAACTTTGGGGTGCTATGATCGGAGACAGCAAAACACATGACTTATTACTATATACTAAGTATATAATTATTATTTACTATTATACATATATTAATCAATGACATAATGAATTTATCCAACGACTTGTTAAAGACTGTTTGGGAATCCCCTAAAAGAATGCAAATATTTAATGGTATTATTTATGTGAATGAGAAGGCTGGCCATACTGGACTCCGACCACATTGCCCTCGTCGGTGGACGTTGAGAGCCTCCAGTTTGCAACAGATCTTAAGGAACTATGAAAACCTTCTCAATTTTCTTGAGAAATTTTCTGAAGAAATTCTACTGACGCAGCATCAAAATGTGCTGGATACCTGGAGACAATGCTTCACTTCAAGACATTTTTCTTCCTCTCCCTCTACTGCCATGTGATGGGTCCAATAGAAGAGGTAAACTGTAAGATTCCGTCTCCACGCATTGGTGCTACAGAAGTGGAATCAAAACTAAAATACTTGACTGACATCTTTCAAGAAAAGCGAATGTGTTTTGTGCAGTTCTGACTGAAATTCACAAAGGGCAAACAGAGCCTAGTTGATGAGCCAGAATTGCCCCGGCAACGTCACGTCCCTAAGAGACTTGAAAATCCTGATGCTGACAAACATCACAAGTTCTACACTCCAAAATAGTATTATAAATCAATATACACTGACGTGTGTGACACAGCAAAATCATGTGTTAAACAAGGACATGAATCTACAGGACTACAAAAAATAACAGCCGTAGATAAAGAATGCATCTCAACTGTGAACAGTTGCACAACAAACTTTCAGCAAACGCGAGAATTCTTTCGCCAAGATTTGGATGCCGATAGGCTCTCCTTATAGCAAACGCGGTATACACATGTCCATGCTTGGCGATATCGCCAAACAGAAGAAAGTGGTTCTAACTACCAAGTGTGACATAAGGAAGTTTCTTTTGGAAGACAGCACCCTCCAGGAGCTTCTGCCTGAAGTTGCTAAATTCATATTGGTCCTCCGCACTGTGCCAGTGACGACAGCCACAGCCGAAAGGTCATTCAGTCCTCTTCGCCGACTAAAGACATATTTGAGATCTACAATGGAGCTGAAGAGACTAAGCAGCTTAGCTGTACTCCACATACATCAAACTGTGCTTGATAATTTGGACCTGAGACAGCTCCTTAATGAGTTCATAAAAAAATAACCCACTCCGTAGAGCAACTTTTGCTTTATTTTTAAATCATGTTTATATGTTTTTGTTGTGTATGTCACTTTATATCGTAGTGTACATGCTATTTTTTTATAATTGCAAAATTAAATTTAAAAAGTTAAATATTGTAGCAAGAAGAAAAAAGTAAACTATTTTCCTGCGATTTGTGTTAGCATTTATGTAAATAATTAAATAAAACTGTTAAATATTGTAAATATTAGTTATTTTATGGGTACGTCAACACTAAGGTTATTTGCAACCCATCACATGTCTGTTGCGGACATTAAAACAGACCCATGCCCCCGCCGGGACTCGAACCCGAGACCTCAGGATCAAAGCGAGATGAGTCGACCACCCAACACGCTTGCATATCGAGGCTGGCATAAAACTGGTAGGTTGGTCTCTTAATGTAAATACATAATTTTCAATGAAAATGTTAATTGTTATCTAAGAAACAAATGAACAGACACAAAAGACATACAGAGTCTTAAACATTTTCTAAACGTTTTTCATGTTACATTTCATTTGCATGAGGAATATAATAGCTGCTTAAAAACTGCTATACGAAGATGTAATTTTTATTTTTAAAAAAGGGAGGGAGGGAGTCATTCATTCATTTATTTCAATGATCAGAGCCCCCCCAATAATTTTGACAAGTCGGCGCCCCTGCAAGTCAGGCAATATTAATAAGTGGCACTACTTCCTTGCTGTTCACATGATTATTTTTAGAAAATAACCAATGTTATAAAATAATATTATGTACACAAATCTCTAAGCTCGTTGATAGTTACAATGCATATTCCTACAAAATGTTCACACTTATCTTGCCTTCCCATGTCACCAAGTTATTTTACGAAGTGCACTATATTTGGCGGAACGAAAATAGTTATTAGGATGCTTGTCCAAGTTTCCAACCGCAATAAATTTACGAACTTTCTTTGTCTTGTTTTGATCATCATCATCAATATATTTATTGGACTTAGAGCATTGCATATGGCTGTTTATGCCCATTATATATTTTATTTACCTCAGATACAATTTGTGGCCGCGGTGGCTTAGTCGGTAACGCATCTGACTACCATGCTAAAGGTCCCAGGTTCGATCCCCAGCTGGTTCAAATCCGGGAACTTTTCTAATGTTGGAAGTGGCTCCAGTGCCCACCCAGCGTCGAATGACATGGGTACCTGGGAGAAACCCTGGGGGGTAAAGGCAGTCAGGGGCGTGATGCTGATCACATCACCCCCACACATGACCGGATCAAGAAAGTGTGGGGCATTACCCCCACACCCCTATACGCCTTCATGGCATGGTGCTAAGCACAGGGGAGCACTTCACTTTTAAGATAAAATTTCAAATACACTTTTATCTATATCAAACCTTAGAAATATACATTACCATATTACATCATTTTGTCTAAAAAAAAATGCAAGTAAAATATATTCAATTCGCATGCAAGAAAGAAGCCAAATTTATGCGAAATGATTACTGGTGCAAAGAGTTAACCATACAGATGAAGCAATAAGTACAAAAGAAAGAGCATTGGATTTAAAGTGAGACGTCATTTCCGACAGCGTATCCCATACTACAAGTTGGCCGTTGTTTTACATTACGTAATGATTCCTGTAACAATGCTGGATTTTCGTGTGGATTATTTTACTTCTATGAGTTTGCAATGCTTTCTGCATGCACGTGGTTTTGTTTACAGAAGGTCTCAGGGTTGGTGATTTGAACCTTAGTTACAGGCATCGTTACCCCTTATTATGAATTGGTTTAAGCTTCTTTACAGTTACAGGCATCGTTACCCCTTATTATGAATTGGTTTAAGCTTCTTTACAGTTTCCATGCTTTATACTTTCAAACTTCTATTCTAGTAATTTGAGCATATTAAAACTTTTGGATAGGCTACACTTGAGTTAAAATAATGCTTGCCCAATCCTTTCTCTATGAAAGTTGTAGTATCTGTTAGATGCCCTTACATTATAGATATAAATTCAGATATGAGGAGATAATGTAGTTTGGTAACAATTTTCTGTATTGTGACTGTTAAATTTTAATTACATCAGAGTTAGTCTAATTACCCTTGCACCTTTGAAATTGAGTTTGCATGACTATTTTCATGCTTGATTTTACATTAAACAGACTTCAAAAATTCTGATAGGTTCTAGTTGGTAAAACTATCCTTGAGTATAGCCTGCAGCATAACTGTAATGTAGGCATATTTACTCATAATTGTAGTTACATACATACATACATTAATTATAAATTAATTACTGTAGGTTGATTATGGTGCAACAGCAGAAGAACTGGAGCAACATTTTCATGGCTGTGGCTCAATAAACAGAGTAACAATTTTGTGTAACAAATTTGATGGTCATCCCAAAGGCTTTGCCTACATTGAATTTGCAGAAAGAGATTCTGTTCAGACTGCTATGGCTATGGACGAGTCTCTCTTTAGAGGTAGACAAATCAAGGTATGTATTGTATATTTGAAGTGAGGCTGTATTGTGTATCAATATCATAATTTAAGCCATGCGAAAATTTTTAAATATAAAGTGTTATTTACTTGTTTTTGGAATGTTTGTTGTAGCTGCACTTGTCTTCTTCAAGAATAAGTAAATTTTTAATTTTGAAAGCAAATCAGTTACATTGGCAACATGAAACAACATTTTATTGTTTGATGAGTATCTGATAGGGTTTCCTGTGATGCTCTCAATACAGAGGTTGGTTTGCTTCCACCTGGACGAGTTTGAAAGATGACACTGCAGTGCAGGTGCAATGCAGAGCTGTGCAACTTGACCACACATGCATCAGTGCTTATCATGCCTGCTAGCAGAATGGTCATGTTGTACGAAAGTGAATTGATTTGGGAAGGCTAAATTGTAGCATTTTCTGATGCAAAGTTTAGTTGTTCCAGCATAGTCAAACAGTGCCAGGAGCATGGATTTTGTGTGGAAAGATGTACTGTGGCAACAACATGCAGTGGGGCCAACCCTGAGTATACCTTTATGCATGGAATTTGCAAATTGACTGCTGAGATTCCTCGGACGCAGTGTGCTATGGTCAAACGGTTCCCTGTGTCCCAACCAACTATCACCCATACCAGTCACCAGAACTTGCAGTGTTCACATTCTGAAACCCTACCATATTGGGGAATGGAAAACTAACTGCAGGAAGCTGTATGAGAATCATGTGGTGTGAGATCAGTGGAATTTTATGGTCACCTTATACAAAGCTTGGATACTGATTATGAAAGGGTTCATGCAGTAACATATGGAAGCATCAATGGAAAAGTACTAAGCAATTTGGTACATTGGTGCACTGAAAGTCTTTCCGAAAGTTTCATGGTTGTGGCTGGAAATTATTGATTAAAGATGTGAAAATCAATGCTGTGCATTATGAGGAATGTGCGTTACCTAATGTTTGCAAGAAGGAAATATTGTATGGACAGGACACTAATAGGGACTAACGGGAACTACATCAAGACAAGGCATTCAGTCACACAGCCAAAGCATCACTAGCATTCAGCAAATGGATGGAACCTAAGACTGGGATTTGTCCAATGGACTGTGCATTTGGACTTCTGAAACGCCACCATTCTTCACGTAAGGCATGTACAGTGACCGGCCTATTGAGAGCTTGCCAACAGGAGTTGGATAGCATACCCATGGTACAACTGCAAAGATGTCTTCTCCAATGGAAACTGCTATGCCGAGCAATTGTTCAGAGTGCTGGGCTTCACATCAAACACAGCCGGTGGCGGAAGGCAGAACTGTCATAGGTGAGCGAACACTTCAAATTGTCCAGACGGAAGTGAACCAACCTCTGTACTCATTTGAGAGGCAGCTGTTCAGATAAACTAAACATAAAATACTCATGTTGCATGGTTGGATTTTGCATATGCAATACACTATATATAGAACAATTAAAAAGAAAAGGTTTGTGTGAATATGTATTATCAACATCTTAGAAGAACACATAATGACACAATCATGCAATGAAAAAAATTGATTTTTATTAACCATTAAACTCCAGCTTAGCTGGGACACCTGTGTCCCTTACAGATATGGTCTCTAATGCTGGCAGGCACCCAAGGAATGTAGTGTGATGTTGGAAATGATAATGTTCGGAGATACATGAAAAGATTCTCTCGGGCTATCAACCAAGTGATTTGTGGAAAGGACCGATAGAATCTTTTTTCATCATTCGTCGCCAGGAAAGCTTCAGGACTTACTTCGGAGATATATGTTTTGAGTGCCATGTGAGGCTTGATGTATATCATTAGCAATTAGTAAAGTTTAATTTCATGACACTATTTTGGGGGAGGGGGGATTTCCCATAAAAAAATTACAGCCTTTACATTAGAATTTTTTTTCCTCCGAACATGTCAGCAGCAAGTGCATAATTCTTGCCATGAGAATGAAACGCATATTAGGTAATATGCAGGTAATGTTTTGAACCCTCAATTTATGTGGGGGCCTTATAAAGTTCAAATTTCGTAAAGAAAATAGGATTTTTAAAATGTATGCTATTTGGTAAAGGAAATTTAGGGGTTTTGGATTATAGTCAAATATCTATTATAATTTGTAACTCCAGCATTCATAGTTTCCAAGATAAAAATGTTCAGGTACATACCGTATTTACGCGTGTATAATGCACACTTTTTACCCATATTTTTGCCCCTCAAAACTGGGGTGCGTATTATGCACGGAATAATTCGGACAACCAAAATGAAACCACACATTGTTTTGACTGTCACTGCGTATGACATGTATATATCTACAGATTGTCTTTCTTTAGCAATAATAATTTTAAAAAAGTAACTTTTAAAAGCAAAATGGGCATTTTCCATGAGTTTTTACTTAGTATTGGAAAGTTTAGTGACATCGAGAAAAGCAGCACTGTTCTGGCCGCATTCAAGCATGCACCTCCCATCACACGGGAGGTGTATCAAGCGGTATTTTTCGCGGGAGAAATAATTTCCACAAGAACTGTTTTCGCCTTAGAAACTGTCATGAACAGATGCGAGCGACTCCTAGTAACTGCATGTAACACGTATACAACAATATGGGTAAATAAAAATTATGTATGTGGGGTTTTGAATGTTTGCAGGAAATAATCGTAAACAATTGCGTGAAGCAATCACGAATATCTGCTAGCGACCCCCTGCCAAAATGTCCAGAAAAACCAAACGAAATATACATAGCATAGCGTAACCTAAAATAACATAACCTAATAATAAATATATGAAGGTAAAATAATTACGTCAACACTTACCAAATAGAAATAACTACAGTCAATTCTCGATACAACAACCTTTCACAGTTCCTGGAAAAAGGGTCGTTATTGGAATTTGCACCAATTTTCAGCTTAAACTGAGCTCAAACACAGATTCCTAGGAGATGGTAACACCATTTATCCTGGTAGTTATACAACCTGTTATGCACAGGATGCCTGTTGTGGGAACATGAAAACGTTTTCACAAAAAAGGATTTAAAATGTTATTTTCTTTTAATTGTGCACAGTCGTTGCTCTTCCACGAAATTCTTACAATTCTAGTTCATGAGAAACCCGTTTGCAGTGAGATCTACGGAAAGGAAAACAATCTCTCGGTTATTGTAAGCGAAACTCGAAGAATGTTCAACACCAGTCACACTGACGCCATCAAAATTCTGAAGATAATCTGGCAGAATTAATGTTGGAGCATTGTTTATTACAAGTATAATTGGTAAAATAAGATCTCTCGGGAGAGGTGACACAACCTTTCTAGGCACCAGACAAAAGAAAAATCGGGGCTGTACATTTCGTTCTGGTTCGGCTGTGTAAAACACATCGTACAAAATTCACGTTTTCTTGGCTTCAACCAACTTCATATTCATCCCCCTCCCCCATTCCAGGAGCAGTTCAAACTCTTCCTTGACTTGCATTGTAGTCCAGCCTGAAAAAGAAAACACACAACTTGCGATCTGTTTGCACCCAGTGCATATTCTAGGACACATTAAACAGTGTCACACTCGATAATTGTTCGGGTTTGGAATTGTATTTCACTTCAAACTGTATATGTAGTCCTGGTTAGCACATCAGCATAAAATGAACTCAAAACAAGTTATCAAAATGGGAAATGGTTATTTACTCGCACATTAATCGACAATTTAATGTTGGATTTAAAAGTATTCTCGATGTCAAATACCCGCTCCTCCAAACATTTTCCCCTTGAATAATGTTTCTTTAAATCGGACTCAAGTTTTAACTCTTTTTTTTCTTCTTCTTCTTCTTTGTGGAGATGGAATTTCTTTATCTTCACATCAAAACAGCTTTGCGAGATTCAAAACAAAGACTTGTTTCCTTCCTGCCTGAGTCATCACTGTTATCGGCAAGAGAAAGGTTTGCAGGTGCTAGACGACACAGTGGCGCCAGCTGCAGCGTTAAAACAAGGAGACCGGCCGGAAGTTCGAGCAACAGGTGGTCGAAGAGAAAATCCTCAGCATTTAAGATAACGCAACTGTCGAAGACAGAACTTTTATCAGCAGTGTGAAGAAGAAAGAAATGACCCTTGCTTTACGTTGTAACATGCAACAGACAATAATACAGGCAATATTTCCTATGCAGACAACAGCATTAAAAAAAAAAAATGGGACCTGAATTCTGCAATTATCACATTGCCGTGCACACCAGTTGCGGAGAATGAGCTGGGAAAGGGTCACTTTTCTTAAAAAAAATTGTATGAATTGTTAGTTTTCAAGAATGTATCCAGAACTGGTTGCCCAATTTTAGATGTCAAAGGAATAAAGAGAGGTCCACTTCCACCCTTGCCTGCAATCACCCATATGCACACACGAGCAAGAAAGTCCTGGCTGAAACAATAGGCACCCCCCCCCCCATCCCTGTTTGCTGACATTAAGGGAGGGAGAAGGCACTCAACCAAGGGAATTCTTTTTTGGCAAACATTACGACATCGGCACAGTTAGGAAAACGAATGAAGTGGGAAACGGGAGTTATGATGCACGTAAGATCGAAGTAAACTTTTGCAGAAACCTGGATGACAATGCATTAAGTGGGTTCACAATCTTTAGTTGGCCTACGTGTCTTAGATTATCTCTAACAGTTTTGCTTTTTTATGAAGTGGTACAGGGAACAAAGAACATGTTTTGAATGAAAGCAGTTACCGGAAGTTGTCTGCTACAAGGCCAAGAATTGCTCACTCACGGGAACCTGCTGATCTCTAGGTCAGAGCTGAACAGATGGGTGCGAGACTTCCAGGTGCCACGCGTCTGTAGTTTGGAGTGTTCCTGCAATCTTATCTTGCATTTCTCAAGGTGGTGTTTATCGATGAAAGAGATTGACCTGCCATACACATTGACGAAGACTGCAATTCCAGCAGTCATTTCGGACTGCCCCCCCCCCCCCCCCCCCACGTGCATTGTCAGTAGCTCTTGGGGCAAGGAGGCAAGTCAAGGTCAATTTAAAATAACATCCAAGCATATTCGATCTGCTCTTCTCGCGTATCCAGGAGCAATCGAAATCACAATGGGAAGACAAGCCTGGCACTTTGGGTAGCGGCTGTCTGGTTCAGGGTAACATTGGCCCGCTTGGGGGGAGGGGAGGGCAGAGGTCAAGTGCTATTGGATATCACTCAAGCGTGGTGTGGTGGTGTCTGTTTGTAGATCAGACCCACTTGCGAGCGGTAGAGCACTCATGAAGGGAATGAGAGCGAAAGAAACAAGTGAAAAAAGCTTATTTTTCGGGGCATTAAATAAGATATTTTTTTTTTTTTGTTGCTTTTCCCCATCACAAACGAGGGTGTGAATTATACACGCATGCACATTATACTCACGTAAATATGGTATATTAATTTTGGAGGTGAATGAACCATTCAGGCCCTGAATGAAGAGTTTCAATTTTTTAACATATGGGTATAGTGGAACCACTTGCAAAAGAGCCTGTGGAGATTTGAGACTCCTGTGCACCATATTCCTGAGAGGAGGGGAGGGGAAGGTGTGCGGATAATTTTGTCCAAAGGTTCTTTTCCTTGTGGCCCGCTCAACAGAATATCACTATATTTGAATTTTATATATGTATGAGTAGAAGTTTTATATCGGTCCATTCCCAAATAAAACACCGCTTTTATTTTATTTCTCTAATATACTTCTGCATCTATACATAGAGAACAGTAAATAAGTTATTTTTGCCAATATCTAAATGTTTGAAATTGAGAGAAGAGTGAAACTTACTTTTAGGTTTCAACTTTTTTTTTATAGGTTATGCCTAAAAGGACAAATCGCCCAGGATTAAGCAAGACGGACCGTCCTCCACGGGGAAGATTTCGTGCACGTGCTCGAGGCTCAGCTTATTTTGGTTATCGGCCAGTGAGAAGGCCCAGGTAAACTACCTCTGATGAACTCAGGTTATAGTCTTATTATTTATGTATTTTAGATTTCCAAGTGTAATCTCATTACAAAGAAGTTGAACATTGGTGATCGGGATATAATATTACTTACGTGAAATTTAAAAGATTTCGTAATTCCGCGTTGCACAATTTAATGGTTCAATCCTATTAATTTCGAAGATCCACTGTCTTCATTCACAAAAGGGTACGTATGACGGAATATTGAAAATAAAAAAGAAATATTTATAGTAAGCCTTCTCTCAATTCATGATGGTGGAAATTGATACTGGCACTCCTTTATTGCATCATCAGGACTAAAAGTAATTTTCAATTGACACCTTTTGTTTAAGATGCATAAATTATGCTGCCTTTATGGCCATGGAGCTCGCGGTTTTATCTCTGAAGGTTGTAGCGATATCCTTGCCAGGATGTGTTCCATTATTTTTGCACAGGGTGGCTCCTCACTGCGAATTCCGGGAATTATGCATGAATTATTGGATCCGGGAATTGTGCGTGAATTCTGTATAAATTTTTCTCTGTAGACGTGAAAAATTGCAACTTTTATTAATCAAAATACAATTTAATTAATACATATTTATAAATGCTCTGAGGTAGGTTTTTCACAGTTTAGCAACTATTTTGATCTAGGAATGAAAAGAAAGTTTCGTGGAAAATAGGACAGAGTTCTATCAATACGTTTATTTTGTTAGTGTCATTTGCAGAACAGTCTTGTCTGACAGACGGAAGATTATTACAAGATAACATATATTGAAGTTGATTAGTTAAAATTTAAGTAAAAAATTGTTATACAATTTAACAGTTTTTCATTGATTAGTACATCCCGTAACATTTGTGATTCGTTTTTGTAGATGTATTTCAAGTCTGAGTATGTGAAATGGCATAATTAACTATTTTTAATACCGTTTAATTGAATTGAATTAGAATTTTTTAATTCGTTGGAATCACACAGACCTTTTATATTGTTAATATATTTGCCTTTGTATGTGTGAGGGTGGTGAGAGGTGATGTTACGTAAGGTTGAAATAGAAAAAAACATCTGCTTTTAGCCTTGAATTTTTGGAAAGTTCATCTTGAAAACTGGGAATTATACTTGAATTTTATCATAGTCCTAGAGTGGCCACCCTGTTGCATCAAATTATCATCCATCCTCATTATGATAACATCCTCTTCAGTGAATGAATGCATTAAGTATTCAGATTTTTATTTTGCCACCTAAGGTTCAATCAAGTCTGGGTACGGGTGTTTGTGAGTGACCCTTCATCTATTTGTCATTCGGCCTACCCCGATGGCGCAGTGGTACCGTCGTCGCCTTGTAATCAAGGGGTCCCAGGTTCGATACCTGGTGGAGGCACATAGTGGTTCGGATTCCACTTTAAACTGTAGGTCCAGTCCCAATTAGCCTTACTGTGCATAAAGTAAACTTAAAACACCAAAACAAATCAACCTATTTGTCATTCATTTGCAATTAGCCAAAAATGGCAGAAAAGTATCATAAAATGATATGAAGGAGGTATTGAATAAATCAAAATGTATAATATTATAATTTGTACAAGAATTAGGGAGCATAATCGAGCCCAGTTTTTTTTTTTTTTTTTTTTTTTTTTTTTTTTTTTTTTTTTTTTTGTTAGGTAGACACAAGTTTAAGTATTATATTTCCATTGTATTGCAAAGGCCAAAGGCAGCTGATCACATCACCCCCACCTTCGGCCATGATCAAGAAAGTTTGGGGCCCTAACTCCACACCCCCTGTACACCTTCAAGGCGTAATGCAAAGCACAGGGGAGCACTTTACTTTTTTTTTGATTAAATACTGAAAGTCGAACTTGTTGCTAAGCAAAAATTCAGTTCTAACCATTAGCTTACACCAGGAGTTCCCATAGTGAACAAATTGTTGCTGCAGTGGCAGCATCGTCGGTGCCGTTACAAATGAAGATATCAGGTCGAGGCACATAATGGTTCCGGATCCCACTTTAAACTGTAGGTCCAGTCCAGATTAGCCTTTCTGTGCATAAAGTGGACTTAAAACAAAAACTCAGTCAAACTCAAATTGTGTTTCCATCCACAAAAATACTTCAAATTGCTGACTGAAATGGTATTTTTTACAAATATTGTATGCCTGAGATGCAGTTAAATATTTTTGTATTTCGGTTATTTCTTTCTCTCCAGTTCTACAATTCTTGAGAAAAGGAAATTTCATTGTACACCCCTGGTTTTTTTTACTGGATTCAAGGAACATTATTGTGAGCCATGGCGTATATATGAGACCTGCCTTACCTGTGACATTCACACATACAAATCAAAGAATCAAAAATTGTCTGTTGAAACTGTGCACTAATTACTGGTTAGTACAAAATTTAGTAAACTTCGTAAATGTTTCTGTATCTTAACCCTAACAACAAAATGTTGCATATCCCCTCCCCCCCCCAAAAAAAAAATGGGTAACGAGGTTGTCATGTGTGTGTAAAAGATGAGGAAGTTGATCTTGCGTTAGGTAATAAACAGACAATGATATCTACTTAAATATTCCATCTGTGAGGATGTAGATATATTAAAATTTTGTATTTGAAAATATGCTGGAATTATATAAATGAATTCTGCAGCAAAATACGAAGTGTGACACAAAAAAACCGGATTGATTGCATAAGTGAAAAAGAAAAAGTAGTTGGCAACAACAGTTTTGGTGACGTCATGCAACACCCCTAGTCTATCTGTGCTGCAACTTTGGACTCAAATGGTCTCGCCACTTGGGAGTATTGCGTCATTGAGTGAACACCTGCAACCGTGTTCTTCAAGAAAAAATGTCTAGTGTGAAAAGTGAACAAAGAATCAACATCAAATTCCTTGTGAAACTTAAGAAATTGGCAACAGAAACATTCCAAATGTTAAGTGAGGCTTTTGGAGATGATACTTTGTCTAGGACACGCGTGTTTGAATGGCATGAACGGTTTTCGGAGGGAAGGGACGGTGTGGATGACAATGAACGTACAGGGTGCCCATGAACTGCGATTACAGAACAAAACATTGTAAGAGTTCTTGAAGTGATACGAGGTGACCAAAGATTGAGTGTTCGTGCAGTGGCTGAGTTAGGAAGGATAGGGAAGCTGTTCGATGCATTTTAACAAAGGAATTGAACATGCGGAAGATTTGTGCAAAGGTTGTACCAAAAGTTCTGTCAGATGACCAAAAACTGTATTGTAAAGACTTGAGTGAGGACATGTTACAATGTCTTAGAAATGAGCCAAGTTTGTTGGAATCTGTTGTTACTTGCGATGAGACAGTTTTTTTTACCTATGACCATGAAAGTAAGTGTCACAAGGAATTTGATGTTGATTCTTTGTTCACTTTTCACACTAGACATTTTTCGGCAGGACACTGTTGCAGGTGTTCACTCAATGATGCAATACTCCCAACTGGCGGGACCAGGTGAGTCCAAACTTGTAGCACAGATAGACTAGGGGTGTTGCATGACCTCACCAAAACTGTTGTCGCCAACTCCTTTTTGTTTTCACTTATGTAATCAATCCGTTTTTTTTTTTTTTGTCACACCTCGTATATAGAGGAAAATTGAGTAAAAGAGATTCCTTAAAGAAAGGAAACTAATATTTTTTGAGAATTTTTTGTTGTAAATGTTGTTACCCATATTTTCAGGTCAGGTGAAAAGTAACGAAAAATATTTCCTTGTCTGCTGTAACTTGATGTTAGTATGGACACAACTTTGTTAGTTGTATCCATACTGTCAAACATGCATGTTCTGCATTTGAGTTATGTATTATAAGAAATGTCAGCTAGTATCAATCGAGGGAATCCCGAGCTGTTTGCTTGCATGGATTCCAGATGTGATAAGAGATGAAAGTTGTGAATAAGTTTATGGCATTTTTACTTTTTATTTTGTACAATCAGTGCAGTCTGTAAGCTATTTTATATTCCATAACAACACTGAAATTTATATTTCATATACTGAATTTGAACACGAGATGTAGCTTCTTTTGTACGTTACTTCTACACTACACTACACTAAACATTGATTCTGCATGAATTTTGTTCACAGGAATTAACAATTATAGTACAGAGGCTGCATTTTAAACAGCTGCAATGAAACGTTCATAAACATAGTACAGGAAAACCTCGTTAATACGAAGTTCAAGGGACCAAAAAATGTCAACTTCGTATTAAACGACTTCGAGTTATCCAAACTTTTCAAGATGGCGCCTGTTTTCAGGTGTAAAGTAGAGTATAAATTCCCCCCACAAAGGATGTTTTATACTTGGTGGTAGCTCAGAAAATAAGCTGCTTTATATGTACTATATAATAATATTGTACGTTTTAAAGAAAGTGTAAAAAATGTTACACAAAATGAGAACACGGAGCTTTACGCGGACTCAAAGATTCCAAGGAGACTGTTAACACCATTTATCCTGCCTAGTTATACAACCGGTTATGCACGGGATGCATGTTGTGGCAAGAAGTCTTTTAACAAACGGTATTTTCTTTTAATTGTGCAAAGTTGTTGCTCTTCCACGAAATTCTTACAATTTTAGTTCATAAGAAACCCGTTTGCAGGGAGACCTAGGGAAAGGAAAACAATCTCGTTTACTGCAAGAAGTGAAACTCTGAAGAATCTTGACTTTAGTCACTTGCGCAAGCAAGAGACGGGAGACACACAACTTGCGATCTGTTTGCACGGAATGTGTATCCTAGGACACGTGCCGCACTCGATAATCACTCTGGTTTGGATCCCACTTCAAACTGTATATTTAATCCCGCTTAGCTCATTAGCATAAAATGAAGTAAAAACAAGCTTTACGAAACTTGCGTATTTTCAGATTAATCGACAATTTATTGTAGGTTTCAGGAGTATTCTGGAGGTCAAACACTCGCTCCACGAAAACTTTTCCTCTCGTATTCCTACATTGAGCATTGCGGGTTTTTGTTTTTTTAACAGCAGCACGCTAATGGTTCTGAAGAAAAGCGGGGATTATATGGCTTTGCGAGATTCAAAACAATGACGCTTATTCCTTCGCACTGGATGAGCCATTGCAGTTACCGGCAAGCGAGAGCTTTCCAGATGCTAGACTAAACACTGGCGCCAGCTGCAGCGTAAACACAATGAGACCGGCTGGAAGTCAGAGCAGCAGGTGGCAGAAGGAAAATCATGGGCATTTTAAAGATAACGCAGTTGTTGAAGATGGAACTTTTATCAGCAGTGTGAAAAAAAATGATCCTTGTATTACCTTTTACCATGCAACAGACAATAATAAGGGCAATATTTCCTATCCAGACAGCTGCATTCAAACAAGAAAGAGGGACCTGAATTCTGCAATTATCGCATTACCATGCACACCAGTGGCGGATAATGAGCTGTTGTAGGAGAAGGAAGGGGGTCACTTTTCTTTTACTTATCATGTGGTTTTTGTTCGTTTTGAAGAAGGTATTCAGAACTGTTTGCTTTTTTTTAGACGCCAAAGGAAAGGAGCCAGTGTGCGCACACGAGCAAGAAAATTGTGGCCGAAACAATTAGCAACCCCCCCCCCCCCCCCCCCGTTTGCTGATAGCAAAAGGGGAGAAGTCACGCAGAAACACTGTTTTGGCAAATTTTATGACCGGCACAGTTGGGAAACGTATGAAACGGGAAACTGGAGTTGCAACATACGTAAGATCGACGTCAACTTTTGCGGGAAACCTAGATGACAACGCATTAAGCGGGTTGACGATCTTTAGTTGGCCTATGCGCCTTTGATTATCTGTAACAGTTTCCCTTTTTTTAATGAAGTTCTACAGGGCACAAAGAACATGCTTTTAATGAAAGTGGTTACCGGAAGTTGTCGGCTACCAGGCCAAAAGTTGCTCGCTCACGGGAAATTGCTGTATCTCGAGCTCGGAGCTAGACAGATGGGTGAGACTTCCAGGCGCCATGCGGTTTGTATTTTGGAACATTCGTGCGATCTTATCTCGCATTTCTCATCTAGCACTGGTGAATATTTCCAAGGTGGCGCATTCAGCGGGGAAAGAGCTTGACCTGCCATGCACATTGACAAAGAATGTCAATGTCCAGCGGGCATTTCGGGCTACTTCCCTCGAGTTCTCAGCAGCTCTTAGGACAAGGAAACATGTCAAGGTCAAGTTAAAATAACGTCCAAGCTCGCTCCACATTCGATCTTCTCTTGTCGACTTACGCAGGTGTCTACTTCGAATTAAGCGAAACCAGTTTTGCGGAAGGGTCTTGTAAACAACTTCGTATTAAAAATTATCCGTATTTCGATTTATCCGTACTGAAATACATTATAAATCCTATCTTATCGGCTGGGGAATGGGAAGAACTTTGGATTAAAGGGTACTTCGTATTAACCAATATCGTATTAAAGAGGTTTTCCTGTACTTTCTTCTTAGTTGTTTCATGTCTAAGAAATGAGTGGGAAATTTTGCTTAACATTGAAACACTTGTGTGTTTATTGGAAGCAAAAGTGGTCTCTCCCACTTGTGTATTCAAATTATTGGTGATATCGAGTAGATATCAAAGATGGGAATGATGTTGCATTTCAATTTGTGTCAAATTAGTCAAATTAATCCAAGGAGCACAAGAAATGTGTGAATTTTTCATAGTTTCCCAAATTAAGGAATGACTTGTATACAACAAAAGGTTTTGTTGTGGAAAACCTGAAATCGTTCTTGAATTTTGGTTTGTTACTAGAGTAGTTGTATTTGTGAGTGGTTATTAATGCAGTTAATTTTTACAGTATAGGGACCTTCTTGATGGGATAGAGGTAACTATCGCGTTGTAATCAAGGGTCCCAGGTTTGATCCCGGTGGAGAGAGATAGTGGTTTGGATCCCACTTTTAAACTGTAGGTTCAGTCCCAATTAGCCTTTCTGTGCATATAGTGTACTTAAAACAAAAACTCAAACCCAGTTACACTAATTTCTCCCCTTTTCTTCCCACTTCATGCTATTACTGCAAGAATTTGATTTAATTCCATTATAATAAAGTCTTACCAACATTCTGCATCCATGAATTTTTAACATTTTTTGTAATATTTTTTTTTTTTTTTAAATTGACTGTAGTGCCCTAAGAATAATGCTCCAAATTAATCTTGAGAGCTGAATTGAAATTTCAACTCCTGTGTAGCATTCTTTATTTACAGAAAACATGTTCTTCATTGTAGTGAGATTCTGCTTGTATAACAATGTGTTCCCTAGATGGTTATTCGATATCCTGGAGGTTGTTATGTATGTTGGTAGAGTGGGTAAAACTCGGACTGGTGCTTTTGTTGTGTTATTAATATATTTTTGTGCATAGAATAAACAGTACTTGTCAATAATGTTACAAATTGAAAGTTCACGTTCTACAGTTCTTGCAATTTAGCAAAGCTGCCGGCTGCAAAATGGAAATAAAACTACATTAAAGCAATGATATCTGATTTGATGCTAATAATTGTGTGTGTGTGTGTGTGCGTGCGTTGCAACATAACTCATTTGAAATCAGTAATATTAAGCAAGTTCTCAACATTTGCAATTTGTAGCAGCCATTGTTAGGAAGCAAACTGAATATTGAAATTATTTAATATTTCTGAAATGGGGTGTGTTAATTGTAGGCCTGAGTACCAATACCAATATATTGATATTGGAAAGTATCAGTTATGGAATCACTGATGCAGAGTGGTACTTATCTGGAGAGTGCATAATTTTATTTATGCACCAAAATTTTCCTGTAAAAATAATTTGATTTTCTGATTAAATGGTATTACTCATTTCACAACAAGAAAATTAAAATTCCACAAAACACAGTTTTTAATATTGCACCAAATATTTTCGGTACTACTTGGTGTCATTATCAGGAGGTAGGATATCTCTGTACACAAGTTGTAACGCACAATCTCTAACATCGTAAATGGTATGATAATGGCACTACATAGTGCTAAAACTGTTTGAGGACATTACCATATATGTGTAATGTGGAATTTCCATTTTCTTTGAATTTTAATATTTTGATTACCTCTGTTATTCTACAACTATATCTGTGCAAAACTGGTTTGTATAAGTAGTCTGAAAACTTGAAATTCCTACAACATTCAAATAACATTATTGGCTTACCCTTATTGATTGTTGTTTACATTGACAATTGTTATGACAAAAATGTATACTCAACCACCAATTGTATGCAGTACATTTTATTTAGATAGAGATTATTTTGTGTCTGGAGTGGAAGTTGATTAATAAACATTCCAAATTATTTATGTGAAAAGTGTGATAAAATGCATCTTGATCCGTACTACATGTAGAATGCAATCTAGTACACCCACCTTACATAGAAGGTATTTGAGTGAAGAACTTCCATGTCTATAAAGATTTAACTTATATAAATACACAATTTACTGTCATAGTAATAATTTTTTAGTTACATGGGGGATGACATGAAAATATTGAGCCTCGAGAAAACCAAAGAAGATACAGGTTTGGCATTGCTTTATTTTTCAACATAATCCCCCTCAAGGGGGCAACCCACTCATTCCAGCGATGTTGAATCCCATTGGAAAATAACTCTTGACTTTGGAACCATAGGACTCCATAGCTTCCATGGTTCATGTTGGTAAAACGTTAGCCAGCTAAAGCTTTTTTTCATGTTTTGGAAAAGGTGGTAGTTTGAGTTAACCAGGTCTTGACAAATGGGGGACGAGGAACAAGTTGGAACCTGCAGTCATGGATTGTTGCCATCACAATCGTTGAGGTGTGAGCAGGAGCACAGTCCTGGTGGAAGAGGGCTCCTCTGGTCAGCATTTCTGGCTTGTTTTCTAGGATTTGCACTCGGAGATGTTTAAATAGGGCAGAGTAATACTCTCCTGTGATGATGTGACCCCCTTTCAAGGTAATCAACCAGCACACCACCTCAGGAGTCCGTGACCTTCCTGGCTGACGGCGTTACAGTGACCTCCTTCGGTGTGCAAGATGATGCATGCTTCCATTGTTTCGATTGTTCTTTTCTTTCTGGCCGATGGTGGTGGACCCAGCACACTTCCATAGTAATGAATCAAGCAAGAAAAGCATCCACATATGCTTTTAACATTTATAAACTATCCCTTGACAGCTTATGCCAAGTGTGCTTTTGTTCAGGAGTCTGAAGTAGTTTCAAGCAGAAAGTTTTGAGAAGGCAAGCTCTTTCTTCAAAATGTAATGGGCTAGTTTTTGTGAGATGTCCAATCTATCTGCTACTTGAAGTGTTGGCAATTGTTTTTTTTTTTTGTGTTTTTTTTTTGCATGATCATGTATGGAACAAGATAAATGTTTTCTTTCGTGGCAGTTTGCTTGTCTCCCAGACCTCTGCTCACCTTCAACAGTCTCCGTGCCATGCTTGAAATGTTGTATCCAGAGTTTGACTAAGGCATATGAAGGGACACTGTTGTGTAAAATATTGGAACATATCTTGGTGAATTTCTGATGGTGACATTCCTTTGAGATGAAGGTATTTGATCACCATGCAATACTCAATTTCTCAATTTTCAACAAATCACTGAACCTTCACTTCAAGACCTTGCAACAAAAAAAAATGGAAATGTTAAGAAACATGAACATGGGACATGGTGCTAATGAAGAGTGGTATATTGTCAGAAATATTGTTTGGTTTGCCTAGCTACCCATTTTCTGTATTAGGCTCAAAACTTTTCAGTCATCCCTCGTATATATTGTCAGATACATACACAATCAAAATTTGCTTGTGTATGTTTTATATACATTTCAATTTTATAAATGTTACAATATACGAGAATAGAGATGATTCAAGATGGCCAATGTTGGTGGGATTGGGCTCTCTATGCTAGCACCAAGATTTCTGACACCTTGGAAAATAAGAAAATACTAACTTCCCTGTAGCTTAAACTAGTGTCAGTGTTTCAAATGTGGTGGTGGATCTATGCTTCTAATCATTAATTGCCTTCGTCTGAAACATTTTAAATCCTGAAGTGTATGGCATTCAGAAAGTGGATGACAAGAGTTTTTACATTCTGGTATAAATTGTAGGTTCACGTGGTGGGCTTTTGCTTTCTTAATTTTAATAGATTCTCTGTTCATACTTTTTCCAACTGCCCCTGTTACGTGGCAATTAACATACCTTCTTGAAATTAGACAAGGGAATAAAAATAACATAGATTACATGAATAAGTGTGCTTTTAATTTTCTCTAATGGCATTTTCATTCTTCAATAATATATTTAAGTATTTTAATTTAGAAACTGATTCAAATAAGTTATCTACAGGGTGTATCATAAGTAATAGTGCAAACTGACACAGTTGAAAGTACACGATAATAGAAGCAAAAAAAGTCTCTGTAAACATGGGTCTAATGGGTCTGCAAACAAGCTGTTTTTGAGATAATTGCGAATGTGTGGTTACAAGCTGCCACTGACTTCATTATTTATAAATGTCGTTGTAGTTGCTAAAATGCTAATAATGTGTGCGAATGTGTAGTTAGAAGCCATCACTGATTGCATTTTGTAAACACAGAGTGCTTTACTCCTTGCACGTTCTGAGGTTTGCTCTTTCTTTACAAAACAGAACATTTCCGAGAGGTGGCGTTGTAATCAAACACATGATGTCCGCAGGTTTTTTTTCCAGGTGGGGGCAAACAAGGCACATTTTCCCCATTAATAGTGTTGTTCCCTCAATAACCATTGCTTAAATTTAAATTTACCATGTTCGTGCAATAATTAACACACATTATTGTGGCTGAAATGAAATTATATGTGTGAGATATATAATTTTTGGTTGACTTTCAATTTCCAAGTGGGCCACTGCCTCCCCCTTCCAGACGCCAATGATTAAACAGGATGGATACAATCGGTACTCAGTCTAATCATACTGTGGGAATCACGTCAGTTGTGCTGTACTGCGTAGTGCAAATGGAACCTTACAGCAACGAAGAGTGTGCGGATATGCATTTCATGTATGGTTTGTCTAACGGCAATGCACAGGAGGCTGCACACTTGTACCAAGAAAAATACGCTGCTTGAAGGCACCCCGAGAGCCTCACATTTACAAGGGTACATCAGCGCCTCTAGAGAACATTATTATTACTGTATTATTAGGATTTTACCAACTAGGATGACATTTACATTACAAACAATAAAGTCAGTGGCGGCTTGTAACCACACATTCGCAATTATCTCAAATGGCTCGTTTGCAGACCCATGTTTACCGAGACGTTTTTGCTACTATTATCGTGTACTTTCAACTGTGTCAGTTTGCGCTGTTACTTATGATACACCCTGTATAATTTGGTTTTCATTATTACTTATCACTTGATTAGATTTCTCTGTCTTGACTTCCAAACCTATCTCCTTTGCTGCTTTTAAAATTAAATTCGTAATTATTGTTGACTATTTGCATCATCCCCTAGTATGTCAATATAACCTGCATGTGCTAACAGCAGAGTTAACAACATTCATTTTAGTGCTTTAGTTTTTTCTACTAACTTCTTAACTATATTCAAGGCTAAATTAAAATGCAAAGGCAGTAAGCATTTCCTTATTTTAGTCCTTTAAATGGTAAATCTATCAGACATAGTTAAGTATATGGATTTTTACTTTGTTTTGTTAAGGGATGTTCTTCCTGTACTTTAGTCATTAAAAAATGAGACCTCTATAAATGATTGAACATAATGATTATATTCCCACATTCAATTATCTGCCTTAAGTGAAATATTTGATCATAAAATACTTTTAAGCAAAGTGATATTATGAATGCTTGTTGTAAATATGTACTAATACATTGTTTTAAATCCTGTTTTGTGATAATGTGCAAGTAGTTGTTTCTGAACAGCTGAACATGTTATGTAGGTGTCTCTTGATCTCAACACTGAAGTGTTGGTTCTACCCCAGGGACTTTATATCTTCGTGAGCATCCGTTGATCAATTTCATTAATCATTCTCCACCCTAATTGTTGTTAGCGTAAGGATACAGAAAAGTGATGCAAAATGAAGAATTTCCAAATATGTAAATTAATAGTTGTAAATTACTTAGTGTTCACATGTGAGGATTGTGCCTACAAAACCAAATAATATTTGTGAATTCTCAATATATTCAAAAAAGAAAAATGGAAAGAAAATGTGATGTGTATGTGTGTACTTCCATGTTAGATATTACCTATTTTCATACATATAGTATACCTATTGAAGTAAGCAACTGTCTTTACACTGCATTGTCTGTTGAAAACCTGTATTTGCATGGTAGGATTATGTTACGCAGTGAGATTGTGATAATGATCATTTGCAGTGGTTTCATGAATGGGCGTATGCAGTATTTTTCTGAATTTGGCAGCGATACGAGCAACTTTTTCTGGAATACTTAAATGAAATATTGGAAGATGGAGGACATGACGGAGGGCAAGAACCATGTAAGAATTGAAATTCCTATTACAAATATATATTTTATTTGGTGTGGAATCCTTTTCCTTTGAATTGGAAACTTAGAAGCCACAGTTTGATATTTATATTTCACTTCGTCTGTGGTTTATAACTTAACAAGTAATTTCAGTTCAGGCAAGCTTGTCTTAATCATGTGCGTGTATAAATTTTATGTCGTAATGCACAAATGTGTCTTCGTTTTGTTTTTAGGGTGATGTGGGTTGAAATATATGCAAAATATCTTCCTCTATGCTAAAGTTAAAAACATTATTAAGAAGTCTATTGATAAGAAATTTCTGGAATTTTGTATTTTTCGCTAATTTATATTTGAAACAAGATGCGCAATCGTTCTGAGACACATATGTGTAGTGAGGGTAGTTAAAAAGGGAGAAAAATGTGCAATTAAACACTGAAAATGAGGTTAGAATACTAAATGAACAATGTAATTAAAATTTTATCTTTGCGTTAGAGTGGCTACCAGCCTAAGTCATGTTACATGATGATAAAATTGAAGACAGTTTACATATTGTATTACTTACCCTTAGGAAATGCATGTGTGTTACTGTTCTCCCTCTTCCTCCGAGGTACAGTAGTTTTGCAAAACAATTGACCAAATTACGTGGTGTTTTATCTTGAATAAGCTTGCTGTGGTAGTATAAGAAACTTCCACATGACATTCTGATTGTTTTGTCTTCGTATGAGTTTCCAAGCCCACTTCTGTGGACAGGAAGTGTGGCTTGCACAATTTCTACTATGAACACTTGGTTAAATGCAGTACATTCAAAATATTCAAATTTTTTAATTGTTTAAGGTGAGTTTCTTTCTTGCGGAATGGAGATAGTTGTCATTCCAGCCTGAAAGACCTGCTAGAGGCGCAGGGATGTTATATTTTTGTGATATGTAAGGATTAGTGGTCAAAGCACATTGAATGAAGGCAATATTTTTCAAAAATATCAAAATACTGGATGAAACATAAAACTGAAGTTTAGAACAATTTTTCTTGAGAATCTTAGATCAATTTTGAACATTTCTAGCCTGATTGATTTATAGTTCTGCTTTCACAAGCAACATGCATTATCCAGAATATTGCTACTGATTTTTCCCAGTATGGGAAGTAAATGTGGATATAAAGTATAGGGTAATTCAAAAATTTTCAATCTTTTTTTCTGTGCTTATGAAGATGCAGCGATTACATGCTTATAGAATAGAGAGAATAGTCCAGAATTTTGTTTATGTACATATTTTCTGTGTGGTCAAAACAGATGACATTTAAACAATAACTCTATTCCCGACACACATGATCAAACATATGTTGCCATTGACTCCAGAGCATGCGGACTGGAATTTTAGTATTGAACTGCTGATACCACAGACGTGTGCTGTACTCACCCTGCAGAGCACTTCTGTACTCTGTGCACTGTCATTTGCACTTCTCACTAACTCTAGAATGCAAAATTGCTGTTTGTTGTGTGGTTCCCATTTTCACACTGTGATTTGCACAGGCGCTGGAACATACTTATGTGGAGCACTTTAGCAGTAAGATTTGAAAACTTGCATGTTACATGTACATATGATGTTACTTTTTACTGAGATGAAGAAATATAATCAGGTCAACAACAGACCTGCTTGATCACGTATGGCAGGAATTGGATTATCATTTAGTCGTCATTCATGTGAGCATGGAGTCGCAGAGAACCTTTGGAAGGTATGTGAACAAAATTCTGGACTGTTTTCTTTATTCGATGAGTATGTAAACACTGTATATTCATAAACACTCAAAAAAATAGTTATGTATTTGTATTCAGATGAATAATTTTGAATATATGTACCTTTTGTAAAACTGCACTTCCTCTCCTTAAGTGTTTGTACAATCACAAAATGAAGTAAAGTAACATCATATAGCATCTCTGTAATCATTTTGTTCACATCATGTAGGAAAATGGCAGGAAACTGCGAAGGATGATGATGTAGGAAAATTGACCAATAGAAATTAACTTTGAAACTAAATGAATTATAAAAGTTTGGAAATCGAGCTGTTCATTTTATATCCAAGATATACATCGACTTGTGAAGCAAAACTGCAAGTGTGGATTTTCTTTTTGTTGTTTATTTTATTAGTTGAGATAATTTGAAAATGTTAACGCTTTTTACTGGAAGTTGCCCATCTGGGATAGACTGAAGGATAAAAATAGCTGCAAATACCAGAGGCAAATTATTTGTTATGAAATGGACAGAATGCATATTTGTTCCAATAATAATAGATTTAAACATACTTCTTTTAACCTATCACATGAATTAACCAAAATTCTATTAATCTCCAACTTTTAATTATCACTCTTTATTAACCATTCAGTCTCGAGTACTATCACATTGGTACATAATTCTTATTTTTTTTAAAAAAAAATGGGAAACCAATAGATTTTCTCCAGTTATATAGTGTGATGAGAATTTTACCTGCCAGTAGTTTTCTTGTACAAAGAATTTTGTTGCATTTATGGCATATTATTAAATGTGTCATTAACTATTACACATTTTTCTCATTTACACATTAACTATTACACATGTTTCTCATTTACACTAACAAGTACAGCAGTCGAATTACATTAACTTTTTTTATTTGTCTTTTGAATGAGTCATGTTTGATGAATCAAAACTTAAGGGATGAATGCATTGTATCACTAAACACCCTGTTCATATAATTTCTATATTGAAACATATTGTTTATCAGCTCGATTACTGTACCTATTGGTGTTATAAATTGTGATTTAAAAATAAATTATATATCTTTTAACTTCCATGACAAAGTAAATATGTCAAATCATTACTAAATATTACTTTCAAGTTCTTCTCATTAAATAATTACAGTGGAACCTCGAAAATACGTTTTTCTGGGGACCAAGGTGGAAGAACTTAAAATGCGGGAAAACTTAAAATCTGGGAAAATTTTATTGCATTTTGCTCTATTAGGGCCATGAAGATTGAATGTATAATGCGGGAAAATGTAAAACCAGGGAACGTAAGATCGGAGTTCCACTGTGTGTGGGATATAAAAGGGCTTTTTATACAGAGGTTGTTCAGCGTATATTTGACCAAACGCGATTCCTCCCCCCCTGCACTCAGAATGAACTCACCCAACCTTGGTCAGGCATGTTTGTCAGTGTAGTGCGTGAGCTGTAAAAGAGTGGTTGTGTTTTCTCACTGGGACAAAAATCCCGCCCAAACTGAGCCGCTTTTTGGGAGGAGTGCGTTGTATAACTTTCCAAGTGTTTGCATTTTCTCGCTTGGCCGAAAATGCTGCCAAAACAGTTGCTTTTGGGAAGGTTATGTTGTAGCCTTTTATGACGCAAAGTTCAGTGTGTCAATGATCAGGAAGTAGTGTAAGAGCAAGAATTGTGACAGTTTGACTTTATTCAAGAATGCGATCGGCAAGTATAAGGATTGCATGGCCCCAGCTTTCGGTTTTCCAACAAAGGGGACGAGAACACGGCCGTGCACACAAGCCACCACCAGTATGCAGGTGCAAGGTGCAGTTAACAGTTTCCAAAGACATATTTAGATGATTTTCCATCTGTCTTTGGGTCGGTGGATTCTCTTGCATGCCCATTCTGCGAAGTTTCGCCTGCATACTGGTGGTGGCTTGTGTGCACGGCCGTGTTCTCGTCCCCTTTGTTGGAGAACCGAACGCTGGGGCCATGCAATCCTTATACTTGCCGATCACATTCTTGAATAAAGTCAAACTAACGTCACAATTCTTGCTCTTACACTACTTCCTGATCATTGACACACTGAACTTTGCGTCATAAAAGGCTACAACATAACCTTCCCAAAAGCAACTGTTTTGGCAGCATTTTCGGCCAAGCGAGAAAATGCAAACCCATGGAAAGTTATACAACGCACTCCTCCCAAAAAGCGGCTCAGTTTGGGCGGGATTTTTGGCCCAGTGAGAAAAAACAACCACTCTTTTACAGCTCACACACTACACTGACAAACATGCCTGACCAAGATTGGGTGAGTTCATTCTGAGTGCAGGGGGGAGGAATCGCGTTTGGTCAAATATACGCTGAACAACCTCTGTATTTCATTTTTTTTTTTTAATATTTCACAATTTTTTGATAGTATGATGTAGTATGTAGAAAACTAATTCAAAATTCATTACTACAGCCTCTTTGAACAGTTTGTTGATTATTTTTTTAAAAAAAAACTACTATTACAAAGTACAATGAAGTGTCTGGAGAAAAAGAGTTCGTAATTTTACATATTCTTTTTTTCACATAAAATACCTTTGTTAGGTTATGTAAAAATGGGACTTATTTTAGACAGCCAAGCTAGCTATATGAAATTTGGGTTCGGTCCTCGGTTGAGCCACAATTTTCACACAAAACTTCTCAGAAAGTTATAATTAAATATAATCATCTGTGAGTAAAGCAACAATAAATCTAAAATAGTATGCCTCAACTGAAACTGGTTATTTTTAAAAACTTGGAAGCAAAGATTAGGAGAGCCATAATGATTTCTCGTTTGTATTTTCTGTTGTTTATTGTTGTTCTCGCTTTGTGTAACTTCCCCCCTTTTTACACGTTTAATCTGTAAATAGGTTCAGTATCGGAAGAAGTTTTGCCTCTCCAAGATTTCAGTAATGGCTCCTGAGATGTGACCACATTGCAGTGTGTAACACTGCGAACATTGAACCCGAAACGTGACAGAAGATTTTCTCTTTGAGAGAGAATGCTCCCAAGAAGAGTGTAATTACGAATGTGGATAAGTGTTTTAGCTCCAGCGTTAAGAGTGAGGGGAAACAAACAGAAACCTATGTGTCTGGGTGTGTATATAAATTACAAACAAGCGTTACTTGTGTATTTTAGAGAATCTCTCTGGTTCAGGTTGTCTTCTCAGCTTTGGTTTTCAAGTTTAACAAGATATTTGAGAAGTGCATCTTTATGGTGGAAGACACTGCACCATAATCAACTGTTTTTTATTGTCTAGAACAATTTTAAGTGAGGAACCCAAGCCCCCCGTGGCTGAATCTTGACAGGGCTATTGTATCCACAATGAGAGAAGTAGCTGTTCTTGTGAATTCAACCGTGCTGAGAAAAAGATGGATTCTCTGTGTTTGCTGCAATAGTGTTTATTTTCATAGCAAATATGCATCTTTAGAATTTTTTGGTAGTTAATTGTGTGGTGAGCTATTTCTGAGTGCCTCCTTCCCATCCCTACAATTTTTATGACAATGATATTTTTTGTCGTTTTGTTGCTGAACATGTCATTTGTAGGTACAGTGCAACGTGAAGGATATTGCTATTTTTATTCTTCTCCTGGAATGCGTTTTTATTGCTATTAATAAACGTTATAGGTAACTTCCTGAATCTTCCACAATGAATTTGTGTGTATATTAATATGTATGAAAGAAGTGAGCAAATAATAATGAATGAATTCAATGCAGCAGGCAGTACAGTGTTGGTTCTTTGTAAATATTTCTACTGCTTTCATAGTAACCTTTGAACTTGTAATGAAAAGTTATTTAGAGATACATGCTTCTTAAATTGATACTCTTTATGAATTAAAATATGACTAAATGGGTTTACTCCGTATCAGTGTTTATTGAGCTGTACAAATTATAAAACTGCACTCATGGGTGTAATGATTAAAGGCGTATTTATATGGTAAATGGGCTTATTTTGAAAGATGTTACTGAAAATGAGAGTATTTTTTAGTGGTGGCAGCATTTCAGTTTTTTTTTTGTTGTTTTTTTTCCCCTTTCAAGCCACTTCACATATGTAATTAATTACCTCCCTTTTGAAGTGGCAGGTTGTGTTGTTTGTGCTTCTTGTGGGAATCATTTGTACGAAGTAGCTGTTTTCCCAATTTGGTAGTTAATTTTTCAAAGTGTTCTACTTGGTATAGAAGTCATATTTAACGTGCAATGCAGCCTAGGGACATGTCAAGTATTTGTGCGCTCGAACAGGTACTTGCCGGCTAAATAAGTTTTGTTCGGAGAGCACTGCTCACTTGCTTCCTGAGTGAGCTTGAACCTTGTACACCACAGATTTGAGGCACAGAATATATCAGTTTTGTGATTCGATCTTGAGATGGCAGCTAAGGAAGAAGTATTTGTGATTTAACGGCTTGCCATATGGCATAATTACACAGGAAGTTCAAGTAACAGAAGATAATATAATTTCCCACTTTTTGTAATTGTATTAAAATGAAAAAGTGTTGTTTTTATTCCAAGCATACGCCATAGTTTTTGCAAAGCTGTGTGAAAACCAAAATTTCAAATGACGTTTGGTTTTGTTCTCATTCATTAGCACCCATCATTGTTTTGAGAAGCAATAATTATAATATTAGTTTTGCAACATGCAATCACAGATAATGACACTGGTGCTTTGATTAATAAGCATACAGAACTGTCGGCTTAATGAGCGAAATTCTTGCTCAGCGAATATCCCTCAGATACTTGACGTGCCTCAGGTTACAAAATAGCTTGATTAAGCAAAAGAATTTTACTGCTTCTGTACATATATTTTTTTAAATATATATTTACACTACTGATACTAACTTTGCAAGCACATAATCGCAGATAATTGTATTATTAGAACCTTTTGCAATTGTACTTTCAAGGAAATAGCCTCACAAGAGTCAGAATTTTGCAGGGAAAGGTAGGTTGAAGTAAGATTGCCTGAAACTATTAATTTTGTTGGATCTTAAAACCAATTATATTTTTCCGGAGTATTGTTTTCGCAATAATTGAAAATGTGTGCATTGTGTTATGGTTTGATAGTTACCAAGAAGTTTACTATTTTGGAGCAAGGTGATATTGTGCACCAACTGCATCCTGACGAACATAGTTTTGATTATCAAGTTTTACTTCCAATCTGCTCAATTAGAAACAGTAAATATCGAGGGCGTAGTGGTAACGTCATTGCCTTGTAATCAAGGGGTCCTGGGTTTGATACCTGGTGGAAGCACATAGTGGTTCGGATCCCACTTTAAACTTAGGTCTATTCCTCTTTCTGTGCATGAAATGGACTTAAAAACAAAATAAATTAAGTAAATATCAAAATTCTTCATGCATTTCTAAAGCATGACTAGTTTTACAAATTGAAAGAGCTCTAAATATAAGTTTTTCACTGGACAGCTGGTTAAATTGAATAAAACTTAGTCCTGTAGTTAGTTCACTCAAGTTGAATTAAAATACTACATGTTCATTCAAACACTTCCTCTGGTGAAAAAAAAACACTGGGAAGATTTAAGTATGTTGGTTAGTTTGGCATATTCCGTTAATAAGTGTGCAAATTTCCAGGCATCCTCTTATCACATTTTTAAACAGCTGTGAAGGTTGAGTTCAGCATTAAGAGTAGTGTTGTCTTTTTTTATACATACCCACAAGAAATCTCTTAACCTTTTTCTTTAATTTGATAACCAAAGAGTTTTAGTACCCTTCTGGAGCACAGGAAGGGCCTTTGGTCATGTGAGTGTACTAGTGGTTTTATTTATTAAAGTGTGTGTGTGTGTGTAAACATTTGTATTTTGTGTGTGTACAAGTATGCCAGCCCTTATTTAGGGTGTGATAGGTTTTTTTTTTTTATTACAAATGTACACACATACACACACACTGATGATGATGTATAGCAGTTTTTTTTTTCTTTCATATGGTCTGTTGTTGATTTTGTAATACTTCTTCACTTGAACAAGAGCTGCATGTCTAATTATATGAAATTTTTGATGGTTGTTGCAAAATGTGCAGTTTGTAATTTTTTTAACATTGTGTGAGTGATTGAATGGTTGGGAAGAGTCTCCAACTTTGCTATTTATATTAAAACAATCTTGAGCTAATGAGTGAAGTTAAAAATATGTTTTTGTAGGTTTTTTTTTCATATTAGTTTCATTTACTAATGAAAAATACTAATGCAGAATTTTTGTGTGATCTGCTTTGAAATTAGATATGTAAGTATATAATATGTTCTACAGATAACACAACAAAATGTATCTTTACTACAACCTCTTAATATTAGTCATAAGCTTGCCGTAATACTCATCTGAGCAAGGCTAATAACCTTCATGAAAATCTGTTACCCAGATGTTTCCTTTGTTCACATTATGCCAAGGGGATTTTGTGTATATTTTTAAGTGTAGGATATTTGGGAAGATTTGAAAATGCTTGTTCCAACTTTGAACTTCATAATCTTAAAATTGTCTGTAATAGTCTGTTGAAGCTGTGACATGGGTTAGTTCAGATTATCTATTTTATTCATAATGCTTACCCACATGTGACAAAGTGCAAGATCTATATAATATTAGAATGTGCAACATATTGCATATGGCAAGATTTTTTTAGGAAGAATTGTAATACCACTGTTTAGTACTAATTTTGTAGTCGGCATGTACTCTGTTGCAGCTACATATTTTCATAACTTGCATATCCCAACCTCATCTTCGTGGCAGCTATACCAGTAAATTAGTAACTATGAGTGCAGTTGTCTCCATTCCATATATCCTGGTGTGTGGAATGAAGCTCATTATTGATTATTTATGTATAAATTATGTTGGTATTGAAATAAGTTACATGAATTATTAGTTGAGATTGCCACCCTATTCGGTTGTACAGTTTCTCCAATATATTCCCCTCCATACTCCTTCACTATATGAATTCATTCCCATGCAATGCAAGGTATGCAAGCAGGTTACTGTACTTAATGCAAAGTAGTCAAAAGGACGTGCGTTTCAATCCCATGCAATTGTGTATTTGATAATGTCTTGTATATGCTACATGATAACTTATAGAAAATGCACATGTAATGTAAATGAATATGCCTATTGTAACTAAAGCCTTTGTGTAACTGTTTGGAGGAAATTTCTTGTAACATCTGAATAAAATATAAATATATCTAGTTTTGTATACATATGAAAATATCAATTTTATGAATGTTATAATGGTAGTGGGTTTTGTGATCCTAAAGTTTCAGCACGTACACATGTAGAGAAGTGTTGAAATCTGTTCTGAATCTATTCCAGCATATATATGTGTTTTTCTCAAACTGCCAAAATCGTGTGCTTTGTTGTACATCACTAGAAATTTGCAACGGAAAGTCTGAAATTTTATGATCTTTTGTTTGATTATAGCATGTCTTCTATCCATTATACATATACATTAACTGTACATTCAGACCCAGTTAGCCTCTGTGCATAATTAAAAACTGCTCCTCACCTATCCACCCACAAATTAAACTTTTGGTTTAAGAAAATTGCTAACAAAGAACGTGAAGCAATTTCATAAAATTCAATTTTGGATGCTGGAAAGATTCTGACTATGCTGATTTCATAACAGATAACAATCATTACGTGGTATTTTACAGTGTAAAAATATTTTGTAGTGTACCTAAAAATTTTAACTGTGTATTTATCTTTCATATATGTGTAAGTGATTTATTGCCAGTGGCCTTGAACAAAGATGCAAACATTCTTCAGAAATTATAAGGAGTATGCATTATCACTGAGTATCCATCCTTATTCTCCCCCAGTACTTTGTCCACTGTTGAGAGGTGCTGTGTTGATGGCTTCTTGCATATAAATTGTTCGTTGTCACCTCGTACCTCTGTTACTGTTCATAGTCCAAGATGCAGGGGGAGGAGCAGCTGTGTGAAGTGAAAACATCACATTAGATTGTGTGTGTTGTAGTTTTCTTTCATAGCTGGGATGTATGGTATGCCAAAGCTGTATATTAATACATTGCAATCAAGATTTTGTCAGCAGCAATTGCCTTATCATTTCTATTGAAGATGGTGCAGTTGAAGTTGAATGTTCCCCATATCCAACAATGTTAAAGTAAGGGTTTTGAAAATTGTGCCACAATGTGAATTCAAGAATGGCTGGAGAAAAAAGCTGAATTTGATTATTTTTTTTGCTAGAAGAATAATTTAAATTATCAATGATAAAGAAAATTTATTTTATTGTCATTAGACAGTAATTCAACCCATTTTTCTAGGATGTTGGTCTTCCATGCCAAAGGAAATAAGTCATAAGCTCACCCCCACCCAAACCAAACTAAAGTATAATCAACCAATTAGTGACAGCTTCATTCTCAAAACATATTTCTGTACAGAGTGGGAGATACAAATTAGTCTGTAGGGTAGATTCAGATAATGAACTAATCAATCTATTACTAAGCTTTCCCTAAAATACAAATCGAATGGTTTTAAGCAAACAAAGTATATGTGATGCAATAAATAGGTGTTTTCTTCCCTTTGAAAATGCTCCTATTTTGCCACAAACTTGCAGTAGTAAGTCTGCAAATGAGTCAGTCAACTTAATGCAAATTAATATATTTAAGTATGAATTGAACTGTGCTTCAGCATCTCAGCAATGAAAATTTTGAAAATTACAAATTCTGAAAAATCACATCTCCTTAGAATTCCTTATAGAGCACTCGAAGTGAATGTTTTATGCTTTTGCTGTTGTCTCTATTACCTGAAATAGTTTTGTGGCACTGGAAACCTGTTTTGTATCGCATATATCTAAGCAACAGTAAAAAGGGGTAAAATTCACTTGAATGGTACAGTAGAAATTATGAACAGATGTACTTTTTTAGAATTTGAAATATGTCATTTTTCAGAAGGACGTGTGTTTTTGAAACACTTTCTAGAGTTTCATAATTTGCTGGATCCTGTACCATTTTTTTTGTTCCCATAAAGGAAATGCTGTGATAAACATAATCCATAAAAGGCTATTCTTCTCATACTTCAAGAAACACACAAACAGCTTATTTAAATGAAAAATAAAAATTGGTTCCAGGCTTTGACTAGTGGTCAGGTTAGGGATAGAAGAATTCAAGAATCAGTCTTTTGAGACCACGGAGAGTAATTTATGTGCCTGCCTGCCATTGCTCAGTACCAAGTTTCTCTGCAGATAGCTTTATTCGCATGACCATAATTGTTTTGTTTAAACCTTATTTATAATGGAGCAATGCAATAAAGACAATTGCTTTAGTAATTGTCCTGGTAGGCAGACAGCTTAGCCATATCTACAAGGAAGCATAAGAGTGGACAACATGCATGGATGTGACTCATTACCAGCAAATACCACAACCGTGCTGCTTCAGTTTCCTCATTTATCACCATTCTGATTGTGTCGAAAGCTTGGACCTAGTTTTGTCTTCCATTTTATCATGCTGTTGGCATTTTTTCATACAAGGTAAAGAGAATGGTGACAGCACAAGGTGCATGTCTCATAACATCCAATGATAATCATAACATACAGTGTTAATTTGATTTGATATCCCTCATCTGGTGCTTGTATTTTTACCTTTTCTAACACTACATTTCCGAGGACGAGACAAGATGCTGTTTCAAAACGTAGTGTTAAACTAGGTAAAAAAAAAGTAGAAACATGGCACAATGGATAAAATCCAATTAACGTTGAATGCTAATAGAGAACTATTGTCACTAACATTTAGAAAGGGATTTTTTTTAGGATCAGTGAGACTTTCGTAGCTTCTATTGAGCAAGTAGTACAATGACATAATAAAAGTGATCATTGTTATGCTGGCCTCTAAATCACTGTTGTGATCTTTACCTTTGTGTGTGTGTGGTTGCGTTTGTGTGCACCTATCTAATGTTACTTCATACAGATTAACAATCGCTGTACAAAGACCAATTAGGCTGTGTACATTGTGTTGACCCTATGATGTGCCATTAAAGATTAAACTCTTTCGTGATTAAGAGGAGTTCATTAATATAAATATTGTTAATATATCGGAACATATTTTTTAAAATTGCAACATACAATATGGAATGTGCCATATCCTGATTCGAAAGTATGATTAACTTCAAGTTAGAATTGTGTGCGTGTGTATGTATGTACGTGTGCATGTGTGTTTGCTGTTTTAATATTGCCTTTAAATGTTAATTTTTAATTAAAAATCCATACTTAATCCTTCTATGTAACTAATCAATATTCATTCTTGTTTCAGCATACCTTCGTTTTGTTGTTTCAAAGCTTTTTGCATGCACAAACTTCTCTTCCTTTATAATCTTATAGAATTACATTGTGTAGCTGTTGAGAAGTAGTTCTCCCTAGAGTAATTCAAGGCATAGTAGCCTACAAAAGTAATTCCATTATTAATGTATGATTAGAAAAAGCAATTAGGTACATGTCGATCATAGTGCCATCTGCTCTAATGCGAACTACTTCTCTTCCATTTAGCAGGTACCGGCGGACAGCTTACTACATGCCGTACTGAATCTGCTGTTTACTGGCTAAGCAGATAACGGATTCCTGTAACCTGGACGTCAGTACTATCATTCATAATTATTTCTCGGTAGTGACAGCATCAGCCATTCTGCATTGTGCCTATTTGTGAAACCCAAGTTGTTATCACTGTATGTATGAATAAGCTTTTATCTTTTTCCCCATTTTATTCAGTTCAATTAATGTTGAATGTGTGTAAGCGTGCATGTGGTTGAGTGCTATTTCATTGATTGGTACTGTAGCGCTCTATTTATTCATAAGGAAGATATGGACACATTCATTAAAAAAAATAGGAAAGGGAAAAAAGTGTGAAAAGAGAGAACAAAACAAAAAAATGTTTTTGTAACAAAAAAATCCTGTTTTTTAGATATTGTTTTTCATTAATGTGTATCATTTTTGTTACGGGTTATTACCTTTGACTGAAGCCTCACAAACTTATGTTCTTTCTTAAGTATTTAATCAAAGCAGTAGTGATATTAGTTGATTTTTTGAGCTATTGAGATGCCTGACATTTCCAATGACTAACACGGGAGAAAATTTTAGTCATCCCATTTATGCCACCTATCAAGCTGTAACAGTTACCATCATGCTCATGATTTTTTCTGATTTAAGAAATTGAAACTATAGATCCAACAGTAGTTTCATAGTGCCTTAGATGCAAAGTAATTGGTGACATTTGGTTCAATTTGAATATGCTGGAAAGAGAATAAACACATTCACGTAACTATTATCCTAGTGGAAACTTATCTGCAGGAAAGTAGTCCCTCTGCACACAGGCGTAATTTAAAACCTTGTGATTTAGTGTGCGTTGAAAGTTGTGGCATTCACGTATTTATCTTTAGCATGCATCTGTCGGTTCTAATACTATTTTAATGTCATTTTGCAAGTGCATATGTGACTAGAATCAGTTTTTTTTTGTTTCCATAATCATTGCTGTTAGTAAGCAATCTGCTCCCCCCCCCCCCAAGTATAGTAGATTTCCTTTGTGTGTGTGTCTGTAAACACCTACCAAGACTTGAAGTTCACACGTGACTCAAGATGTCCGTATTGTCATCATCCACAGACTCGAGACAGAAAACATGTGATGTGCTCAAATTTACGAAATAATACAATAAAACTAACTCTGCAGAACATTTCCAACTTACATCACCTTACGTAGCTAGTCACTGTTCACTAATGGCACAATGTTTATTAGGGTGCATAACTACCATGTAATATTGTGCATGCCTACATATGTGTGTGTGGTAGTGTAAACTTGAGTGAGAAACTTTCAAAATAAAATTTATTGTATTGTGATATACACACCAGCGGTTATGTGAACTTTTAAGAACATTTATTTGATACATGTATACTGGAACAATGTGCACATTGACGAAGTTCTTCCATGATGAGTACCTTCTTTATTTTGATTTACATTGAAGTAGTTGAGGCAGAAAAGTAATTGTGTAGTGCTATTGTTATACTGTGTGTGTGTGTGTGTGCACTTATATTTGGGATAATGGCATAAACAATGATTGGAATAGTTTCATATTAGGTCCATTAATAAACAAGAATTTTGCTAACTATGGACATAACACCTAACAACATTTTTATATTCTATAATTTTAAATTGTACTGAATAGCAATCGAAACCTTGCTTCAGCATTCAAAGGAAAATATTGGAGTATAATAAGAAACTGTATATCCTCTCATATTATCTTGCTGTAAGTATTCAGTTAAGCAATTACTGTTTAAACAAATTATTTTGCACAAAAAAAAAGCAAGAACACAGTTTTCTCTTTTTATTCTTTTGGAGAAATTTTCTAAATCGTAGATATTTATTTTAGTTTTTTCCTAGCAACTTGTGTTCACTAATGAAAATGTTGTATTGGATTTTCCTACCCTTACCTTAAAAAAAAAATGGGTAGAGGGTGTACAGTAGTTTAAAAATTATGCATGTCCCTAAAATAAAACATTGAAAGAATGTATATTATTAACACTAGTCTCGTAATCTGCTTGTAATTAAAACTGGAGATGGAAAATAGGTTTATGAGGTTTCATGGTAGTTTGAACAAAAATTTTGATTATAGATTGTGAGATTTAATTAAGTTTAGAAAAGATTGTTAAGCAAAATTAAGGTTCTAAAGAAAATTGAAGATTCAATAGTGTATTTATGATCACAGGTAAGTAGCCATTTAGAACTGTATTTAGAAATCGAAAAACTTCTCAGTAATGGGTGAAAATTTTAAACATTTTTCCCACAGTATTGAAACATGTTACCACCACGGATGCTTATGTGATTGTGAGGTTCTTTTTTTTTTTTTTAATCAGTTTAAAAAATAAGTGCAGTTAAGTTTTTGTGTATGATGGGAAAATTCTGCTATTCTTCTTTTATTACCTTCAGCTTATGAAATGAACTTAAAGAACAAAAAAGAAAAAATGG
The DNA here is from genome assembly GCF_977018435.1 of Lepisma saccharinum. NCBI lineage: Eukaryota > Metazoa > Arthropoda > Insecta > Zygentoma > Lepismatidae > Lepisma > Lepisma saccharinum. Next base: position 14,510,572 of record NC_139245.1, read on the forward strand.
AAAAAATAATAATAATGAAGACTGAAATATTTGCCTCTGTGTTTATTGGTAGTGATGGAAAGTGAACAAAAAAGGGGGTTGAAGGTTTGAGGACTTGTACTTTGAATGTTTGTTCTGCAAGAAGTCTTTAAGTTATAGTGCTAAACTGTAAATTTTGTGCAAATGTGTGTTTCATTATTTTCAGCTGATTTGTTCATAATTCTTAGGCCATAGTATTTAGTACCTACAGTACTATAACATGCAGAAAAAACAACATTAGACTAGTATAGATGTTATTTGTTTGTTAACACACACTTGAACAGATAAATGTTTCCGTGCACACACCAGACACATGCACTTACACACATGGGCAAATAATATCTACACACACTACATATAGTACAAACATTTATATATATACAGTATGTATATCATGTTAAATTCTACAAATTCACATCAATTTAAGAAGACAAATGATTCCTTCTTACATAATATACACTAAAAAGAATGCTGAAACTTCAGAATTGAGGGTGGAGTGAAAGAAAAGTTCTTCAAGCCCTTTATTGTTTTATCATTGTTCTGTTTTCTTGTTTACCATTATTGTTTCCCCCCCCACACACACACACATACACTTATGAATATACACACGTCTACATAATGACGCAATTGCCTATCTGAATATGCTAAGGCTTGTAGTATGCTTCAATGAGCAATTAGTCTTCTGATACTGGCAGTAATGCCTTTCCAAACCTTCCCTTGCATTCCACTCTTACCCTTAGTTTTCAGGAGCTGTGGAAGGGGACTTCAAATAGAATAACTACATATTTGGCTTATTTGAGAAAAAAAATAGGGATGGGGAAAAAAGAAAGAAGTTGGGAAATTCTTTAAAAAATGCAAAAAAAAAGTGTTATGGGGAGAGAAAAAAATGTAAGGAAAAAATGTGATTTCTTTTTAAGAATGTATAGAAAATTGAGCCAATAAAGATTAAGCTGGTAAATTCACGTATTTCCATATTTTTCTTTGTGAATATAAGGTGAAAATTTTCAGGTATGTTGTAATATCAGGGATAATGAAGGAGAGCCTTAGTGTACTGTATTAGGAGAACAACAATGCACAATTAATTGTACCATTTGGTCATATTTTAAATTCCCCTACTTGGAGCCCTCTTAAGTCTGTACAAAGCATCGGATTGTGGTGAAACTTGGTATAGAGGGTATGGAGACCATAGGGAAGCGAATGCCGACAAAAAAAGTTTTGAGATTTTCACGGTGGAAATGGATCACTGAAATAACAACCACCAGAAGTTGGACATGCAAAACTTTATTTTTAGTACGTCAGAACAGTACTTTTCAATATACACAGTGCCAACATGAATGACCTTTTCGAAGTGTAAGGCCAATGGTCGCAAGAGACACTTCCTGTGATTTCACCTCCACATTTCCCACCTGCTGGTGAAAGTTTTAACTTTTTTATTTACTCAGTGGTCTAATTGCAGCCATATCAAGTTTCACTGCAATTATAGAGAAACTAATTATAACCACCTGGTACTAGTGCCAAAAACTGAACTACCCAGGAATATCAAATGCATTGTAGTAAGCATAGAAAATTTATATCTTATTGTTTGCAAGTGTTGTGGATATGCATCAAGTAGACAACCTTACGAAGTGGCAAACACAGGAGATGTACAACATTTAAATTTCAGCAAAAATGCAGGCAGGTTCTACCAGGACTTGAACCCAGTCTCTGGCATATTGTGCCTTTGCTCTACCAACTAGGCTACCCAGCTAAGTCCTGGCTTCACCATTATACCAGAGACCCATGTTGGGTTTGCATTTTTTTGCTGAAATTTTTATATCTGATGGTCAGCATTACAACCATGTTAATAGTTTGGAAGTACAGAGGTTGTTTCCGATCTATGGCGACAATTTCAAACTGTACCTACCTTAAGAGAAACCATGTCGCCACCATCGAGAGTGTTCTATTTGGTGTCCCTGCATCTTGGCAATTGCCCGAAAGCGAAGTTTACACTCTAGGAGACTGGCACAAAGTATAGTCATGTCCAGCCTCAATCATTCCTGACAGGCTTTCAATAGCCCTTCAGTGGTGCCGGTCTCCTGTGAGACAAGGCTTGTTTCAGTAGGCCGAGGGCTCAAAGGTCCATTGGCGAGGCATCAGGTGACTTCACGGGAATGTCTGTGAAAGGAATGGCACGAATTACAGTTTCTTATGAAATTTGTTGGAGGAAGATGTGTGACTTGATTGATACACCCACACACGATTCTGGTTCCTCCCGTAGAGATGGGGAATGTCATGGTGATAAATGGGTGTCAGGTCGTTACCCTGATAATAATCGAAATTAACCTTCGTATTTTTGGCAACATGGTGTATGATCAGCTTGCCATTGTACGAGTATCCAGCAATGATTGTGACTTTGATGCCAAAACTTTCCTTACATGCAGTTAACCACCTTTGAAAGTGCCTCGCACCTGTCGATCGATAAAAAATTGCACGTGACTTGTGACAGTCCTCAAGATAAACATATGCCTCGTCCAATGTAACAACGAACTTCCACTTTTCACCTGACAGGAGCTGCTCATAAAGCTTTCGACAGTTGGTGCGACGTTCCTGGATGTGTTTTTGCAAGAGCTTATGAACATGTCCCTTGCGTCGCTCTTCCAAACCCAAATCACATTGAATGATGGTGTGCACTGTCTTCAGTGATGTTTGTAGCCGGTTCGCGATACTTCTCTGTGTGGTTGGATTCTCCCTGGTGACCAGCAAGCACCCCGACTTCCCGAATTGTAGCTGGTGTGCGGTTAGTGGTAGGCTGGGGGTTGGCCTGTTTCTGCCCCCACAGGAATTATCCCACGCCTTGCCGTACCTGCCCCTTTCAACACCCGTGATATGCCATTTTTGAACATAGTAAATCCATGCTCCTTGCACAGTTTTATAATGGCACAATAACTGTACTTTGTCTGAAAGTGCAGTTATGTAACCCTCCCAATATGCACTAATTTTCAGTGGAATTTTTCCCGATATGCACTGACCACATCTGTCGTGCACAATCAATGGTCCAAGGTGCCCTCACAACTGGCAACTTCGTCAATTTTCACTTGGTGGTGCTGCACAAGATGTTCAATTTTGTCACCATAGATCGGAAACATCCTCTGTATTTGTCTTGCAGATGAAGTGATAGTTCCATGTAAAATGTGTATGTTACTAAGGTAATAAATAATGTAGTTAGTGTTGTGTGTCCGGAGGCCAGAACTTTTACATGAGTTTTGGTATAGACATGGTTGATGTTCTCATATTTTCATCACATAAATGGAAACTGAAATTATAATGAACTTTTTTGTAATAGTGAACTGCAAGCGTTTAGATAAAACTAACATTGTTGTACAAAATTCTAAACATTGTGCTCATTACTTTTTTAAAATCTGTAGGAATTACCAGCAATGTTCCCTTGATTAAACTAAAACGTCACATCTTCTACAGATGTCTGCAAATTATCATTTTATAAGTATGAACTTTGTGGCTGAGTGGTTAGCAAAATTTGCTGCTGAGGTATCTTAGATTCAATTCAAAGCTATGGTATTTCAGTTACAATCGATCTATGCAGGTAGATTAACATGGTTGCCTTGGAATCAAAGGGTCCCAGATTCGATTCCCAGTGGAGGCACATATTGGTTTGGATCCCACTTTAAACTGAAGGTCTAATCCAAACCAAAATCCTGCCTAGGGGCAGCTTATGTGAATTTCACCATTTTCAGGTATGAATAATGCTAGTGTCTGGATAATGCTATTAAAAGGATTCATTATATTGAGTAGGGATGGGACCGATTAATCGGTACTCTATCGGTATCAGCCGATATAGGCATATCGGTAAAATTACAGATTATTTTACCGATCTGATATATCGATAAATATCTGATAATTTAGTGCAAAATGTTGTAATTTTTGTGTATAATCTCCATGCCCTACTTTCTAAAAAGTAAATGTCTAAATATGCAATTTCTTTTTCACACATTTATTAAGGAGGTCAAGGTTCTTCAAGAACCATTTCTAATTTTGTATCGGATTGGTAGAATATCGGTTATTGGTATCAGTAAATTTTATATTGGTGATCGGTATCGGCCAAAATTTCATCCCTAATATAGAGTAACCTTTATTTTTTTATTTATTTATATATATATATATATATATATATACCTAGTCTTACCATAAATACTGTCCCAAAGTTGTAAGTAAATAGACACAAAATGGTGAGAGATATTGTAATATTAGAATAACATGAGGTGCATGGATGCATTATGAACCAAAATCACAAATAATTATTCGAAATGGCCACCTTTAGCACTGACACACTTCTGAAGTCTTCGTGGCCACGCATCAATTGAATTACGCAACACATCAAGTGGAAAATGAGCAACTGCCTTCAGAAGAGATCGACCGCTTTAAACTTTCAATATTGGGATGTCTCTTCTTCCAAGCCATCTCCTGAAGCTTGGACCACAATTTGTAGTACAAAAGGTATAGGTCCGGACTTGCAGAAGGCCAATCTGAAGTGGAAATGAAGTTTGGAACATTTGCTATGAGGGCACGCTCCATTTCTGTGAAAAAGGGGTAAAAACATCAGCCAAAGTGTACCAGCAGACAGTGCTTGAGAAACTATCCAAGAATCTTACCGACACCATCTTCCATGGAGAGAACTGGAGCTTCCAGCAGGACTCAGCCCCAGCACACAAAGCACGCACCACCCAGCAGTGGTTGGAGGCAAATGTTCCTGACTTCATATCCACGTCAGATTGTCCCTCTGCCAGTCCAGACTTAAACCCTTTGGACTACAAATTGTGGTCCAAGCTTCAGGAGATTGCTTGCAAGAAGAGACATCCCAATATTGACAGTTTAAAGCGGTCTCTTCAGAAGGCAGCTGCGGAGTTTCCACTTGATGTGTTGCGTAATTCCATTGATGCGTGGCCACGAAGACTTCAGAAGTTTGTCAGTGCTAAAGGTGGCCATTTCGAATAATTATTTGTGATTTTGGTTCTTAATGCATCCATGCACCTCATGTTATTCTGATATTACAATATCTATCACCATTTTGTGTCTATTTACTTACAACTTTGGGACAGTATTTATGGTAAGACTAGGTATATATATATAATTTGAAACAGCCAACCTCTTAAGTGTTGCATTGCACTTGTTACATATTATTATCCCAAACTGTGTTCAAAATTAGTAATCACAAGTCAATGATATCTATGTAGATTATTTCCAAGTAGAAGAGAGATGTTTTTCTCCAGACTGTTTTCAAAGTTTTTACTCGTCACCCTCGTTTTGCTTGCAGTTCTAAGCAACCCTTGACCACTCGACATCTGGCAGTTTCTGAGCAGTCAGCATATTGAATGTTGACAAAAACACACCAAATTACATATCTGTAGTTTTAGGGAGAATTCACACCGAAGAAACATGCAACATGAGACATGTGTCACTTGGAAGCCAACACACTGTAATCAATGCAACCTTTCAAACTGAAGAGACACGTGCTGTGCCGTTTTCTCAATACCGTGCCTAGTGTTGCTTAAGTTTGTTGTTCGCTCATGCACAGTGGATGCTTCATTCCAACGAGCTGTATTTAGACTAGAAGAGAGACCGGCATTATGTTTGAACCTCAAATTTGTTGATATAATAAAGTATCAATATGTACAATGTTTTAAGGTTTAAACACACCGTTCATTTCGCTTTATAAAGTTTTTGGATGCAGTTATCTATCACCTGTATTTTGCCTTCAACATCGTTTAAAGAGGCCGTGTTTTGGCCATTTACTTGACTGCTTTTATTTGAAAAACTCAGCTTATGGAGGCACTTTAGTCCAAAATATATTAGTCAACATGGTAAAGTACTCTAAGCCAAGCGTCAGGTTAACCTTGCAGCAGGTTTTATGTATCAATCCGCGCGGGAACTGAGCACAGAATCTTCCGTGCCAGTCTTGCCTCAACCGCCGAGCTGCTTACATCGCAGACACTGAGAAAATCTACAGTATTGCCAACCGCACAACACATCAAAACCCGCATGCATGTCAAGCGGAATATATTTGTGTTTCTTTTTGTCTCCTGAAACATAACATTTTAGAAGTACTTTCGGCGCATAAATTATTTTAAAAAATGTGTCATTACTTAATATAAATGCGAAATATCTTCGAAACATGAGAGTATTTTTCCCAGGGGGGCAAACAAGTCACATTTCCCCCTAAAGAGTGTAGTTCCCTAATAACATTGCTTAAATTTGAATTTATTGTGTTAATGCAATAATTAACATATTATTGTGGCTAAAATGAAATTATATGTGTGAAATACATAATTTTTGGTTGACTTTCATTTTCCAGGTAGGGAACGGCCCCCTTGCCCCTCCTTCCGAACGCCCATGAGCATGTGTGTATATTTCGAGCACGCAAAAATAAAAAATAAACAAAGATATAAGTAAACAACGACAGGCCCTCTTGAATTTAATGACAAATTATTGTTTTTGGTTTATAAAAAAATACGTTTATGAAAACCTTTGTTACTGTAAGACACACGCACTTCAAGTTATACCAGCAAAAAAAAAGTATGATTTGTTATTGTGGATATATACAATCAGGTGCATTGTCTGCTGCTATTATTCTGGTTACAATTTATGAATCACTTCACTAAACCAGGATTCAAATCTTGGTCTGTCCATTTCTTGCTAATCATCCATCCCTTTCCTTGCACGGAACAGTAAATATATGCGCCTTCAACAAAGACGTCATTGCCGTCAGTAGGTGAAACAATAAGCCTCCCCCTTCCCCTCTCCCTTTCTCGTCGGTTTCTTCAGCCCTGGCGATGGTTTTGCATGGTGATATATATATAATAAAAAAAATCAATATAACGCCCACGCCCCTCCCAGAGTTAAAGCACGTCTGGTCCAAATAATAAACATGTTTCTTCTCACGGTGATATCTTTTAATACCGGGGACATTCTTTTGTAGTCAAACAACAAACAATCGTTTCCTCTTCCTAAACTCAAACCGCAAATCATTCAACACCCGGGATACAGTTCGTGCGCCCATTGACGGCAAATCACCTCACGGCCTGTTTTACTTTGATCTTGTTTCCGTAAGGAGGATTATGCATTTTAAACAACTTGCTTGATTTGAAGAGCTTTTCCCTTCGGATGAAGCCCACAATAACACTCGCTGAACAGGAAACCTTGCTTGATTCAGCTATTCTCGCCGCTGTATAGCACGATTATTAATCACAATAAACATAGGGTTAAAATAGTGGGATGTGCAACACTGGTTTCACGGATTCCACGCGCTCTGCAACGTATTCAGTCTTGCTCGACTCGCACTTGGGCTTCAGGGATTCCTGAGCTCAATACAAACTCCAGTTGGCGAATCTGCGGATCCAAGTTCGTCTGCACAGTGATTGCAACCGATCAAGTCCACACCTGCTAATGGATGTATTATTTTGTCTGTATTTTACAAATCAAATAACTGTGTTCTTGCAAGTATGCAGTTGTGTCGGAATAGAACCCGTCTCAGTGGAACTATATTCTTGCGCGCACGTTTGGATCTACATATGCGAAAACCTGCTGCAAGGTTAACCTGACGCTTGGCTTAGTGCATTGTTTTTCAACCACCAAGCCGCGACCCGCTACCATGCCCTCATATCAACTATACTGAGCACCAAATGTTCTGCTGAAACTGGTTGACAACTATCATAATCCCAATGTCATACTTTAGTTGTGAGTTTTCGTTTTTTAAGTACATCTTATGCAGAAATAGACTAATCAGAACTGGATCTGCCCGGTGCCTCCCAGGTTATCGAACCCAGGATCACTTAATTACAAGGAGACGATGTTACCACTTGGTCTTCCATATGTTTATATTTGTCAACAATCCTACACACACAATCAAAATATTATTAATCTTATGATTATGCTAGAATTTATTTATCAATAATTAATTTCATAGGTACATGTTAATTCATGCATAAAATCTTCAATACTGTAAAGATTTAAGAGGAAACTTTTTCGGCTAAGGTCATAGACTTAAAAGAAAATACCGTGACATGGTTTCACGAAGGTTGAGAACCATTTCTCTAGTGTTTAGGTATTCCCTTTATTCAGGCTGAAAAGTCGAGTGTGTACATTTTGAGGTGGGTGCATATTATTTCTCAGTTTTCTCATACACAACATACCTTTCCCAAGTTTCAATAACTTGCACAAATTTTACAACGCAATTTACATGTAACAATGTCTCTTGTTTCGTTATTTTCGGGTGACTAATAAACTGATTAATGCAATTATATCGCGTTACCCCTACACCCCCTATACGCCTTCATGGCGTGATGCTAAGCACAGGGGAACCCTTTTACCTTTTATCGGCACCTACTGAGCAAAGAAACCAGCGTTACTTGCCGCGTGTCACTGTTACTTGCATCTTGTCTCTTCAGCGTGAAACACTTGTGTCGCATGTTTCTTCGGTGTGAATTCTCCTTTATTCTGAGATATAGAAGGTTAGACATATGATGATTGTTGGCTCCGGATTGCTTTGACCAGTGGTTGGATGTAGCATGCTACTGTAGCTAGCTACAAAATCCTAATTTTTCACTATTTCTCATGATCTGTGTGATTTGTATTAGAAATTACATTGTCTGTTTTAATGTTGTACTAAGCATTGGGAAGTTTGCATCTTAAATTCTAATTAATACAATGTCTTCATTTAGTTATTATACGACTCAATTGTATGCCCATGTATTGACTGGAACCACACCACTTGCAGGGGAAATTGGATCTGGGTATTCTAAACTCAAGCTCATAGTGCCCGAAGAAATAGTGATAGAACAGACATCATACCCACATTACTGACCAGGGTCCGAACTTGGAGCTTCTGGTTTCATAGTGCATTATGCTCACTTGTCAGGAGTGGAATCCTTTGGAAGAAAAAGTGTGATTCATACAGTGTATAAAAAGCCTCTAAAATCATATTAGTAAAATTAAATTCCATGACAAAACAACACTTTGAAGGACAAGGCCTGCACATTGGATTTGTCATTCGGTGATGCGTGTTCCATCACGTTGAGTCCCGTCTGGTTTCGAGAGTGGAATTCACTTCCATATTGCTTTCAAGTAGCTGTCAAAAGATTCCACAGTTTATAAGTGTTTTATAGAATGTCTCTTTTGAGAGACATAAGCAACAAGACTAATTATTCAAATACCAACAACTCGAATGAATTTCCAAATCCTCCAATTATAATAGGTATAACTATAAAGAAATTGTATCCATTACACTCAAATATAATGCCACATATACAATTTGGGTTTTGTACAATCCAATTTTTTTGTAAATGACTTTTAGTAGTTGTACAGTCACGGACACTACTGGCTTGTAACGATTCCATTCAAAGTCAATGAATTCATTACAAGCCGGCAGTGTCCGTGACTGTACATCCTGACCTAATATGATTTAGAAATACTATCACATTCTTTGTACCTTTAACTTTTGTAAACCCGGGCCTGATTCTATTGTAATTAGCTATTCTCAGATAAAAAACTTCCCACAGTTTGAAATTCACATTTGCACAATTCCTTCCAGTTTGTCTTCACAGTCAGTAAAAAGTATCTTGTACCATGTTTCCAGCTCAAGGACAGGTTGAAGTTCCCTAGCTTGTTTTGCATACAAATCTACAATTTCATTTCCCAAATTTTGATAATGTGCTTAAACCTGGGTTAAATGAATTCTCTTTCCTCTGTTCCTTAAATTCTGTAGTTTAATACAGTTTATAATGTATGGAGAGCATTTAAAAAATCATAATTAGACTATTGAATTTAATACACTTTTGGAATCCGTTAATATCATCTTCTTCTTTTTCAATTTTATATGTATAAATTAGCAGTGGCGAAGCTCCTATGAGGCTTTTGAGGCTTAGCCTACCCAAAAAAATGTTGAAATTAAAATGTTCTTATACCCTGTAACAATCAAAGTTCGTTAAAACGAATTAAACTATGTAATCCGAACGTTTGGTTCCGCCGATCCTTCCATATATCTCGTCAGGCAGGCCAGAAAGAGAGAGCGCGTTCGGGCCGAACAGTGAGGCTTTTGACGAAAAGCCTCGCGTTTAAAAGGCAGCTACAGCGTGAGCTCTGTGTACTGGGAGGGGAGGGGAAGGGGAAGGGACCGCCGATTCGCTGGGTAAAAGCGGCTAGCCTCAGAACCAAACCTGTTGTGCTTCTTCTCGTGCAAAGTGCGTCCGTCGTTCACGCGCTGCATTGTTGAATGTTAATTTACTTCAAGTGCATCCACGCGTGTGTTTGTGTGTGTGTCACATAGTGTATTTATGTTATAAAAATATAATACTGTGAAATTGTGTTGGAAACTCTAAGATGATTTGCAGTAAAATAAATGTAAGTGGACAAGACTTCGTGGCTCTCAGATGCTTAACCTACGAAATATTGGACACACTGACTGTGCAACTGGAAATACATTTTGGAGATCTTGATAAGATAAAATTTGTTGAATTGGTAGACCAAAATAGCTTTGGGGAATATAAACTACATTTTCCTGTGATGAAATTAATTAACCTTCTGTCCACATATCCATTTTTCAACAAAGAACGATTACAAAATGATTTAAAGAATATCTATGCTGATGAAGAAAAGCATTTACCTCCTGCAGACCTTCTAAAATTCATAGTTAGCAATGATCTTCAAACAATCTACAAAGAAGTAACACAACTTATCAAGTTGGTCTTGACATTCCCAGCTTCCTCCGAAAGAAGTATGAGCACCCTCAAGAGAGCAAAAAAAAATATCTCCGTAATTCAATGAAAAATAAAAGATAAAGTTCTCTCAGTACAATAGCCATTGAAAAAAAAACTGGTTAAAGAACTTTCTATTGATCAAGGCTTCAAGGAAAGAGTCATTGATACTTTTGCGACCAACAAGAATCGACGCATGAACCTGCTGTATAAAAAAATATAAGCAGATTTTTCAGCCTACCCAGTATTTACGCCTTAGCTTCGCCACTGTAAATTAGTGCTTGGTAAATTGCATAATCCTTGGCAGTAAAAATGGAAAAATCTTCCAGTACATGTGTCATAATTGTTTCTTTCTTCTAAACATTATACATGATACATCCTACAACTTGATTACTTTTTGATCCTTTTGTATAAATAAACTCATTATCTTTCCATATAATCATATTTTGTACAATGTTTAGGAACATAAACATCATTATGATCATCATTATAGTACTCATTATATTACTGCACCCATCCTATTAGGGGTATATCTTCACAGTTGTTAATTTTACTGTATCATATAATTCAACCAAGTTGAATAGATTGTTGTTAAATGGATGATTATTTTCTGACATTGTTTTTAACATATATTTAGTGGACATTTCTTTTTTCCTATAACTTTAAGTTCCACTCGCAGGCCTCCATGTATACTGCAACATTGGGAGTACACATCATCAGTCCTAGACATATCAGAAGAACTCTCCTGTGCATTACTTCCAAAGGTCGTAATGCAAGAATGTAGTCACCTCTCTCTGCAGCAAGTTGAGGAATTAACCAGTCACGTAGCATTGTTAAGTAGCTTCCACGTGTGATTGTTGGCCCCCCAAAGAAGAACGGACCGTACACTCGACGCTCTGACACTGCACAAAAAACATTCACCTTGGGTGAGTCACGTTCCACATCAAGAGTGGCATGCGGATGCTCGCTTCCCCAGATCCTAACATTATGCCTGTTCACTTTTCCACTCAAGTGGAAGGTCGCCTCATCACTAAAAATGATCTTTGTCAGAAAGGTTTCATCGTCCTCCATTAAAGTGTGGATAGTCTCGCAAAACTCACGTCGCTTTACCTTGTCTTGTGGATATAACTTTTGAACCAATTGCAACCCGTATGGGTGAAAATGCAAACGCTTCCGTAAAATATTGCTTACGGTAGTTTGTGGCACCTGCAACTGCCTGCTGGCTTGACGTGTTGATTTTCTGGGACTGCGTACAAAGGCTTCTCGCACACGCTCCACAATTTCCTCAGAGATGGACGGTCGGCCAGAATGTTCTTTTCTTTGATCACAAATGCATCCTCTCTCAACAAATGTTTTATGCCACTGCAGAATGGATTTGTGTGTAGGTGGATCAACATTAAACTTCCGTTTAAATGCACGCTGCACTCCCACAACACTGCTTGTTGTGGCAAATTCTAACACGCACCAGCTTCTTTGCTGCGGAGTGAATGCCATTTTCGATGTTACTGCCCTCTAGCTACCAAATTCACAACTAGCGATTCTGAAAAGAAAGATATTAAAATATTTTGAGTTAACTGAGCTTTGGATATCAATTTTATCAAAATATTCAAGTAACTATTAATTTTATGACATCTTGAAATCAGGGAGTGTTTTTGTGCTCACGCTGTATATTAAATCTGTGCTAATGTTAATCAACAACAACGAGAGTGTGTTCTCCAGTGGACGTCTACTTCTATCCATGCCGCAAAGGAATCCTGGTTTCAGTACTTGTAAGTCCAACAATATATACATGTATATCTCTCCTTTCTTTTCTCTCTAGTTGACGCTGGACTAGCTACCCATTTGCTAGTTTTTGCCTCACACGGTACTTGTTACACCGTACTTGTCGATAGTCTTTCGTCCCCATAATGGTAGAGAAGAATGGCACTGATATAATACATACTTTACAACGTTTACTGTACACGTATGGAAGAATATTTTTAGCTTTTTTTAATTGTAAGCACCGTGCACTCACCATAGACGGTGTAACTCAACGTACCCTTCGTGCTATATGTATTAGGCCTATACATTGTAATTGGAAGAGCTAACCGAAATGATCCATGAAATGCTTTGGTGTAAAAAAAACTGTAAAGTACTGTTATAAGATTGTTGGAAGCATTTACGTAGCATTTATGCTAGCAAAAGTGTTAATGGAAATGCTTTTGTCTAAAGACAACTTAAAGGTGGATGAGCAATTTGAAGAATGTTGTAGGAGAATTACTTACTGCTTTGTGCTTTTATTTAAAAGGAAAAGTATGAACTAGAGATTGGCTCGAAAAAGAATATGGTAATCAATGCGTACCGAACAAGCGTTCTAACTCGGGTTTGCATTTTTCATACATGAGATTCGCAGGATTCATTCACAAAATAATCATCTAATCATATTTGTCACGTACACATCTCATCGCTTTGCATAAATACCTAAATATTAATGAACTGAACACGAATGCACTGCACGTCATCTCTTTACTTTTTTTCTATCAAGAAACTGAGAAACTATAATATAAGCAGGCAGCACTCGGAAACCACAGACAAAAATCGCTCCTTTGCAAACTCACTTATTATCTTCACATGGCCAAACTTTGCTCTGATTGGCTGTTCCAAAGAATCCAGTCGACGAAAGCTAGTAGCAATTAGAACATATCCTATTCCTCAAAATCAGTCAAGCAATCAGCCAGGCGGCCATGATTTCTACCTAGGCCGTGTCCAAAACGTGCAAGACCGTACTTGAAGCGAGCATCCTCCGAGTATGGTCTTGGAGTGCGGTCTTCAAGTCGTGGACTGGAAGTGAAAGTCTTTCGAATTGTACTTCGACTGCAGCGCCAAATACCATAGAAATCACATAGCATTTTCAAATGTTCGTACACATACATTTCCACACATTAGAAGAACTTTCGCCAACAACTTGCTGACCCATAACGCATATTTAACTCGTGGTGCTGGCTTTCTATTTCCGCAATTTAACACAAATGAGCAACGAGTGTGGATATCACGTGACCTAGTCACCAAGCATCTGTGCTGACACCTGCGTACTTGCGTGCTTCTGTTCTTTGCGCTTTCGAACTGTACTAGGTCACGTAACTTCCGTCAAAACCACACTTCAAGTATGTACTTTGCACCTTTCGGACATAGCTCTAGAAAGTCAGTTCAGCGCCAACTAGGGCATTCATACTAGAAATCCAGTTCCGTGTGATATGGGCTTAAGCCCCTATCACACGGAACTGGATTTCTAGTTGGTGATGAACTGACTTTTTAGGTAGAAATTATGGCCGCCTGGCTGACTGCTTGACTGGTTTTGAGGAATAGGACATGTTCTAATTGCTACTAACTTCTTCGACTAGATTCTGTGGAACAGCCAATCAGAGCAAAGTTTGGCCATGTGAAGATAATCTGTGAGTTTGCAAAGTAGCTTTTTTTGTCTGTGGTTTCCGAGTGCATACAGCACGAAAGGCATGTATACAATTGAAAAAGCTAAAATATTCTTCCATACGTGTATAGTAAACGTTGTAAAGTATGTATTTTATCAGCGCAGTTCTTCTCTACCTAAAACCATTTAATACGAAGCGATATTAATCTCGGTTGAATAGTTATCGTATTTTAAAAGTGTGAAGTGATACGTTGTTTACATCTCGCGCGGCAGCCATTATGGGAACGAAAGACTATCGACAAGTACCGTGTGAGGCGAAAACTAGCAAATGGGTAGCCAGTCCAGCGTCAACTAGAGCGTTCCTACTAGAATTCCAGTTACGTGTGATAGGGGCTTTAATTTAGAAAATATTGGATCCTCCATGTTAAAACCGTGATTGTAATATATTTGATTTCAGCGACATAATTGAGAAATGGTTGAACTACATATTTACGTCCCGTTGGAAAATATCGGATACCTCCATGTAAGAAGAGAAATTTTAATATATTTGACTCCAGCGCCATCATCGGGAAATTCCTGAACTACAGATACTTTACCTCCTTTTGGAAAAGTTGGGTTACTCCATGTTAAAACCGTGATTGTGTAATATAAATGATTCCAGCGCCAACATCGGGAAATTACTGAACTACACATTACTTACCTCCTTTGGGATAAAATTGGATACTTACATGTTAAAACCATGATTGTAATATATTTCATTTCAGCGGCATCATCGGGAAATGGTTGAACTACATATTTACGTCCCGTGGAAAAATATCGGATATCTCCATGTAAAAAGCGAAATTTTAATAAATTTGACTCCAGCGCCATCATTGAGAAATGGTTGAACTACATATTTACGTCCCGTTGGAAAATATCGGACACGTCCATGTAAGAAGAGAAATTTTAATATATTTGACTCCAACGCCGCCATCGGGAAATTCCTGAATTACAGATACTTTACGTCCCTTTCGAAAAGATTGGGTTACTCCATGTTAAAACCGTGATTGTGTAATATATTTGATTCCAGCGCCCACATCGGGAAATTACTAAACTACACATTACTTACCTCCTTTTGGATAAAATTGGATACTTCCATGTTAAAACCATGATTGTAATATATTTGATTTCAGCGGCATCATCGGGAAATGGTTGAACTACATATTTACGTCCCGTTGGAAAATATCGGATACCTCCATGTAAAAAGCGACATTTTAATATATTTGACTCCAGCGCCATCATCTGGACATTCCTGAACTACAGGTACTTTACGTCCCTTTCGAAAAGATTGGGTTACTC
This sequence comes from Lepisma saccharinum, assembly GCF_977018435.1. Lineage (NCBI taxonomy): Eukaryota > Metazoa > Arthropoda > Insecta > Zygentoma > Lepismatidae > Lepisma > Lepisma saccharinum. Next base: position 14,526,076 of record NC_139245.1, read on the forward strand.
CATGTTAAAACCGTGATTGTGTAATATATTTGACTCCAGCGCCTACATCGGGATATTACTGAACTACACATTACTTACCTCCTTTGGGATAAAATTGGATACTTCCATGTTAAAACCATGATTGTAATATATTTGATTTCAGCGGCATCATCGGGAAATGGTTGAACTACATATTTACGTCCCGTTGGAAAATATCGGATACCTCCATGTAAAAAGCGACATTTTAATATATTTGACTCCAGCGCCATCATCTGGAAATTCCTGAACTACAGGTACTTTACGTCCCTTTCGAAAAGATTGGGTTACTCCATGTTAAAACCGTGATTGTGTAATATATTTGACTCCAGCGCCTACATCGGGATATTACTGAACTACACATTACTTACCTCCTTTGGGATAAAATTGGATACTTCCATGTTAAAACCATGATTGTAATATATTTGATTTCAGCGCCATCATCGGGAAATGGCTGAACTACAGATTATTTACCGCCTCTGGGAAGGATTGGTTACTTCATCTTAAAAAGAAGCGAGATTTTAATATATTTGATTTCAGCGCCATCATCGGGAAGTAGCAGAACTACAAATCATGTACCTAACTTTGGAGGTATGTATCCTTTCCCAAGAGAGGTAAGTAAACTGTAATTCAGCAATTTACCGATGTTGGCGCTGGAATCAATTATAATAGAATCACGGTTCTTAACGGTGGCCGCGGTGGCTCAGTCGGTAACGCGTCTGACTACCATGCTAAAGGTCCCGGGTTCGATCCCCGGCCGGTTCAAATCCGGGAAATTTTCTAACGATGGAAGCGGCCCCGGCGCCAACCCAGCGTCGAATAACGTGGGTACCTGGGGGAAACTGTGGGGGGTAAAGGCGGTCAGGGGCGTGATGCTGATCACATCACCCCCACTCACGACCGGATCAAGAAAGTGTGGGGCGTTAAGTGACCGGTCCTTTTTGTTTAGTAATGATTTTCAGGAATAGTCTTTTTGGAATTATCCGTTTTGTGATTTAAAACTTAGTGCATTTATTCCATGACTGACGTAACACAGTTAAAAATTCGCCACCTTGATTGTTGATAATTTTCATCGATATAGGATTCCGATCACCTAAACCACAAATATGACTTTGTATTTATTTAACGGGTGTTTCG